>NC_133156.1:29393342-29993342 GCF_040802235.1 Manis javanica | reverse complement strand
ACCAGGCCCGAAATCATGGCATAGGAACACCTCACACAGCGAGTGCCATGGATACAAGAACTGCTCTTGCTGCCATCACGGATGACTGATGCACCCGATATTCCAAGCGCCCTGCTTTGTCCGAGGCATTTTCAGTGCATTATTTACTTTAAACCTCATAATCATTATGTCAAGGAAGGTGGGTTTTATTCTCCCTATACTACCATGGAGGGAATCACACGCCCAGTAAGCTTAATTCGTTTCCTGAGCTGCCCTTGCATTAAGGAAGGGAAGTGCGCGATGTGAACCCAGTACTCTCCCTCTCTGTAAACTGTGGTCTTAGCCACTACATGTACTTCACTGCTGTTGAAAAGACATTTTTATATTTGATACTGATCACAATATTCAGGGCTGAAAGCACTGACAAGATGACGTTAGGGCAGTTTGATGGAAAAAGCCACTGCATATACCCAGTGTCTACCTGTCAAAAAATTACCCATACGAAATCTTTTCAGTGATTCCCTTCTTCAATATGAATTCAGAGGAGAGAGTTTTCGCTGAGATATCAAGTGCAGTAAGTCTGAACAGCAGTTGTACAAACTGCGTTTTTACACCCCTCAACTCTAAGAAGGAGACCTGCAAAACAGTTTTATGCTCACCAGCTCGGGGTGCATTTGACTATATTTCAAGCGTTCAATCCATTATCCTTTTTTTGTCCACGCGTAATTTGTAGACAGTTTTGTTTTATTCAGCTAGGAAAATCTACATTTGTGAAAAAACGGACATATTATTTTTGTGTCCGAAATTCACCGGACAAATATCATTGCTTATAGTTTTCCTTTTGCCATTAATAAGAGAATAATTTCTATGCGTGCTTCATGTATTGGGACGTCTTCTGACTCCAGGATTTCATAGAATAACAAATGGATTGTTGGGGGATATCTGAAGCTTCTGTGAACAGTTTAATTCACTGAACATTCAGAACAATTGTGGGTGAGAAAAAGAAATATATCTTCCTCAATAAACTTTTCTTTTGAAAAAGGAAATGCAATTTATATCATTTGATTCCTATGCATTATGTCGTTAGGTAATTACAGAGAAAAATGGATTTGTTCTTTTTCTCGTAATCTCTAAGGCTTAGAGAGTACATGTTTCTTCAAAATAATCTTTCCTAAGATTTAAAAAAGCAGGTAAATACAAAAATGATGAATTAAAGGAGAGCCAGGGTGACAAATCGAGCTTATGATACCGTTATAATCCTCCTTTTTACAGTAACTAATTCAAATCTTTAGCAGCAACACATTCATTTCCATTTACACTAAAGTGAGAGAGGAAAAACGTGGTTTCTGGAAACACATAAAACAGCATAAGGCTAGTGTATTATGGGACTCAGCCTGCTCAATGCGTGCGTATTTAAGCAGCGAGAGCTGGTCACTCTCCGGAAGGAACTCAAAACGAATACAATGCTAGATGATAGCCCCAAGTAGTATGTGCAGCCACAGGAAAAGCATCCAAGTAAAAAAAATCTTCCAAAACAATTTTCAAATTGCTTTAAACTTCTTTTTTGGGACAGTATGATTTTGGTGTGAAGGTAAAGGAATCTGATAAAATGACTCTTTTTCCTTCAAATTATCTTAAAGTAGTATGCAGCCTGAAACTCCCTGGGCACGTCTGCAGCGAGAGGCAGCAGTCCCGAGTGCCCTTTATGCTGTGCCACCAGGCCCGAAATCATGGCATAGGAACACCTCACACAACGGGAGCCGTGGATACCAGAACTGCTCTTGCTGCCATCACGGATGAATGAGGCACCCGACATTCCAAGACCCATGCTTTGTCCGAGGCATTTTCAATGCATTATTTACTTGAATCCTCATAATCATTTTGTCAAGGAAGGTGGGTTTTACTCTCCCTATATTACCATGGAGGGTATCACACGCCCAGTAAGCTTAATTCGTTTCCTGCGCTGCCCTTGCATTAAGGAACGGAACTGCGCGATGTGAACCCAGTACTCTCCCTCTCTGTAACCTGTGGTCTTAGCCACTACATGTACTTCACTGCTGTTGAAAAGACATTTTTATATTTGATACTGATCACAATATTCAGGACTGAAAGCAGAGTCATGATGACGTTATGGCAGGTTTGTGGACAAAGCCAATGCATATACCCCGTGTCTACAAGTCAAAAAATTACCAATACGAAATCTGTTCAGTGATTCCCTTCTTCAATATGAATTCAGAGGAGAGAGTTTTTGCTGAGATGTCAAATGCAGTCAATTTGAACAGCAGTTGTACTTACTGCGTTTTTACGCCCTTCAACTCTAAGAAGGAAACCTGCAAAACAGTTTTATGCTCACCAGCTTGGGGTGCTTTTGATTAAATTTCAAGCGTTCAATCCATTAACCTTTTTTGTCCACGCGTAATTTGTACACAGTTTTGTTTTATTCAGCTAGGAAAATCTACATTTGTCAAAAAACGGACAGATGATTTTGGTGTCCAAAATTCACCGGACAAATATCATTGTTTATAATTTTCATTTGGCATTAATAAAAGAATAATTTCTATGTGCGTTTCGTGAATTGGGACGTCTTCTGACTCCAGGGTTTCATACAATGACAAATGGATTGTTGGGGGAAATCTGAAGCTTGTATTAAAAGTTTAATTCACTGAACATTCAGAACAATTGTGGGTGAGACAAAGAAATATATCTTCCTCAATAAACTTTTCTTTTGAAAAAGGAAAAACAAATTATATCATTTGAATAATATGCTTTATGTCGTTCAGTAATTACACGGAAAAAGGAATTTGTTCTTTTTCTCTTAATCTCTAAGGCTTAGAGAGTACATGTTTCTTGTATATAATCTTTCCTAACATTTAAAGAGGCAGCTAAATAGAAGAATGATGAATTAAAGGAGAGCCATGGTGACAAATCGAGCTTTTGATACCGTTATAATCCTCCTTTTCACAGTAACTCATTCAAATCTTTAGCAGCAACACATTCATTTCCATATATACTAAAATGAGAGAGGGAAAACGTGGTTTCTGGAAACACATAAAACAGCATAAGGCTAGTGTATTACGGGACTCAGCCTGCTTAATGCGTATTTAAGCAGCGAGAGCTGGTCACTCTCCGGAAGGAACTCAAAACGAATACAATGCTACACGACTTTATTGATAGCCCCAAGTAGTATGTCCAGCCACAGGAAAAGCATCCCAGTAAATTAAATCTTCCAAAACAATTTTCAAATTGCTGTAAACTTCTTTTTTGGATAGTATGCCTTTGGTGTGAAGGTTAAGGAAACTGATAAAATGTCTCTTTTTCCTTAAAATTACCTTAAAGTAGTATGCAGCCTGAAACTCTCTGGGCAATTCTGCAGCGAGAGGCAGCAGTCCTGAGTTCCCTTTATGCTCTGGCACCAGGCCCGAAATCATGGCATAGGAACACCTCACACAGCGAGTGCCATGGATACAAGAACTGCTCTTGCTGCCATCACGG
Organism: Manis javanica; assembly: GCF_040802235.1. Lineage (NCBI taxonomy): Eukaryota > Metazoa > Chordata > Mammalia > Pholidota > Manidae > Manis > Manis javanica. The sequence goes on along the minus strand of NC_133156.1, from coordinate 29,989,871 downwards.
ATGACTGATGCACCCGATATTCCAAGCGCCCTGCTTTGTCCGAGGCATTTTCAGTGCATTATTTACTTTAATCCTCATAATCATTTTGTCAAGGAAGGTGGGTTTTATTCTCCCTATACTACCATGGAGGGAATCACACGCCCAGTAAGCTTAATTCGTTTCCTGAGCTTCCCTTGCATTAAGGAAGGGAAGTGCGCGATGTGAACCCAGTACTCTCCCTCTCTGTAAACTGTGGTCTTAGCCACTACATGTACTTCACTGCTGTTGAAAAGACATTTTTATATTTGATACTGATCACAATATTCAGGGCTGAAAGCACTGACAAGATGACGTTAGTGCAGTTTGATGGAAAAAGCCACTGCATATACCCAGTGTCTACCTGTCAAAAAATTACCCATACGAAATCTTTTCAGTGATTCCCTTCTTCAATATGAATTCAGAGGAGAGAGTTTTCGCTGAGATATCAAGTGCAGTAAGTCTGAACAGCAGTTGTACAAACTGCGTTTTTACACCCCTCAACTCTAAGAAGGAGACCTGCAAAACAGTTTTATGCTCACCAGCTCGGGGTGCATTTGACTATATTTCAAGCGTTCAATCCATTATCCTTTTTTTGTCCACGCGTAATTTGTAGACAGTTTTGTTTTATTCAGCTAGGAAAATCTACATTTGTGAAAAAACGGACAGATTATTTTTGTGTCCGAAATTCACCGGACAAATATCATTGCTTATAGTTTTCCTTTTGCCATTAATAAGAGAATAATTTCTATGCGTGCTTCATGTATTGGGACGTCTTCTGACTCCAGGATTTCATAGAATAACAAATGGATTGTTGGGGGATATCTGAAGCTTCTGTGAACAGTTTAATTCACTGAACATTCAGAACAATTGTGGGTGAGAAAAAGAAATATATCTTCCTCAATACACTTTTCTTTTGAAAAAGGAAATGCAATTTATATCATTTGATTCCTATGCATTATGTCGTTCAGTAATTACAGAGAAAAATGGATTTGTTCTTTTTCTCGTAATCTCTAAGGCTTAGAGAGTACATGTTTCTTCAAAATAATCTCTCCTAAGATTTAAAAAAGCAGGTAAATACAAAAATGATGAATTAAAGGAGAGCCAGGGTGACAAATCGCGCTTATGATACCGTTATAATCCTCCTTTTTACAGTAACTAATTCAAATCTTTAGCAGCAACACATTCATTTCCATTTACACTAAAGTGAGAGAGGAAAAACGTGGTTTCTGGAAACACATAAAACAGCATAAGGCTAGTGTATTATGGGACTCAGCCTGCTCAATGCGTGCGTATTTAAGCAGCGAGAGCTGGTCACTCTCCGGAAGGAACTCAAAACGAATACAATGCTAGATGATAGCCCCAAGTAGTATGTGCAGCCACAGGAAAAGCATCCAAGTAAAAAAAATCTTCCAAAACAATTTTCAAATTGCTTTAAACTTCTTTTTTGGGACAGTATGATTTTGGTGTGAAGGTAAAGGAATCTGATAAAATGACTCTTTTTCCTTCAAATTATCTTAAAGTAGTATGCAGCCTGAAACTCCCTGGGCACGTCTGCAGCGAGAGGCAGCAGTCCCGAGTGCCCTTTATGCTGTGCCACCAGGCCCGAAATCATGGCATAGGAACACCTCACACAACGGGAGCCGTGGATACCAGAACTGCTCTTGCTGCCATCACGGATGAATGAGGCACCCGACATTCCAAGACCCATGCTTTGTCCGAGGCATTTTCAATGCATTATTTACTTGAATCCTCATAATCATTTTGTCAAGGAAGGTGGGTTTTACTCTCCCTATATTACCATGGAGGGTATCACACGCCCAGTAAGCTTAATTCGTTTCCTGCGCTGCCCTTGCATTAAGGAACGGAACTGCGCGATGTGAACCCAGTACTCTCCCTCTCTGTAACCTGTGGTCTTAGCCACTACATGTACTTCACTGCTGTTGAAAAGACATTTTTATATTTGATACTGATCACAATATTCAGGACTGAAAGCAGAGTCATGATGACGTTATGGCAGGTTTGTGGACAAAGCCAATGCATATACCCCGTGTCTACAAGTCAAAAAATTACCAATACGAAATCTGTTCAGTGATTCCCTTCTTCAATATGAATTCAGAGGAGAGAGTTTTTGCTGAGATGTCAAATGCAGTCAGTTTGAACAGCAGTTGTACTTACTGCGTTTTTACACCCTACAACTCTAAGAAGGAAACCTGCAAAACAGTTTTATGCTCACCAGCTTGGGGTGCTTTTGATTAAATTTCAAGCGTTCAATCCATTAACCTTTTTTGTCCACGCGTAATTTGTACACAGTTTTGTTTTATTCAGCTAGGAAAATCTACATTTGTCAAAAAACGGACAGATGATTTTGGTGTCCAAAATTCACCGGACAAATATCATTGTTTATAATTTTCATTTGGCATTAATAAAAGAATAATTTCTATGTGCGTTTCGTGAATTGGGACGTCTTCTGACTCCAGGGTTTCATAGAATGACAAATGGATTGTTGGGGGAAATCTGAAGCTTGTATTAAAAGTTTAATTCACTGAACATTCAGAACAATTGTGGGTGAGACAAAGAAATATATCTTCCTCAATAAACTTTTCTTTTGAAAAAGGAAAAACAAATTATATCATTTGAATAATATGCTTTATGTCGTTCAGTAATTACACGGAAAAAGGAATTTGTTCTTTTTCTCTTAATCTCTAAGGCTTAGAGAGTACATGTTTCTTGTATATAATCTTTCCTAACATTTAAAGAGGCAGCTAAATAGAAGAATGATGAATTAAAGGAGAGCCATGGTGACAAATCGAGCTTTTGATACCGTTATAATCCTCCTTTTCACAGTAACTCATTCAAATCTTTAGCAGCAACACATTCATTTCCATATATACTAAAATGAGAGAGGGAAAACGTGGTTTCTGGAAACACATAAAACAGCATAAGGCTAGTGTGTTACGGGACTCAGCCTGCTTAATGCGTATTTAAGCAGCGAGAGCTGGTCACTCTCCGGAAGGAACTCAAAACGAATACAATGCTACACGACTTTATTGATAGCCCCAAGTAGTATGTCCAGCCACAGGAAAAGCATCCCAGTAAATTAAATCTTCCAAAACAATTTTCAAATTGCTGTAAACTTCTTTTTTGGATAGTGTGCCTCTGGTGTGAAGGTTAAGGAAACTGATAAAATGTCTCTTTTTCCTTAAAATTACCTTAAAGTAGTATGCAGCCTGAAACTCTCTGGGCAATTCTGCAGCGAGAGGCAGCAGTCCTGAGTTCCCTTTATGCTCTGGCACCAGGCCCGAAATCATGGCATAGGAACACCTCACACAGCGAGTGCCATGGATACAAGAACTGCTCTTGCTGCCATCACGGATGACTGATGCACCCGATATTCCAAGCGCCCTGCTTTGTCCGAGGCATTTTCAGTGCATTATTTACTTTAAACCTCATAATCATTATGTCAAGGAAGGTGGGTTTTATTCTCCCTATACTACCATGGAGGGAATCACACGCCCAGTAAGCTTAATTCGTTTCCTGAGCTGCCCTTGCATTAAGGAAGGGAAGTGCGCGATGTGAACCCAGTACTCTCCCTCTCTGTAAACTGTGGTCTTAGCCACTACATGTACTTCACTGCTGTTGAAAAGACATTTTTATATTTGATACTGATCACAATATTCAGGGCTGAAAGCACTGACAAGATGACGTTAGGGCAGTTTGATGGAAAAAGCCACTGCATATACCCAGTGTCTACCTGTCAAAAAATTACCCATACGAAATCTTTTCAGTGATTCCCTTCTTCAATATGAATTCAGAGGAGAGAGTTTTCGCTGAGATATCAAGTGCAGTAAGTCTGAACAGCAGTTGTACAAACTGCGTTTTTACACCCCTCAACTCTAAGAAGGAGACCTGCAAAACAGTTTTATGCTCACCAGCTCGGGGTGCATTTGACTATATTTCAAGCGTTCAATCCATTATCCTTTTTTTGTCCACGCGTAATTTGTAGACAGTTTTGTTTTATTCAGCTAGGAAAATCTACATTTGTGAAAAAACGGACAGATTATTTTTGTGTCCGAAATTCACCGGACAAATATCATTGCTTATAGTTTTCCTTTTGCCATTAATAAGAGAATAATTTCTATGCGTGCTTCATGTATTGGGACGTCTTCTGACTCCAGGATTTCATAGAATAACAAATGGATTGTTGGGGGATATCTGAAGCTTCTGTGAACAGTTTAATTCACTGAACATTCAGAACAATTGTGGGTGAGAAAAAGAAATATATCTTCCTCAATACACTTTTCTTTTGAAAAAGGAAATGCAATTTATATCATTTGATTCCTATGCATTATGTCGTTCAGTAATTACAGAGAAAAATGGATTTGTTCTTTTTCTCGTAATCTCTAAGGCTTAGAGAGTACATGTTTCTTCAATATAATCTCTCCTAAGATTTAAAAAAGCAGGTAAATACAAAAATGATGAATTAAAGGAGAGCCAGGGTGACAAATCGAGCTTATGACACCGTTATAATCCTCCTTTTTACAGTAACTAATTCAAATCTTTAGCAGCAACACATTCATTTCCATTTACACTAAAGTGAGAGAGGAAAAACGTGGTTTCTGGAAACACATAAAACAGCATAAGGCTAGTGTATTATGGGACTCAGCCTGCTCAATGCGTGCGTATTTAAGCAGCGAGAGCTGGTCACTCTCCGGAAGGTACTCAAAACGAATACAATGCTAGATGATAGCCCCAAGTAGTATGTGCAGCCACAGGAAAAGCATCCAAGTAAAAAATATCTTCCAAAACAATTTTCAAATTGCTTTAAACTTCTTTTTTGGGACAGTATGATTTTGGTGTGAAGGTAAAGGAATCTGATAAAATGACTCTTTTTCCTTCAAATTATCTTAAAGTAGTATGCAGCCTGAAACTCCCTGGGCACGTCTGCAGCGAGAGGCAGCAGTCCCGAGTGCCCTTTATGCTGTGCCACCAGGCCCGAAATCATGGCATAGGAACACCTCACACAACGGGAGCCGTGGATACCAGAACTGCTCTTGCTGCCATCACGGATGAATGAGGCACCCGACATTCCAAGAACCATGCTTTGTCCGAGGCATTTTCAATGCATTATTTACTTGAATCCTCATAATCATTTTGTCAAGGAAGGTGGGTTTTACTCTCCCTATATTACCATGGAGGGTATCACACGCCCAGTAAGCTTAATTCGTTTCCTGAGCTGCCCTTGCATTAAGGAACGGAACTGCACGATGTGAACCCAGTACTCTCCCTCTCTGTAACCTGTGGTCTTAGCCACTACATGTACTTCACTGCTGTTGAAAAGACATTTTTATATTTGATACTGATCACAATATTCAGGACTGAAAGCAGAGTCATGATGACGTTATGGCAGGTTTGTGGACAAAGCCAATGCATACACCCCGTGTCTACAAGTCAAAAAATTACCAATACGAAATCTGTTCAGTGATTCCCTTCTTCAATATGAATTCAGAGGAGAGAGTTTTTGCTGAGATGTCAAATGCAGTCAGTTTGAACAGCAGTTGTACTTACTGCGTTTTTACACCCTACAACTCTAAGAAGGAAACCTGCAAAACAGTTTTATGCTCACCAGCTTGGGGTGCTTTTGATTAAATTTCAAGCGTTCAATCCATTAACCTTTTTTGTCCACGCGTAATTTGTACACAGTTTTGTTTTATTCAGCTAGGAAAATCTACATTTGTCAAAAAACGGACAGATGATTTTGGTGTCCAAAATTCACCGGACAAATATCATTGTTTATAATTTTCATTTGGCATTAATAAAAGAATAATTTCTATGTGCGTTTCGTGAATTGGGACGTCTTCTGACTCCAGGGTTTCATACAATGACAAATGGATTGTTGGGGGAAATCTGAAGCTTGTATTAAAAGTTTAATTCACTGAACATTCAGAACAATTGTGGGTGAGACAAAGAAATATATCTTCCTCAATAAACTTTTCTTTTGAAAAAGGAAAAACAAATTATATCATTTGAATAATATGCTTTATGTCGTTCAGTAATTACACGGAAAAAGGAATTTGTTCTTTTTCTCTTAATCTCTAAGGCTTAGAGCGTACATGTTTCTTGTATATAATCTTTCCTAACATTTAAAGAGGCAGCTAAGTAGAAGAATGATGAATTAAAGGAGAGCCATGGTGACAAATCGAGCTTTTGATACCGTTATAATCCTCCTTTTCACAGTAACTCATTCAAATCTTTAGCAGCAACACATTCATTTCCATATATACTAAAATGAGAGAGGGAAAACGTGGTTTCTGGAAACACATAAAACAGCATAAGGCTAGTGTATTATGGGACTCAGCCTGCTTCATGCGTATTTAAGCAGCGAGAGCTGGTCACTCTCCGGAAGGAACTCAAAACGAATACAATGCTACACGACTTTATTGATAGCCCCACGTAGCATGTCCAGCCACAGGAAAAGCATCCCAGTAAATTAAATCTTCCAAAACAATTTTCAAATTGCTGTAAACTTCTTTTTTGGATAGTGTGCCTCTGGTGTGAAGGTTAAGGAAACTGATAAAATGTCTCTTTTTCCTTAAAATTACCTTAAAGTAGTATGCAGCCTGAAACTCTCTGGGCAATTCTGCACCGAGAGGCAGCAGTCCTGAGTTCCCTTTATGCTCTGGCACCAGGCCCGAAATCATGGCATAGGAACACCTCACACAGCGAGTGCCATGGATACAAGAACTGCTCTTGCTGCCATCACGGATGACTGATGCACCCGATATTCCAAGCGCCCTGCTTTGTCCGAGGCATTTTCAGTGCATTATTTACTTTAATCCTCATAATCATTTTGTCAAGGAAGGTGGGTTTTATTCTCCCTATACTACCATGGAGGGAATCACACGCCCAGTAAGCTTAATTCGTTTCCTGAGCTGCCCTTGCATTAAGGAAGGGAAGTGCGCGATGTGAACCCAGTACTCTCCCTCTCTGTAAACTGTGGTCTTAGCCACTACATGTACTTCACTGCTGTTGAAAAGACATTTTTATATTTGATACTGATCACAATATTCAGGGCTGAAAGCATTGACAAGATGACGTTAGGGCAGTTTGATGGAAAAAGCCACTGCATATACCCAGTGTCTACCTGTCAAAAAATTACCCATACGAAGTCTTTTCAGTGATTCCCTTCTTCAATATGAATTCAGAGGAGAGAGTTTTTGCTGAGATGTCAAATGCAGTCAGTTTGAACAGCAGTTGTACTTACTGCGTTTTTACACCCTACAACTCTAAGAAGGAAACCTGCAAAACAGTTTTATGCTCACCAGCTTGGGGTGCTTTTGATTAAATTTCAAGCGTTCAATCCATTAACCTTTTTTGTCCACGCGTAATTTGTACACAGTTTTGTTTTATTCAGCTAGGAAAATCTACATTTGTCAAAAAACGGACAGATGATTTTGGTGTCCAAAATTCACCGGACAAATATCATTGTTTATAATTTTCATTTGGCATTAATAAAAGAATAATTTCTATGTGCGTTTCGTGAATTGGGACGTCTTCTGACTCCAGGGTTTCATACAATGACAAATGGATTGTTGGGGGAAATCTGAAGCTTGTATTAAAAGTTTAATTCACTGAACATTCAGAACAATTGTGGGTGAGACAAAGAAATATATCTTCCTCAATAAACTTTTCTTTTGAAAAAGGAAAAACAAATTATATCATTTGAATAATATGCTTTATGTCGTTCAGTAATTACACGGAAAAAGGAATTTGTTCTTTTTCTCTTAATCTCTAAGGCTTAGAGAGTACATGTTTCTTGTATATAATCTTTCCTAACATTTAAAGAGGCAGCTAAATAGAAGAATGATGAATTAAAGGAGAGCCATGGTGACAAATCGAGCTTTTGATACCGTTATAATCCTCCTTTTCACAGTAACTCATTCAAATCTTTAGCAGCAACACATTCATTTCCATATATACTAAAATGAGAGAGGGAAAACGTGGTTTCTGGAAACACATAAAACAGCATAAGGCTAGTGTGTTACGGGACTCAGCCTGCTTAATGCGTATTTAAGCAGCGAGAGCTGGTCACTCTCCGGAAGGAACTCAAAACGAATACAATGCTACACGACTTTATTGATAGCCCCAAGTAGTATGTCCAGCCACAGTAAAAGCATCCCAGTAAATTAAATCTTCCAAAACAATTTTCAAATTGCTGTAAACTTCTTTTTTGGATAGTGTGCCTCTGGTGTGAAGGTTAAGGAAACTGATAAAATGTCTCTTTTTCCTTAAAATTACCTTAAAGTAGTATGCAGCCTGAAACTCTCTGGGCAATTCTGTAGCGAGAGGCAGCAGTCCTGAGTTCCCTTTATGCTCTGGCACCAGGCCCGAAATCATGGCATAGGAACACCTCACACAGCGAGTGCCATGGATACAAGAACTGCTCTTGCTGCCATCACGGATGACTGATGCACCCGATATTCCAAGCGCCCTGCTTTGTCCGAGGCATTTTCAGTGCATTATTTACTTTAAACCTCATAATCATTATGTCAAGGAAGGTGGGTTTTATTCTCCCTATACTACCATGGAGGGAATCACACGCCCAGTAAGCTTAATTCGTTTCCTGAGCTGCCCTTGCATTAAGGAAGGGAAGTGCGCGATGTGAACCCAGTACTCTCCCTCTCTGTAAACTGTGGTCTTAGCCACTACATGTACTTCACTGCTGTTGAAAAGACATTTTTATATTTGATACTGATCACAATATTCAGGGCTGAAAGCACTGACAAGATGACGTTAGGGCAGTTTGATGGAAAAAGCCACTGCATATACCCAGTGTCTACCTGTCAAAAAATTACCCATACGAAATCTTTTCAGTGATTCCCTTCTTCAATATGAATTCAGAGGAGAGAGTTTTCGCTGAGATATCAAGTGCAGTAAGTCTGAACAGCAGTTTTACAAACTGCGTTTTTACACCCCTCAACTCTAAGAAGGAGACCTGCAAAACAGTTTTATGCTCACCAGCTCGGGGTGCATTTGACTATATTTCAAGCGTTCAATCCATTATCCTTTTTTTGTCCACGCGTAATTTGTAGACAGTTTTGTTTTATTCAGCTAGGAAAATCTACATTTGTGAAAAAACGGACAGATTATTTTTGTGTCCGAAATTCACCGGACAAATATCATTGCTTATAGTTTTCCTTTTGCCATTAATAAGAGAATAATTTCTATGCGTGCTTCATGTATTGGGACGTCTTCTGACTCCAGGATTTCATAGAATAACAAATGGATTGTTGGGGGATATCTGAAGCTTCTGTGAACAGTTTAATTCACTGAACATTCAGAACAATTGTGGGTGAGAAAAAGAAATATATCTTCCTCAATAAACTTTTATTTTGAAAAAGGAAATGCAATTTATATCATTTGATTCCTATGCATTATGTCGTTCGGTAATTACAGAGAAAAATGGATTTGTTCTTTTTCTCGTAATCTCTAAGGCTTAGAGAGTACATGTTTCTTCAAAATAATCTTTCCTAAGATTTAAAAAAGCAGGTAAATACAAAAATGATGAATTAAAGGAGAGCCAGGGTGACAAATCGCGCTTATGATACCGTTATAATGCTCCTTTTTACAGTAACTAATTCAAATCTTTAGCAGCAACACATTCATTTCCATTTACACTAAAGTGAGAGAGGAAAAACGTGGTTTCTGGAAACACATAAAACAGCATAAGGCTAGTGTATTATGGGACTCAGCCTGCTCAATGCGTGCGTATTTAAGCAGCGAGAGCTGGTCACTCTCCGGAAGGAACTCAAAACGAATACAATGCTAGATGATAGCCCCAAGTAGTATGTGCAGCCACAGGAAAAGCATCCAAGTAAAAAAAATCTTCCAAAACAATTTTCAAATTGCTTTAAACTTCTTTTTTGGGACAGTATGATTTTGGTGTGAAGGTAAAGGAATCTGATAAAATGACTCTTTTTCCTTCAAATTATCTTAAAGTAGTATGCAGCCTGAAACTCCCTGGGCACGTCTGCAGCGAGAGGCAGCAGTCCCGAGTGCCCTTTATGCTGTGCCACCAGGCCCGAAATCATGGCATAGGAACACCTCACACAACGGGAGCCGTGGATACCAGAACTGCTCTTGCTGCCATCACGGATGAATGAGGCACCCGACATTCCAAGACCCATGCTTTGTCCGAGGCATTTTCAATGCATTATTTACTTGAATCCTCATAATCATTTTGTCAAGGAAGGTGGGTTTCACTCTCCCTATATTACCATGGAGGGTATCACACGCCCAGTAAGCTTAATTCGTTTCCTGCGCTGCCCTTGCATTAAGGAACGGAACTGCGCGATGTGAACCCAGTACTCTCCCTCTCTGTAACCTGTGGTCTTAGCCACTACATGTACTTCACTGCTGTTGAAAAGACATTTTTATATTTGATACTGATCACAATATTCAGGACTGAAAGCAGAGTCATGATGACGTTATGGCAGGTTTGTGGACAAAGCCAATGCATATACCCCGTGTCTACAAGTCAAAAAATTACCAATACGAAATCTGTTCAGTGATTCCCTTCTTCAATATGAATTCAGAGGAGAGAGTTTTTGCTGAGATGTCAAATGCAGTCAGTTTGAACAGCAGTTGTACTTACTGCGTTTTTACGCCCTACAACTCTAAGAAGGAAACCTGCAAAACAATTTTATGCTCACCAGCTTGGGGTGCTTTTGATTAAATTTCAAGCGTTCAATCCATTAACCTTTTTTGTCCACGCGTAATTTGTACACAGTTTTGTTTTATTCAGCTAGGAAAATCTACATTTGTCAAAAAACGGACAGATGATTTTGGTGTCCAAAATTCACCGGACAAATATCATTGTTTATAATTTTCATTTGGCATTAATAAAAGAATAATTTCTATGTGCGTTTCGTGAATTGGGACGTCTTCTGACTCCAGGGTTTCATACAATGACAAATGGATTGTTGGGGGAAATCTGAAGCTTGTATTAAAAGTTTAATTCACTGAACATTCAGAACAATTGTGGGTGAGACAAAGAAATATATCTTCCTCAATAAACTTTTCTTTTGAAAAAGGAAAAACAAATTATATCATTTGAATAATATGCTTTATGTCGTTCAGTAATTACACGGAAAAATGAATTTGTTCTTTTTCTCTTAATCTCTAAGGCTTAGAGAGTACATGTTTCTTGTATATAATCTTTCCTAACATTTAAAGAGGCAGCTAAATAGAAGAATGATGAATTAAAGGAGAGCCATGGTGACAAATCGAGCTTTTGATACCGTTATAATCCTCCTTTTCACAGTAACTCATTCAAATCTTTAGCAGCAACACATTCATTTCCATATATACTAAAATGAGAGAGGGAAAACGTGGTTTCTGGAAACACATAAAACAGCATAAGGCTAGTGTATTATGGGACTCAGCCTGCTTCATGCGTATTTAAGCAGCGAGAGCTGGTCAGTCTCCGGAAGGAACTCAAAACGAATACAATGCTACACGACTTTATTGATAGCCCCACGTAGCATGTCCAGCCACAGGAAAAGCATCCCAGTAAATTAAATCTTCCAAAACAATTTTCAAATTGCTGTAAACTTCTTTTTTGGATAGTATGCCTTTGGTGTGAAGGTTAAGGAAAGTGATAAAATGTCTCTTTTTCCTTAAAATTACCTTAAAGTAGTATGCAGCCTGAAACTCTCTGGGCAATTCTGCAGCGAGAGGCAGCAGTCCTGAGTTCCCTTTATGCTCTGGCACCAGGCCCGAAATCATGGCATAGGAACACCTCACACAGCGAGTGCCATGGATACAAGAACTGCTCTTGCTGCCATCACGGATGACTGATGCACCCGATATTCCAAGCGCCCTGCTTTGTCCGAGGCATTTTCAGTGCATTATTTACTTTAATCCTCATAATCATTTTGTCAAGGAAGGTGGGTTTTATTCTCCCTATACTGCCATGGAGGGTATCACACGCCCAGTAAGCTTAATTCGTTTCCTGAGCTGCCCTTGCATTAAGGAAGGGAAGTGCGCGATGTGAACCCAGTACTCTCCCTCTCTGTAAACTGTGGTCTTAGCCACTACATGTACTTCACTGCTGTTGAAAAGACATTTTTATATTTGATACTGATCACAATATTCAGGGCTGAAAGCATTGACAAGATGACGTTAGGGCAGTTTGATGGAAAAAGCCACTGCATATACCCAGTGTCTACCTGTCAAAAAATTACCCATACGAAATCTTTTCAGTGATTCCCTTCTTCAATATGAATTCAGAGGAGAGAGTTTTCGCTGAGATATCAAGTGCAGTAAGTCTGAACAGCAGTTGTACAAACTGCGTTTTTACACCCCTCAACTCTAAGAAGGAGACCTGCAAAACAGTTTTATGCTCACCAGCTCGGGGTGCATTTGACTATATTTCAAGCGTTCAATCCATTATCCTTTTTTTGTCCACGCGTAATTTGTAGACAGTTTTGTTTTATTCAGCTAGGAAAATCTACATTTGTGAAAAAACGGACAGATTATTTTTGTGTCCGAAATTCACCGGACAAATATCATTGCTTATAGTTTTCCTTTTGCCATTAATAAGAGAATAATTTCTATGCGTGCTTCATGTATTGGGACGTCTTCTGACTCCAGGATTTCATAGAATAACAAATGGATTGTTGGGGGATATCTGAAGCTTCTGTGAACAGTTTAATTCACTGAACATTCAGAACAATTGTGGGTGAGAAAAAGAAATATATCTTCCTCAATAAACTTTTCTTTTGAAAAAGGAAATGCAATTTATATCATTTGATTCCTATGCATTATGTCGTTCGGTAATTACAGAGAAAAATGGATTTGTTCTTTTTCTCGTAATCTCTAAGGCTTAGAGAGTACATGTTTCTTCAAAATAATCTTTCCTGAGATTTAAAAAAGCAGGTAAATACAAAAATGATGAATTAAAGGAGAGCCAGGGTGACAAATCGCGCTTATGATACCGTTATAATGCTCCTTTTTACAGTAACTAATTCAAATCTTTAGCAGCAACACATTCATTTCCATTTACACTAAAGTGAGAGAGGAAAAACGTGGTTTCTGGAAACACATAAAACAGCATAAGGCTAGTGTATTATGGGACTCAGCCTGCTCAATGCGTGCGTATTTAAGCAGCGAGAGCTGGTCACTCTCCGGAAGGAACTCAAAACGAATACAATGCTCGATGATAGCCCCAAGTAGTATGTGCAGCCACAGGAAAAGCATCCAAGTAAAAAAAATCTTCCAAAACAATTTTCAAATTGCTTTAAACTTCTTTTTTGGGACAGTATGATTTTGGTGTGAAGGTAAAGGAATCTGATAAAATGACTCTTTTTCCTTCAAATTATCTTAAAGTAGTATGCAGCCTGAAACTCCCTGGGCACGTCTGCAGCGAGAGGCAGCAGTCCCGAGTGCCCTTTATGCTGTGCCACCAGGCCCGAAATCATGGCATAGGAACACCTCACACAACGGGAGCCGTGGATACCAGAACTGCTCTTGCTGCCATCACGGATGAATGAGGCACCCGACATTCCAAGACCCATGCTTTGTCCGAGGCATTTTCAATGCATTATTTACTTGAATCCTCATAATCATTTTGTCAAGGAAGGTGGGTTTTACTCTCCCTATATTACCATGGAGGGTATCACACGCCCAGTAAGCTTAATTCGTTTCCTGCGCTGCCCTTGCATTAAGGAACGGAACTGCGCGATGTGAACCCAGTACTCTCCCTCTCTGTAACCTGTGGTCTTAGCCACTACATGTACTTCACTGCTGTTGAAAAGACATTTTTATATTTGATACTGATCACAATATTCAGGACTGAAAGTAGAGTCATGATGACGTTATGGCAGGTTTGTGGACAAAGCCAATGCATATACCCCGTGTCTACAAGTCAAAAAATTACCAATACGAAATCTGTTCAGTGATTCCCTTCTTCAATATGAATTCAGAGGAGAGAGTTTTTGCTGAGATGTCAAATGCAGTCAGTTTGAACAGCAGTTGTACTTACTGCGTTTTTACGCCCTTCAACTCTAAGAAGGAAACCTGCAAAACAGTTTTATGCTCACCAGCTTGGGGTGCTTTTGATTACATTTCAAGCGTTCAATCCATTAACCTTTTTTGTCCACGCGTAATTTGTACACAGTTTTGTTTTATTCAGCTAGGAAAATCTACATTTGTCAAAAAACGGACAGATGATTTTGGTGTCCAAAATTCACCGGACAAATATCATTGTTTATAATTTTCATTTGGCATTAATAAAAGAATAATTTCTATGTGCGTTTCGTGAATTGGGACGTCTTCTGACTCCAGGGTTTCATACAATGACAAATGGATTGTTGGGGGAAATCTGAAGCTTGTATTAAAAGTTTAATTCACTGAACATTCAGAACAATTGTGGGTGAGACAAAGAAATATATCTTCCTCAATAAACTTTTCTTTTGAAAAAGGAAAAACAAATTATATCATTTGAATAATATGCTTTATGTCGTTCAGTAATTACACGGAAAAAGGAATTTGTTCTTTTTCTCTTAATCTCTAAGGCTTAGAGAGTACATGTTTCTTGTATATAATCTTTCCTAACATTTAAAGAGGCAGCTAAATAGAAGAATGATGAATTAAAGGAGAGCCATGGTGACAAATCGAGCTTTTGATACCGTTATAATCCTCCTTTTCACAGTAACTCATTCAAATCTTTAGCAGCAACACATTCATTTCCATATATACTAAAATGAGAGAGGGAAAACGTGGTTTCTGGAAACACATAAAACAGCATAAGGCTAGTGTGTTACGGGACTCAGCCTGCTTAATGCGTATTTAAGCAGCGAGAGCTGGTCACTCTCCGGAAGGAACTCAAAACGAATACAATGCTACACGACTTTATTGATAGCCCCAAGTAGTATGTCCAGCCACAGGAAAAGCATCCCAGTAAATTAAATCTTCCAAAACAATTTTCAAATTGCTGTAAACTTCTTTTTTGGATAGTGTGCCTCTGGTGTGAAGGTTAAGGAAACTGATAAAATGTCTCTTTTTCCTTAAAATTACCTTAAAGTAGTATGCAGCCTGAAACTCTCTGGGCAATTCTGCAGCGAGAGGCAGCAGTCCTGAGTTCCCTTTATGCTCTGGCACCAGGCCCGAAATCATGGCATAGGAACACCTCACACAGCGAGTGCCATGGATACAAGAACTGCTCTTGCTGCCATCACGGATGACTGATGCACCCGATATTCCAAGCGCCCTGCTTTGTCCGAGGCATTTTCAGTGCATTATTTACTTTAAACCTCATAATCATTATGTCAAGGAAGGTGGGTTTTATTCTCCCTATACTACCATGGAGGGAATCACACGCCCAGTAAGCTTAATTCGTTTCCTGAGCTGCCCTTGCATTAAGGAAGGGAAGTGCGCGATGTGAACCCAGTACTCTCCCTCTCTGTAAACTGTGGTCTTAGCCACTACATGTACTTCACTGCTGTTGAAAAGACATTTTTATATTTGATACTGATCACAATATTCAGGGCTGAAAGCACTGACAAGATGACGTTAGGGCAGTTTGATGGAAAAAGCCACTGCATATACCCAGTGTCTACCTGTCAAAAAATTACCCATACGAAATCTTTTCAGTGATTCCCTTCTTCAATATGAATTCAGAGGAGAGAGTTTTCGCTGAGATATCAAGTGCAGTAAGTCTGAACAGCAGTTGTACAAACTGCGTTTTTACACCCCTCAACTCTAAGAAGGAGACCTGCAAAACAGTTTTATGCTCACCAGCTCGGGGTGCATTTGACTATATTTCAAGCGTTCAATCCATTATCCTTTTTTTGTCCACGCGTAATTTGTAGACAGTTTTGTTTTATTCAGCTAGGAAAATCTACATTTGTGAAAAAACGGACAGATTATTTTTGTGTCCGAAATTCACCGGACAAATATCATTGCTTATAGTTTTCCTTTTGCCATTAATAAGAGAATAATTTCTATGCGTGCTTCATGTATTGGGACGTCTTCTGACTCCAGGATTTCATAGAATAACAAATGGATTGTTGGGGGATATCTGAAGCTTCTGTGAACAGTTTAATTCACTGAACATTCAGAACAATTGTGGGTGAGAAAAAGAAATATATCTTCCTCAATAAACTTTTATTTTGAAAAAGGAAATGCAATTTATATCATTTGATTCCTATGCATTATGTCGTTCGGTAATTACAGAGAAAAATGGATTTGTTCTTTTTCTCGTAATCTCTAAGGCTTAGAGAGTACATGTTTCTTCAAAATAATCTTTCCTAAGATTTAAAAAAGCAGGTAAATACAAAAATGATGAATTAAAGGAGAGCCAGGGTGACAAATCGCGCTTATGATACCGTTATAATGCTCCTTTTTACAGTAACTAATTCAAATCTTTAGCAGCAACACATTCATTTCCATTTACACTAAAGTGAGAGAGGAAAAACGTGGTTTCTGGAAACACATAAAACAGCATAAGGCTAGTGTATTATGGGACTCAGCCTGCTCAATGCGTGCGTATTTAAGCAGCGAGAGCTGGTCACTCTCCGGAAGGAACTCAAAACGAATACAATGCTAGATGATAGCCCCAAGTAGTATGTGCAGCCACAGGAAAAGCATCCAAGTAAAAAAAATCTTCCAAAACAATTTTCAAATTGCTTTAAACTTCTTTTTTGGGACAGTATGATTTTGGTGTGAAGGTAAAGGAATCTGATAAAATGACTCTTTTTCCTTCAAATTATCTTAAAGTAGTATGCAGCCTGAAACTCCCTGGGCACGTCTGCAGCGAGAGGCAGCAGTCCCGAGTGCCCTTTATGCTGTGCCACCAGGCCCGAAATCATGGCATAGGAACACCTCACACAACGGGAGCCGTGGATACCAGAACTGCTCTTGCTGCCATCACGGATGAATGAGGCACCCGACATTCCAAGACCCATGCTTTGTCCGAGGCATTTTCAATGCATTATTTACTTGAATCCTCATAATCATTTTGTCAAGGAAGGTGGGTTTCACTCTCCCTATATTACCATGGAGGGTATCACACGCCCAGTAAGCTTAATTCGTTTCCTGCGCTGCCCTTGCATTAAGGAACGGAACTGCGCGATGTGAACCCAGTACTCTCCCTCTCTGTAACCTGTGGTCTTAGCCACTACATGTACTTCACTGCTGTTGAAAAGACATTTTTATATTTGATACTGATCACAATATTCAGGACTGAAAGCAGAGTCATGATGACGTTATGGCAGGTTTGTGGACAAAGCCAATGCATATACCCCGTGTCTACAAGTCAAAAAATTACCAATACGAAATCTGTTCAGTGATTCCCTTCTTCAATATGAATTCAGAGGAGAGAGTTTTTGCTGAGATGTCAAATGCAGTCAGTTTGAACAGCAGTTGTACTTACTGCGTTTTTACGCCCTACAACTCTAAGAAGGAAACCTGCAAAACAATTTTATGCTCACCAGCTTGGGGTGCTTTTGATTAAATTTCAAGCGTTCAATCCATTAACCTTTTTTGTCCACGCGTAATTTGTACACAGTTTTGTTTTATTCAGCTAGGAAAATCTACATTTGTCAAAAAACGGACAGATGATTTTGGTGTCCAAAATTCACCGGACAAATATCATTGTTTATAATTTTCATTTGGCATTAATAAAAGAATAATTTCTATGTGCGTTTCGTGAATTGGGACGTCTTCTGACTCCAGGGTTTCATACAATGACAAATGGATTGTTGGGGGAAATCTGAAGCTTGTATTAAAAGTTTAATTCACTGAACATTCAGAACAATTGTGGGTGAGACAAAGAAATATATCTTCCTCAATAAACTTTTCTTTTGAAAAAGGAAAAACAAATTATATCATTTGAATAATATGCTTTATGTCGTTCAGTAATTACACGGAAAAATGAATTTGTTCTTTTTCTCTTAATCTCTAAGGCTTAGAGAGTACATGTTTCTTGTATATAATCTTTCCTAACATTTAAAGAGGCAGCTAAATAGAAGAATGATGAATTAAAGGAGAGCCATGGTGACAAATCGAGCTTTTGATACCGTTATAATCCTCCTTTTCACAGTAACTCATTCAAATCTTTAGCAGCAACACATTCATTTCCATATATACTAAAATGAGAGAGGGAAAACGTGGTTTCTGGAAACACATAAAACAGCATAAGGCTAGTGTATTATGGGACTCAGCCTGCTTCATGCGTATTTAAGCAGCGAGAGCTGGTCAGTCTCCGGAAGGAACTCAAAACGAATACAATGCTACACGACTTTATTGATAGCCCCACGTAGCATGTCCAGCCACAGGAAAAGCATCCCAGTAAATTAAATCTTCCAAAACAATTTTCAAATTGCTGTAAACTTCTTTTTTGGATAGTATGCCTTTGGTGTGAAGGTTAAGGAAACTGATAAAATGTCTCTTTTTCCTTAAAATTACCTTAAAGTAGTATGCAGCCTGAAACTCTCTGGGCAATTCTGCAGCGAGAGGCAGCAGTCCTGAGTTCCCTTTATGCTCTGGCACCAGGCCCGAAATCATGGCATAGGAACACCTCACACAGCGAGTGCCATGGATACAAGAACTGCTCTTGCTGCCATCACGGATGACTGATGCACCCGATATTCCAAGCGCCCTGCTTTGTCCGAGGCATTTTCAGTGCATTATTTACTTTAATCCTCATAATCATTTTGTCAAGGAAGGTGGGTTTTATTCTCCCTATACTGCCATGGAGGGTATCACACGCCCAGTAAGCTTAATTCGTTTCCTGAGCTGCCCTTGCATTAAGGAAGGGAAGTGCGCGATGTGAACCCAGTACTCTCCCTCTCTGTAAACTGTGGTCTTAGCCACTACATGTACTTCACTGCTGTTGAAAAGACATTTTTATATTTGATACTGATCACAATATTCAGGGCTGAAAGCATTGACAAGATGACGTTAGGGCAGTTTGATGGAAAAAGCCACTGCATATACCCAGTGTCTACCTGTCAAAAAATTACCCATACGAAATCTTTTCAGTGATTCCCTTCTTCAATATGAATTCAGAGGAGAGAGTTTTCGCTGAGATATCAAGTGCAGTAAGTCTGAACAGCAGTTGTACAAACTGCGTTTTTACACCCCTCAACTCTAAGAAGGAGACCTGCAAAACAGTTTTATGCTCACCAGCTCGGGGTGCATTTGACTATATTTCAAGCGTTCAATCCATTATCCTTTTTTTGTCCACGCGTAATTTGTAGACAGTTTTGTTTTATTCAGCTAGGAAAATCTACATTTGTGAAAAAACGGACAGATTATTTTTGTGTCCGAAATTCACCGGACAAATATCATTGCTTATAGTTTTCCTTTTGCCATTAATAAGAGAATAATTTCTATGCGTGCTTCATGTATTGGGACGTCTTCTGACTCCAGGATTTCATAGAATAACAAATGGATTGTTGGGGGATATCTGAAGCTTCTGTGAACAGTTTAATTCACTGAACATTCAGAACAATTGTGGGTGAGAAAAAGAAATATATCTTCCTCAATAAACTTTTCTTTTGAAAAAGGAAATGCAATTTATATCATTTGATTCCTATGCATTATGTCGTTCGGTAATTACAGAGAAAAATGGATTTGTTCTTTTTCTCGTAATCTCTAAGGCTTAGAGAGTACATGTTTCTTCAAAATAATCTTTCCTGAGATTTAAAAAAGCAGGTAAATACAAAAATGATGAATTAAAGGAGAGCCAGGGTGACAAATCGCGCTTATGATACCGTTATAATGCTCCTTTTTACAGTAACTAATTCAAATCTTTAGCAGCAACACATTCATTTCCATTTACACTAAAGTGAGAGAGGAAAAACGTGGTTTCTGGAAACACATAAAACAGCATAAGGCTAGTGTATTATGGGACTCAGCCTGCTCAATGCGTGCGTATTTAAGCAGCGAGAGCTGGTCACTCTCCGGAAGGAACTCAAAACGAATACAATGCTCGATGATAGCCCCAAGTAGTATGTGCAGCCACAGGAAAAGCATCCAAGTAAAAAAAATCTTCCAAAACAATTTTCAAATTGCTTTAAACTTCTTTTTTGGGACAGTATGATTTTGGTGTGAAGGTAAAGGAATCTGATAAAATGACTCTTTTTCCTTCAAATTATCTTAAAGTAGTATGCAGCCTGAAACTCCCTGGGCACGTCTGCAGCGAGAGGCAGCAGTCCCGAGTGCCCTTTATGCTGTGCCACCAGGCCCGAAATCATGGCATAGGAACACCTCACACAACGGGAGCCGTGGATACCAGAACTGCTCTTGCTGCCATCACGGATGAATGAGGCACCCGACATTCCAAGACCCATGCTTTGTCCGAGGCATTTTCAATGCATTATTTACTTGAATCCTCATAATCATTTTGTCAAGGAAGGTGGGTTTTACTCTCCCTATATTACCATGGAGGGTATCACACGCCCAGTAAGCTTAATTCGTTTCCTGCGCTGCCCTTGCATTAAGGAACGGAACTGCGCGATGTGAACCCAGTACTCTCCCTCTCTGTAACCTGTGGTCTTAGCCACTACATGTACTTCACTGCTGTTGAAAAGACATTTTTATATTTGATACTGATCACAATATTCAGGACTGAAAGTAGAGTCATGATGACGTTATGGCAGGTTTGTGGACAAAGCCAATGCATATACCCCGTGTCTACAAGTCAAAAAATTACCAATACGAAATCTGTTCAGTGATTCCCTTCTTCAATATGAATTCAGAGGAGAGAGTTTTTGCTGAGATGTCAAATGCAGTCAGTTTGAACAGCAGTTGTACTTACTGCGTTTTTACGCCCTTCAACTCTAAGAAGGAAACCTGCAAAACAGTTTTATGCTCACCAGCTTGGGGTGCTTTTGATTACATTTCAAGCGTTCAATCCATTAACCTTTTTTGTCCACGCGTAATTTGTACACAGTTTTGTTTTATTCAGCTAGGAAAATCTACATTTGTCAAAAAACGGACAGATGATTTTGGTGTCCAAAATTCACCGGACAAATATCATTGTTTATAATTTTCATTTGGCATTAATAAAAGAATAATTTCTATGTGCGTTTCGTGAATTGGGACGTCTTCTGACTCCAGGGTTTCATACAATGACAAATGGATTGTTGGGGGAAATCTGAAGCTTGTATTAAAAGTTTAATTCACTGAACATTCAGAACAATTGTGGGTGAGACAAAGAAATATATCTTCCTCAATAAACTTTTCTTTTGAAAAAGGAAAAACAAATTATATCATTTGAATAATATGCTTTATGTCGTTCAGTAATTACACGGAAAAAGGAATTTGTTCTTTTTCTCTTAATCTCTAAGGCTTAGAGAGTACATGTTTCTTGTATATAATCTTTCCTAACATTTAAAGAGGCAGCTAAATAGAAGAATGATGAATTAAAGGAGAGCCATGGTGACAAATCGAGCTTTTGATACCGTTATAATCCTCCTTTTCACAGTAACTCATTCAAATCTTTAGCAGCAACACATTCATTTCCATATATACTAAAATGAGAGAGGGAAAACGTGGTTTCTGGAAACACATAAAACAGCATAAGGCTAGTGTGTTACGGGACTCAGCCTGCTTAATGCGTATTTAAGCAGCGAGAGCTGGTCACTCTCCGGAAGGAACTCAAAACGAATACAATGCTACACGACTTTATTGATAGCCCCAAGTAGTATGTCCAGCCACAGGAAAAGCATCCCAGTAAATTAAATCTTCCAAAACAATTTTCAAATTGCTGTAAACTTCTTTTTTGGATAGTGTGCCTCTGGTGTGAAGGTTAAGGAAACTGATAAAATGTCTCTTTTTCCTTAAAATTACCTTAAAGTAGTATGCAGCCTGAAACTCTCTGGGCAATTCTGCAGCGAGAGGCAGCAGTCCTGAGTTCCCTTTATGCTCTGGCACCAGGCCCGAAATCATGGCATAGGAACACCTCACACAGCGAGTGCCATGGATACAAGAACTGCTCTTGCTGCCATCACGGATGACTGATGCACCCGATATTCCAAGCGCCCTGCTTTGTCCGAGGCATTTTCAGTGCATTATTTACTTTAAACCTCATAATCATTATGTCAAGGAAGGTGGGTTTTATTCTCCCTATACTACCATGGAGGGAATCACACGCCCAGTAAGCTTAATTCGTTTCCTGAGCTGCCCTTGCATTAAGGAAGGGAAGTGCGCGATGTGAACCCAGTACTCTCCCTCTCTGTAAACTGTGGTCTTAGCCACTACATGTACTTCACTGCTGTTGAAAAGACATTTTTATATTTGATACTGATCACAATATTCAGGGCTGAAAGCACTGACAAGATGACGTTAGGGCAGTTTGATGGAAAAAGCCACTGCATATACCCAGTGTCTACCTGTCAAAAAATTACCCATACGAAATCTTTTCAGTGATTCCCTTCTTCAATATGAATTCAGAGGAGAGAGTTTTCGCTGAGATATCAAGTGCAGTAAGTCTGAACAGCAGTTGTACAAACTGCGTTTTTACACCCCTCAACTCTAAGAAGGAGACCTGCAAAACAGTTTTATGCTCACCAGCTCGGGGTGCATTTGACTATATTTCAAGCGTTCAATCCATTATCCTTTTTTTGTCCACGCGTAATTTGTAGACAGTTTTGTTTTATTCAGCTAGGAAAATCTACATTTGTGAAAAAACGGACAGATTATTTTTGTGTCCGAAATTCACCGGACAAATATCATTGCTTATAGTTTTCCTTTTGCCATTAATAAGAGAATAATTTCTATGCGTGCTTCATGTATTGGGACGTCTTCTGACTCCAGGATTTCATAGAATAACAAATGGATTGTTGGGGGATATCTGAAGCTTCTGTGAACAGTTTAATTCACTGAACATTCAGAACAATTGTGGGTGAGAAAAAGAAATATATCTTCCTCAATAAACTTTTATTTTGAAAAAGGAAATGCAATTTATATCATTTGATTCCTATGCATTATGTCGTTCGGTAATTACAGAGAAAAATGGATTTGTTCTTTTTCTCGTAATCTCTAAGGCTTAGAGAGTACATGTTTCTTCAAAATAATCTTTCCTAAGATTTAAAAAAGCAGGTAAATACAAAAATGATGAATTAAAGGAGAGCCAGGGTGACAAATCGCGCTTATGATACCGTTATAATGCTCCTTTTTACAGTAACTAATTCAAATCTTTAGCAGCAACACATTCATTTCCATTTACACTAAAGTGAGAGAGGAAAAACGTGGTTTCTGGAAACACATAAAACAGCATAAGGCTAGTGTATTATGGGACTCAGCCTGCTCAATGCGTGCGTATTTAAGCAGCGAGAGCTGGTCACTCTCCGGAAGGAACTCAAAACGAATACAATGCTAGATGATAGCCCCAAGTAGTATGTGCAGCCACAGGAAAAGCATCCAAGTAAAAAAAATCTTCCAAAACAATTTTCAAATTGCTTTAAACTTCTTTTTTGGGACAGTATGATTTTGGTGTGAAGGTAAAGGAATCTGATAAAATGACTCTTTTTCCTTCAAATTATCTTAAAGTAGTATGCAGCCTGAAACTCCCTGGGCACGTCTGCAGCGAGAGGCAGCAGTCCCGAGTGCCCTTTATGCTGTGCCACCAGGCCCGAAATCATGGCATAGGAACACCTCACACAACGGGAGCCGTGGATACCAGAACTGCTCTTGCTGCCATCACGGATGAATGAGGCACCCGACATTCCAAGACCCATGCTTTGTCCGAGGCATTTTCAATGCATTATTTACTTGAATCCTCATAATCATTTTGTCAAGGAAGGTGGGTTTCACTCTCCCTATATTACCATGGAGGGTATCACACGCCCAGTAAGCTTAATTCGTTTCCTGCGCTGCCCTTGCATTAAGGAACGGAACTGCGCGATGTGAACCCAGTACTCTCCCTCTCTGTAACCTGTGGTCTTAGCCACTACATGTACTTCACTGCTGTTGAAAAGACATTTTTATATTTGATACTGATCACAATATTCAGGACTGAAAGCAGAGTCATGATGACGTTATGGCAGGTTTGTGGACAAAGCCAATGCATATACCCCGTGTCTACAAGTCAAAAAATTACCAATACGAAATCTGTTCAGTGATTCCCTTCTTCAATATGAATTCAGAGGAGAGAGTTTTTGCTGAGATGTCAAATGCAGTCAGTTTGAACAGCAGTTGTACTTACTGCGTTTTTACGCCCTACAACTCTAAGAAGGAAACCTGCAAAACAATTTTATGCTCACCAGCTTGGGGTGCTTTTGATTAAATTTCAAGCGTTCAATCCATTAACCTTTTTTGTCCACGCGTAATTTGTACACAGTTTTGTTTTATTCAGCTAGGAAAATCTACATTTGTCAAAAAACGGACAGATGATTTTGGTGTCCAAAATTCACCGGACAAATATCATTGTTTATAATTTTCATTTGGCATTAATAAAAGAATAATTTCTATGTGCGTTTCGTGAATTGGGACGTCTTCTGACTCCAGGGTTTCATACAATGACAAATGGATTGTTGGGGGAAATCTGAAGCTTGTATTAAAAGTTTAATTCACTGAACATTCAGAACAATTGTGGGTGAGACAAAGAAATATATCTTCCTCAATAAACTTTTCTTTTGAAAAAGGAAAAACAAATTATATCATTTGAATAATATGCTTTATGTCGTTCAGTAATTACACGGAAAAATGAATTTGTTCTTTTTCTCTTAATCTCTAAGGCTTAGAGAGTACATGTTTCTTGTATATAATCTTTCCTAACATTTAAAGAGGCAGCTAAATAGAAGAATGATGAATTAAAGGAGAGCCATGGTGACAAATCGAGCTTTTGATACCGTTATAATCCTCCTTTTCACAGTAACTCATTCAAATCTTTAGCAGCAACACATTCATTTCCATATATACTAAAATGAGAGAGGGAAAACGTGGTTTCTGGAAACACATAAAACAGCATAAGGCTAGTGTATTATGGGACTCAGCCTGCTTCATGCGTATTTAAGCAGCGAGAGCTGGTCAGTCTCCGGAAGGAACTCAAAACGAATACAATGCTACACGACTTTATTGATAGCCCCACGTAGCATGTCCAGCCACAGGAAAAGCATCCCAGTAAATTAAATCTTCCAAAACAATTTTCAAATTGCTGTAAACTTCTTTTTTGGATAGTATGCCTTTGGTGTGAAGGTTAAGGAAACTGATAAAATGTCTCTTTTTCCTTAAAATTACCTTAAAGTAGTATGCAGCCTGAAACTCTCTGGGCAATTCTGCAGCGAGAGGCAGCAGTCCTGAGTTCCCTTTATGCTCTGGCACCAGGCCCGAAATCATGGCATAGGAACACCTCACACAGCGAGTGCCATGGATACAAGAACTGCTCTTGCTGCCATCACGGATGACTGATGCACCCGATATTCCAAGCGCCCTGCTTTGTCCGAGGCATTTTCAGTGCATTATTTACTTTAATCCTCATAATCATTTTGTCAAGGAAGGTGGGTTTTATTCTCCCTATACTGCCATGGAGGGTATCACACGCCCAGTAAGCTTAATTCGTTTCCTGAGCTGCCCTTGCATTAAGGAAGGGAAGTGCGCGATGTGAACCCAGTACTCTCCCTCTCTGTAAACTGTGGTCTTAGCCACTACATGTACTTCACTGCTGTTGAAAAGACATTTTTATATTTGATACTGATCACAATATTCAGGGCTGAAAGCATTGACAAGATGACGTTAGGGCAGTTTGATGGAAAAAGCCACTGCATATACCCAGTGTCTACCTGTCAAAAAATTACCCATACGAAATCTTTTCAGTGATTCCCTTCTTCAATATGAATTCAGAGGAGAGAGTTTTCGCTGAGATATCAAGTGCAGTAAGTCTGAACAGCAGTTGTACAAACTGCGTTTTTACACCCCTCAACTCTAAGAAGGAGACCTGCAAAACAGTTTTATGCTCACCAGCTCGGGGTGCATTTGACTATATTTCAAGCGTTCAATCCATTATCCTTTTTTTGTCCACGCGTAATTTGTAGACAGTTTTGTTTTATTCAGCTAGGAAAATCTACATTTGTGAAAAAACGGACAGATTATTTTTGTGTCCGAAATTCACCGGACAAATATCATTGCTTATAGTTTTCCTTTTGCCATTAATAAGAGAATAATTTCTATGCGTGCTTCATGTATTGGGACGTCTTCTGACTCCAGGATTTCATAGAATAACAAATGGATTGTTGGGGGATATCTGAAGCTTCTGTGAACAGTTTAATTCACTGAACATTCAGAACAATTGTGGGTGAGAAAAAGAAATATATCTTCCTCAATAAACTTTTCTTTTGAAAAAGGAAATGCAATTTATATCATTTGATTCCTATGCATTATGTCGTTCGGTAATTACAGAGAAAAATGGATTTGTTCTTTTTCTCGTAATCTCTAAGGCTTAGAGAGTACATGTTTCTTCAAAATAATCTTTCCTGAGATTTAAAAAAGCAGGTAAATACAAAAATGATGAATTAAAGGAGAGCCAGGGTGACAAATCGCGCTTATGATACCGTTATAATGCTCCTTTTTACAGTAACTAATTCAAATCTTTAGCAGCAACACATTCATTTCCATTTACACTAAAGTGAGAGAGGAAAAACGTGGTTTCTGGAAACACATAAAACAGCATAAGGCTAGTGTATTATGGGACTCAGCCTGCTCAATGCGTGCGTATTTAAGCAGCGAGAGCTGGTCACTCTCCGGAAGGAACTCAAAACGAATACAATGCTAGATGATAGCCCCAAGTAGTATGTGCAGCCACAGGAAAAGCATCCAAGTAAAAAAAATCTTCCAAAACAATTTTCAAATTGCTTTAAACTTCTTTTTTGGGACAGTATGATTTTGGTGTGAAGGTAAAGGAATCTGATAAAATGACTCTTTTTCCTTCAAATTATCTTAAAGTAGTATGCAGCCTGAAACTCCCTGGGCACGTCTGCAGCGAGAGGCAGCAGTCCCGAGTGCCCTTTATGCTGTGCCACCAGGCCCGAAATCATGGCATAGGAACACCTCACACAACGGGAGCCGTGGATACCAGAACTGCTCTTGCTGCCATCACGGATGAATGAGGCACCCGACATTCCAAGACCCATGCTTTGTCCGAGGCATTTTCAATGCATTATTTACTTGAATCCTCATAATCATTTTGTCAAGGAAGGTGGGTTTTACTCTCCCTATATTACCATGGAGGGTATCACACGCCCAGTAAGCTTAATTCGTTTCCTGCGCTGCCCTTGCATTAAGGAACGGAACTGCGCGATGTGAACCCAGTACTCTCCCTCTCTGTAACCTGTGGTCTTAGCCACTACATGTACTTCACTGCTGTTGAAAAGACATTTTTATATTTGATACTGATCACAATATTCAGGACTGAAAGCAGAGTCATGATGACGTTATGGCAGGTTTGTGGACAAAGCCAATGCATATACCCCGTGTCTACAAGTCAAAAAATTACCAATACGAAATCCGTTCAGTGATTCCCTTCTTCAATATGAATTCAGAGGAGAGAGTTTTTGCTGAGATGTCAAATGCAGTCAGTTTGAACAGCAGTTGTACTTACTGCGTTTTTACACCCTACAACTCTAAGAAGGAAACCTGCAAAACAGTTTTATGCTCACCAGCTTGGGGTGCTTTTGATTAAATTTCAAGCGTTCAATCCATTAACCTTTTTTGTCCACGCGTAATTTGTACACAGTTTTGTTTTATTCAGCTAGGAAAATCTACATTTGTCAAAAAACGGACAGATGATTTTGGTGTCCAAAATTCACCGGACAAATATCATTGTTTATAATTTTCATTTGGCATTAATAAAAGAATAATTTCTATGTGCGTTTCGTGAATTGGGACGTCTTCTGACTCCAGGGTTTCATACAATGACAAATGGATTGTTGGGGGAAATCTGAAGCTTGTATTAAAAGTTTAATTCACTGAACATTCAGAACAATTGTGGGTGAGACAAAGAAATATATCTTCCTCAATAAACTTTTCTTTTGAAAAAGGAAAAACAAATTATATCATTTGAATAATATGCTTTATGTCGTTCAGTAATTACACGGAAAAAGGAATTTGTTCTTTTTCTCTTAATCTCTAAGGCTTAGAGAGTACATGTTTCTTGTATATAATCTTTCCTAACATTTAAAGAGGCAGCTAAATAGAAGAATGATGAATTAAAGGAGAGCCATGGTGACAAATCGAGCTTTTGATACCGTTATAATCCTCCTTTTCACAGTAACTCATTCAAATCTTTAGCAGCAACACATTCATTTCCATATATACTAAAATGAGAGAGGGAAAACGTGGTTTCTGGAAACACATAAAACAGCATAAGGCTAGTGTATTACGGGACTCAGCCTGCTTAATGCGTATTTAAGCAGCGAGAGCTGGTCACTCTCCGGAAGGAACTCAAAACGAATACAATGCTACACGACTTTATTGATAGCCCCAAGTAGTATGTCCAGCCACAGGAAAAGCATCCCAGTAAATTAAATCTTCCAAAACAATTTTCAAATTGCTGTAAACTTCTTTTTTGGATAGTGTGCCTCTGGTGTGAAGGTTAAGGAAAGTGATAAAATGTCTCTTTTTCCTTAAAATTACCTTAAAGTAGTATGCAGCCTGAAACTCTGTGGGCAATTCTGCAGCGAGAGGCAGCAGTCCTGAGTTCCCTTTATGCTCTGGCACCAGGCCCGAAATCATGGCATAGGAACACCTCACACAGCGAGTGCCATGGATACAAGAACTGCTCTTGCTGCCATCACGGATGACTGATGCACCCGATATTCCAAGCGCCCTGCTTTGTCCGAGGCATTTTCAGTGCATTATTTACTTTAATCCTCATAATCATTTTGTCAAGGAAGGTGGGTTTTATTCTCCCTATACTACCATGGAGGGAATCACACGCCCAGTAAGCAAAATTCGTTTCCTGAGCTGCCCTTGCATTAAGGAAGGGAAGTGCGCGATGTGAACCCAGTACTCTCCCTCTCTGTAAACTGTGGTCTTAGCCACTACATGTACTTCACTGCTGTTGAAAAGACATTTTTATATTTGATACTGATCACAATATTCAGGGCTGAAAGCACTGACAAGATGACGTTAGGGCAGTTTGATGGAAAAAGCCACTGCATATACCCAGTGTCTACCTGTCAAAAAATTACCCATACGAAATCTTTTCAGTGATTCCCTTCTTCAATATGAATTCAGAGGAGAGAGTTTTCGCTGAGATATCAAGTGCAGTAAGTCTGAACAGCAGTTGTACAAACTGCGTTTTTACACCCCTCAACTCTAAGAAGGAGACCTGCAAAACAGTTTTATGCTCACCAGCTCGGGGTGCTTTTGACTATATTTCAAGCGTTCAATCCATTATCCTTTTTTTGTCCACGCGTAATTTGTAGACAGTTTTGTTTTATTCAGCTAGGAAAATCTACATTTGTGAAAAAACGGACAGATTATTTTTGTGTCCGAAATTCACCGGACAAATATCATTGCTTATAGTTTTCCTTTTGCCATTAATAAGAGAATAATTTCTATGCGTGCTTCATGTATTGGGACGTCTTCTGACTCCAGGATTTCATAGAATAACAAATGGATTGTTGGGGGATATCTGAAGCTTCTGTGAACAGTTTAATTCACTGAACATTCAGAACAATTGTGGGTGAGAAAAAGAAATATATCTTCCTCAATACACTTTTCTTTTGAAAAAGGAAATGCAATTTATATCATTTGATTCCTATGCATTATGTCGTTCAGTAATTACAGAGAAAAATGGATTTGTTCTTTTTCTCGTAATCTCTAAGGCTTAGAGAGTACATGTTTCTTCAAAATAATCTTTCCTAAGATTTAAGAAAGCAGGTAAATACAAAAATGATGAATTAAAGGAGAGCCAGGGTGACAAATCGAGCTTATGATACCGTTATAATCCTCCTTTTTACAGTAACTAATTCAAATCTTTGGCAGCAACACATTCATTTCCATTTACACTAAAGTGAGAGAGGAAAAACGTGGTTTCTGGAAACACATAAAACAGCATAAGGCTAGTGTATTATGGGACTCAGCCTGCTCAATGCGTGCGTATTTAAGCAGCGAGAGCTGGTCACTCTCCGGAAGGAACTCAAAACGAATACAATGCTAGATGATAGCCCCAAGTAGTATGTGCAGCCACAGGAAAAGCATCCAAGTAAAAAAAATCTTCCAAAACAATTTTCAAATTGCTTTAAACTTCTTTTTTGGGACAGTATGATTTTGGTGTGAAGGTAAAGGATTCTGATAAAATGACTCTTTTTCCTTCAAATTATCTTAAAGTAGTATGCAGCCTGAAACTCCCTGGGCACGTCTGCAGCGAGAGGCAGCAGTCCCGAGTGCCCTTTATGCTGTGCCACCAGGCCCGAAATCATGGCATA
Organism: Manis javanica; assembly: GCF_040802235.1. Taxonomy (NCBI): domain Eukaryota; kingdom Metazoa; phylum Chordata; class Mammalia; order Pholidota; family Manidae; genus Manis; species Manis javanica. Next base: position 29,959,419 of record NC_133156.1, on the reverse strand, counting down.
GGAACACCTCACACAACGGGAGCCGTGGATACCAGAACTGCTCTTGCTGCCATCACGGATGAATGAGGCACCCGACATTCCAAGACCCATGCTTTGTCCGAGGCATTTTCAATGCATTATTTACTTGAATCCTCATAATCATTTTGTCAAGGAAGGTGGGTTTTACTCTCCCTATATTACCATGGAGGGTATCACACGCCCAGTAAGCTTAATTCGTTTCCTGCGCTGCCCTTGCATTAAGGAACGGAACTGCGCGATGTGAACCCAGTACTCTCCCTCTCTGTAACCTGTGGTCTTAGCCACTACATGTACTTCACTGCTGTTGAAAAGACATTTTTATATTTGATACTGATCACAATATTCAGGACTGAAAGCAGAGTCATGATGACGTTATGGCAGGTTTGTGGACAAAGCCAATGCATATACCCCGTGTCTACAAGTCAAAAAATTACCAATACGAAATCCGTTCAGTGATTCCCTTCTTCAATATGAATTCAGAGGAGAGAGTTTTTGCTGAGATGTCAAATGCAGTCAGTTTGAACAGCAGTTGTACTTACTGCGTTTTTACACCCTACAACTCTAAGAAGGAAACCTGCAAAACAGTTTTATGCTCACCAGCTTGGGGTGCTTTTGATTAAATTTCAAGCGTTCAATCCATTAACCTTTTTTGTCCACGCGTAATTTGTACACAGTTTTGTTTTATTCAGCTAGGAAAATCTACATTTGTCAAAAAACGGACAGATGATTTTGGTGTCCAAAATTCACCGGACAAATATCATTGTTTATAATTTTCATTTGGCATTAATAAAAGAATAATTTCTATGTGCGTTTCGTGAATTGGGACGTCTTCTGACTCCAGGGTTTCATACAATGACAAATGGATTGTTGGGGGAAATCTGAAGCTTGTATTAAAAGTTTAATTCACTGAACATTCAGAACAATTGTGGGTGAGACAAAGAAATATATCTTCCTCAATAAACTTTTCTTTTGAAAAAGGAAAAACAAATTATATCATTTGAATAATATGCTTTATGTCGTTCAGTAATTACACGGAAAAAGGAATTTGTTCTTTTTCTCTTAATCTCTAAGGCTTAGAGAGTACATGTTTCTTGTATATAATCTTTCCTAACATTTAAAGAGGCAGCTAAATAGAAGAATGATGAATTAAAGGAGAGCCATGGTGACAAATCGAGCTTTTGATACCGTTATAATCCTCCTTTTCACAGTAACTCATTCAAATCTTTAGCAGCAACACATTCATTTCCATATATACTAAAATGAGAGAGGGAAAACGTGGTTTCTGGAAACACATAAAACAGCATAAGGCTAGTGTATTATGGGACTCAGCCTGCTTCATGCGTATTTAAGCAGCGAGAGCTGGTCACTCTCCGGAAGGAACTCAAAACGAATACAATGCTACACGACTTTATTGATAGCCCCAAGTAGTATGTCCAGCCACAGGAAAAGCATCCCAGTAAATTAAATCTTCCAAAACAATTTTCAAATTGCTGTAAACTTCTTTTTTGGATAGTATGCCTTTGGTGTGAAGGTTAAGGAAACTGATAAAATGTCTCTTTTTCCTTAAAATTACCTTAAAGTAGTATGCAGCCTGAAACTCTCTGGGCAATTCTGCAGCGAGAGGCAGCAGTCCTGAGTTCCCTTTATGCTCTGGCACCAGGCCCGAAATCGTGGCATAGGAACACCTCACACAGCGAGTGCCATGGATACAAGAACTGCTCTTGCTGCCATCACGGATGACTGATGCACCCGATATTCCAAGCGCCCTGCTTTGTCCGAGGCATTTTCAGTGCATTATTTACTTTAATCCTCATAATCATTTTGTCAAGGAAGGTGGGTTTTATTCTCCCTATACTACCATGGAGGGAATCACACGCCCAGTAAGCAAAATTCGTTTCCTGAGCTGCCCTTGCATTAAGGAAGGGAAGTGCGCGATGTGAACCCAGTACTCTCCCTCTCTGTAAACTGTGGTCTTAGCCACTACATGTACTTCACTGCTGTTGAAAAGACATTTTTATATTTGATACTGATCACAATATTCAGGGCTGAAAGCATTGACAAGATGACGTTAGGGCAGTTTGATGGAAAAAGCCACTGCATATACCCAGTGTCTACCTGTCAAAAAATTACCCATACGAAATCTTTTCAGTGATTCCCTTCTTCAATATGAATTCAGAGGAGAGAGTTTTCGCTGAGATATCAAGTGCAGTAAGTCTGAACAGCAGTTGTACAAACTGCGTTTTTACACCCCTCAACTCTAAGAAGGAGACCTGCAAAACAGTTTTATGCTCACCAGCTCGGGGTGCTTTTGACTATATTTCAAGCGTTCAATCCATTATCCTTTTTTTGTCCACGCGTAATTTGTAGACAGTTTTGTTTTATTCAGCTAGGAAAATCTACATTTGTGAAAAAACGGACAGATTATTTTTGTGTCCGAAATTCACCGGACAAATATCATTGCTTATAGTTTTCCTTTTGCCATTAATAAGAGAATAATTTCTATGCGTGCTTCATGTATTGGGACGTCTTCTGACTCCAGGATTTCATAGAATAACAAATGGATTGTTGGGGGATATCTGAAGCTTCTGTGAACAGTTTAATTCACTGAACATTCAGAACAATTGTGGGTGAGAATAAGAAATATATCTTCCTCAATACACTTTTCTTTTGAAAAAGGAAATGCAATTTATATCATTTGATTCCTATGCATTATGTCGTTCAGTAATTACAGAGAAAAATGGATTTGTTCTTTTTCTCGTAATCTCTAAGGCTTAGAGAGTACATGTTTCTTCAAAATAATCTTTCCTAAGATTTAAGAAAGCAGGTAAATACAAAAATGATGAATTAAAGGAGAGCCAGGGTGACAAATCGAGCTTATGATACCGTTATAATCCTCCTTTTTACAGTAACTAATTCAAATCTTTGGCAGCAACACATTCATTTCCATTTACACTAAAGTGAGAGAGGAAAAACGTGGTTTCTGGAAACACATAAAACAGCATAAGGCTAGTGTATTATGGGACTCAGCCTGCTCAATGCGTGCGTATTTAAGCAGCGAGAGCTGGTCACTCTCCGGAAGGAACTCAAAACGAATACAATGCTAGATGATAGCCCCAAGTAGTATGTGCAGCCACAGGAAAAGCATCCAAGTAAAAAAAATCTTCCAAAACAATTTTCAAATTGCTTTAAACTTCTTTTTTGGGACAGTATGATTTTGGTGTGAAGGTAAAGGATTCTGATAAAATGACTCTTTTTCCTTCAAATTATCTTAAAGTAGTATGCAGCCTGAAACTCCCTGGGCACGTCTGCAGCGAGAGGCAGCAGTCCCGAGTGCCCTTTATGCTGTGCCACCAGGCCCGAAATCATGGCATAGGAACACCTCACACAACGGGAGCCGTGGATACCAGAACTGCTCTTGCTGCCATCACGGATGAATGAGGCACCGGACATTCCAAGACCCATGCTTTGTCCGAGGCATTTTCAATGCATTATTTACTTGAATCCTCATAATCATTTTGTCAAGGAAGGTGGGTTTTACTCTCCCTATATTACCATGGAGGGTATCACACGCCCAGTAAGCTTAATTCGTTTCCTGCGCTGCCCTTGCATTAAGGAACGGAACTGCGCGATGTGAACCCAGTACTCTCCCTCTCTGTAACCTGTGGTCTTAGCCACTACATGTACTTCACTGCTGTTGAAAAGACATTTTTATATTTGATACTGATCACAATATTCAGGACTGAAAGCAGAGTCATGATGACGTTATGGCAGGTTTGTGGACAAAGCCAATGCATATACCCCGTGTCTACAAGTCAAAAAATTACCAATACGAAATCCGTTCAGTGATTCCCTTCTTCAATATGAATTCAGAGGAGAGAGTTTTTGCTGAGATGTCAAATGCAGTCAGTTTGAACAGCAGTTGTACTTACTGCGTTTTTACACCCTACAACTCTAAGAAGGAAACCTGCAAAACAGTTTTATGCTCACCAGCTTGGGGTGCTTTTGATTAAATTTCAAGCGTTCAATCCATTAACCTTTTTTGTCCACGCGTAATTTGTACACAGTTTTGTTTTATTCAGCTAGGAAAATCTACATTTGTCAAAAAACGGACAGATGATTTTGGTGTCCAAAATTCACCGGACAAATATCATTGTTTATAATTTTCATTTGGCATTAATAAAAGAATAATTTCTATGTGCGTTTCGTGAATTGGGACGTCTTCTGACTCCAGGGTTTCATACAATGACAAATGGATTGTTGGGGGAAATCTGAAGCTTGTATTAAAAGTTTAATTCACTGAACATTCAGAACAATTGTGGGTGAGACAAAGAAATATATCTTCCTCAATAAACTTTTCTTTTGAAAAAGGAAAAACAAATTATATCATTTGAATAATATGCTTTATGTCGTTCAGTAATTACACGGAAAAAGGAATTTGTTCTTTTTCTCTTAATCTCTAAGGCTTAGAGAGTACATGTTTCTTGTATATAATCTTTCCTAACATTTAAAGAGGCAGCTAAATAGAAGAATGATGAATTAAAGGAGAGCCATGGTGACAAATCGAGCTTTTGATACCGTTATAATCCTCCTTTTCACAGTAACTCATTCAAATCTTTAGCAGCAACACATTCATTTCCATATATACTAAAATGAGAGAGGGAAAACGTGGTTTCTGGAAACACATAAAACAGCATAAGGCTAGTGTATTATGGGACTCAGCCTGCTTCATGCGTATTTAAGCAGCGAGAGCTGGTCACTCTCCGGAAGGAACTCAAAACGAATACAATGCTACACGACTTTATTGATAGCCCCAAGTAGTATGTCCAGCCACAGGAAAAGCATCCCAGTAAATTAAATCTTCCAAAACAATTTTCAAATTGCTGTAAACTTCTTTTTTGGATAGTGTGCCTCTGGTGTGAAGGTTAAGGAAAGTGATAAAATGTCTCTTTTTCCTTAAAATTACCTTAAAGTAGTATGCAGCCTGAAACTCTCTGGGCAATTCTGCAGCGAGAGGCAGCAGTCCTGAGTTCCCTTTATGCTCTGGCACCAGGCCCGAAATCGTGGCATAGGAACACCTCACACAGCGAGTGCCATGGATACAAGAACTGCTCTTGCTGCCATCACGGATGACTGATGCACCCGATATTCCAAGCGCCCTGCTTTGTCCGAGGCATTTTCAGTGCATTATTTACTTTAATCCTCATAATCATTTTGTCAAGGAAGGTGGGTTTTATTCTCCCTATACTACCATGGAGGGAATCACACGCCCAGTAAGCAAAATTCGTTTCCTGAGCTGCCCTTGCATTAAGGAAGGGAAGTGCGCGATGTGAACCCAGTACTCTCCCTCTCTGTAAACTGTGGTCTTAGCCACTACATGTACTTCACTGCTGTTGAAAAGACATTTTTATATTTGATACTGATCACAATATTCAGGGCTGAAAGCATTGACAAGATGACGTTAGGGCAGTTTGATGGAAAAAGCCACTGCATATACCCAGTGTCTACCTGTCAAAAAATTACCCATACGAAATCTTTTCAGTGATTCCCTTCTTCAATATGAATTCAGAGGAGAGAGTTTTCGCTGAGATATCAAGTGCAGTAAGTCTGAACAGCAGTTGTACAAACTGCGTTTTTACACCCCTCAACTCTAAGAAGGAGACCTGCAAAACAGTTTTATGCTCACCAGCTCTTGGTGCATTTGACTATATTTCAAGCGTTCAATCCATTATCCTTTTTTTGTCCACGCGTAATTTGTAGACAGTTTTGTTTTATTCAGCTAGGAAAATCTACATTTGTGAAAAAACGGACAGATTATTTTTGTGTCCGAAATTCACCGGACAAATATCATTGCTTATAGTTTTCCTTTTGCCATTAATAAGAGAATAATTTCTATGCGTGCTTCATGTATTGGGACGTCTTCTGACTCCAGGATTTCATAGAATAACAAATGGATTGTTGGGGGATATCTGAAGCTTCTGTGAACAGTTTAATTCACTGAACATTCAGAACAATTGTGGGTGAGAAAAAGAAATATATCTTCCTCAATACACTTTTCTTTTGAAAAAGGAAATGCAATTTATATCATTTGATTCCTATGCATTATGTCGTTCAGTAATTACAGAGAAAAATGGATTTGTTCTTTTTCTCGTAATCTCTAAGGCTTAGAGAGTACATGTTTCTTCAAAATAATCTTTCCTAAGATTTAAGAAAGCAGGTAAATACAAAAATGATGAATTAAAGGAGAGCCAGGGTGACAAATCGAGCTTATGATACCGTTATAATCCTCCTTTTTACAGTAACTAATTCAAATCTTTGGCAGCAACACATTCATTTCCATTTACACTAAAGTGAGAGAGGAAAAACGTGGTTTCTGGAAACACATAAAACAGCATAAGGCTAGTGTATTATGGGACTCAGCCTGCTCAATGCGTGCGTATTTAAGCAGCGAGAGCTGGTCACTCTCCGGAAGGAACTCAAAACGAATACAATGCTAGATGATAGCCCCAAGTAGTATGTGCAGCCACAGGAAAAGCATCCAAGTAAAAAAAATCTTCCAAAACAATTTTCAAATTGCTTTAAACTTCTTTTTTGGGACAGTATGATTTTGGTGTGAAGGTAAAGGATTCTGATAAAATGACTCTTTTTCCTTCAAATTATCTTAAAGTAGTATGCAGCCTGAAACTCCCTGGGCACGTCTGCAGCGAGAGGCAGCAGTCCCGAGTGCCCTTTATGCTGTGCCACCAGGCCCGAAATCATGGCATAGGAACACCTCACACAACGGGAGCCGTGGATACCAGAACTGCTCTTGCTGCCATCACGGATGAATGAGGCACCCGACATTCCAAGACCCATGCTTTGTCCGAGGCATTTTCAATGCATTATTTACTTGAATCCTCATAATCATTTTGTCAAGGAAGGTGGGTTTTACTCTCCCTATATTACCATGGAGGGTATCACACGCCCAGTAAGCTTAATTCGTTTCCTGCGCTGCCCTTGCATTAAGGAACGGAACTGCGCGATGTGAACCCAGTACTCTCCCTCTCTGTAACCTGTGGTCTTAGCCACTACATGTACTTCACTGCTGTTGAAAAGACATTTTTATATTTGATACTGATCACAATATTCAGGACTGAAAGCAGAGTCATGATGACGTTATGGCAGGTTTGTGGACAAAGCCAATGCATATACCCCGTGTCTACAAGTCAAAAAATTACCAATACGAAATCCGTTCAGTGATTCCCTTCTTCAATATGAATTCAGAGGAGAGAGTTTTTGCTGAGATGTCAAATGCAGTCAGTTTGAACAGCAGTTGTACTTACTGCGTTTTTACACCCTACAACTCTAAGAAGGAAACCTGCAAAACAGTTTTATGCTCACCAGCTTGGGGTGCTTTTGATTAAATTTCAAGCGTTCAATCCATTAACCTTTTTTGTCCACGCGTAATTTGTACACAGTTTTGTTTTATTCAGCTAGGAAAATCTACATTTGTCAAAAAACGGACAGATGATTTTGGTGTCCAAAATTCACCGGACAAATATCATTGTTTATAATTTTCATTTGGCATTAATAAAAGAATAATTTCTATGTGCGTTTCGTGAATTGGGACGTCTTCTGACTCCAGGGTTTCATACAATGACAAATGGATTGTTGGGGGAAATCTGAAGCTTGTATTAAAAGTTTAATTCACTGAACATTCAGAACAATTGTGGGTGAGACAAAGAAATATATCTTCCTCAATAAACTTTTCTTTTGAAAAAGGAAAAACAAATTATATCATTTGAATAATATGCTTTATGTCGTTCAGTAATTACACGGAAAAAGGAATTTGTTCTTTTTCTCTTAATCTCTAAGGCTTAGAGAGTACATGTTTCTTGTATATAATCTTTCCTAACATTTAAAGAGGCAGCTAAATAGAAGAATGATGAATTAAAGGAGAGCCATGGTGACAAATCGAGCTTTTGATACCGTTATAATCCTCCTTTTCACAGTAACTCATTCAAATCTTTAGCAGCAACACATTCATTTCCATATATACTAAAATGAGAGAGGGAAAACGTGGTTTCTGGAAACACATAAAACAGCATAAGGCTAGTGTATTATGGGACTCAGCCTGCTTCATGCGTATTTAAGCAGCGAGAGCTGGTCACTCTCCGGAAGGAACTCAAAACGAATACAATGCTACACGACTTTATTGATAGCCCCAAGTAGTATGTCCAGCCACAGGAAAAGCATCCCAGTAAATTAAATCTTCCAAAACAATTTTCAAATTGCTGTAAACTTCTTTTTTGGATAGTGTGCCTCTGGTGTGAAGGTTAAGGAAAGTGATAAAATGTCTCTTTTTCCTTAAAATTACCTTAAAGTAGTATGCAGCCTGAAACTCTCTGGGCAATTCTGCAGCGAGAGGCAGCAGTCCTGAGTTCCCTTTATGCTCTGGCACCAGGCCCGAAATCGTGGCATAGGAACACCTCACACAGCGAGTGCCATGGATACAAGAACTGCTCTTGCTGCCATCACGGATGACTGATGCACCCGATATTCCAAGCGCCCTGCTTTGTCCGAGGCATTTTCAGTGCATTATTTACTTTAATCCTCATAATCATTTTGTCAAGGAAGGTGGGTTTTATTCTCCCTATACTACCATGGAGGGAATCACACGCCCAGTAAGCAAAATTCGTTTCCTGAGCTGCCCTTGCATTAAGGAAGGGAAGTGCGCGATGTGAACCCAGTACTCTCCCTCTCTGTAAACTGTGGTCTTAGCCACTACATGTACTTCACTGCTGTTGAAAAGACATTTTTATATTTGATACTGATCACAATATTCAGGGCTGAAAGCACTGACAAGATGACGCTAGGGCAGTTTGATGGAAAAAGCCACTGCATATACCCAGTGTCTACCTGTCAAAAAATTACCCATACGAAATCTTTTCAGTGATTCCCTTCTTCAATATGAATTCAGAGGAGAGAGTTTTCGCTGAGATATCAAGTGCAGTAAGTCTGAACAGCAGTTGTACAAACTGCGTTTTTACACCCCTCAACTCTAAGAAGGAGACCTGCAAAACAGTTTTATGCTCACCAGCTCGGGGTGCTTTTGACTATATTTCAAGCGTTCAATCCATTATCCTTTTTTTGTCCACGCGTAATTTGTAGACAGTTTTGTTTTATTCAGCTAGGAAAATCTACATTTGTGAAAAAACGGACAGATTATTTTTGTGTCCGAAATTCACCGGACAAATATCATTGCTTATAGTTTTCCTTTTGCCATTAATAAGAGAATAATTTCTATGCGTGCTTCATGTATTGGGACGTCTTCTGACTCCAGGATTTCATAGAATAACAAATGGATTGTTGGGGGATATCTGAAGCTTCTGTGAACAGTTTAATTCACTGAACATTCAGAACAATTGTGGGTGAGAATAAGAAATATATCTTCCTCAATACACTTTTCTTTTGAAAAAGGAAATGCAATTTATATCATTTGATTCCTATGCATTATGTCGTTCAGTAATTACAGAGAAAAATGGATTTGTTCTTTTTCTCGTAATCTCTAAGGCTTAGAGAGTACATGTTTCTTCAAAATAATCTTTCCTAAGATTTAAGAAAGCAGGTAAATACAAAAATGATGAATTAAAGGAGAGCCAGGGTGACAAATCGAGCTTATGATACCGTTATAATCCTCCTTTTTACAGTAACTAATTCAAATCTTTGGCAGCAACACATTCATTTCCATTTACACTAAAGTGAGAGAGGAAAAACGTGGTTTCTGGAAACACATAAAACAGCATAAGGCTAGTGTATTATGGGACTCAGCCTGCTCAATGCGTGCGTATTTAAGCAGCGAGAGCTGGTCACTCTCCGGAAGGAACTCAAAACGAATACAATGCTAGATGATAGCCCCAAGTAGTATGTGCAGCCACAGGAAAAGCATCCAAGTAAAAAAAATCTTCCAAAACAATTTTCAAATTGCTTTAAACTTCTTTTTTGGGACAGTATGATTTTGGTGTGAAGGTAAAGGATTCTGATAAAATGACTCTTTTTCCTTCAAATTATCTTAAAGTAGTATGCAGCCTGAAACTCCCTGGGCACGTCTGCAGCGAGAGGCAGCAGTCCCGAGTGCCCTTTATGCTGTGCCACCAGGCCTGAAATCATGGCATAGGAACACCTCACACAACGGGAGCCGTGGATACCAGAACTGCTCTTGCTGCCATCACGGATGAATGAGGCACCGGACATTCCAAGACCCATGCTTTGTCCGAGGCATTTTCAATGCATTATTTACTTGAATCCTCATAATCATTTTGTCAAGGAAGGTGGGTTTTACTCTCCCTATATTACCATGGAGGGTATCACACGCCCAGTAAGCTTAATTCGTTTCCTGCGCTGCCCTTGCATTAAGGAACGGAACTGCGCGATGTGAACCCAGTACTCTCCCTCTCTGTAACCTGTGGTCTTAGCCACTACATGTACTTCACTGCTGTTGAAAAGACATTTTTATATTTGATACTGATCACAATATTCAGGACTGAAAGCAGAGTCATGATGACGTTATGGCAGGTTTGTGGACAAAGCCAATGCATATACCCCGTGTCTACAAGTCAAAAAATTACCAATACGAAATCCGTTCAGTGATTCCCTTCTTCAATATGAATTCAGAGGAGAGAGTTTTTGCTGAGATGTCAAATGCAGTCAGTTTGAACAGCAGTTGTACTTACTGCGTTTTTACACCCTACAACTCTAAGAAGGAAACCTGCAAAACAGTTTTATGCTCACCAGCTTGGGGTGCTTTTGATTAAATTTCAAGCGTTCAATCCATTAACCTTTTTTGTCCACGCGTAATTTGTACACAGTTTTGTTTTATTCAGCTAGGAAAATCTACATTTGTCAAAAAACGGACAGATGATTTTGGTGTCCAAAATTCACCGGACAAATATCATTGTTTATAATTTTCATTTGGCATTAATAAAAGAATAATTTCTATGTGCGTTTCGTGAATTGGGACGTCTTCTGACTCCAGGGTTTCATACAATGACAAATGGATTGTTGGGGGAAATCTGAAGCTTGTATTAAAAGTTTAATTCACTGAACATTCAGAACAATTGTGGGTGAGACAAAGAAATATATCTTCCTCAATAAACTTTTCTTTTGAAAAAGGAAAAACAAATTATATCATTTGAATAATATGCTTTATGTCGTTCAGTAATTACACGGAAAAAGGAATTTGTTCTTTTTCTCTTAATCTCTAAGGCTTAGAGAGTACATGTTTCTTGTATATAATCTTTCCTAACATTTAAAGAGGCAGCTAAATAGAAGAATGATGAATTAAAGGAGAGCCATGGTGACAAATCGAGCTTTTGATACCGTTATAATCCTCCTTTTCACAGTAACTCATTCAAATCTTTAGCAGCAACACATTCATTTCCATATATACTAAAATGAGAGAGGGAAAACGTGGTTTCTGGAAACACATAAAACAGCATAAGGCTAGTGTATTATGGGACTCAGCCTGCTTCATGCGTATTTAAGCAGCGAGAGCTGGTCACTCTCCGGAAGGAACTCAAAACGAATACAATGCTACACGACTTTATTGATAGCCCCAAGTAGTATGTCCAGCCACAGGAAAAGCATCCCAGTAAATTAAATCTTCCAAAACAATTTTCAAATTGCTGTAAACTTCTTTTTTGGATAGTATGCCTTTGGTGTGAAGGTTAAGGAAACTGATAAAATGTCTCTTTTTCCTTAAAATTACCTTAAAGTAGTATGCAGCCTGAAACTCTCTGGGCAATTCTGCAGCGAGAGGCAGCAGTCCTGAGTTCCCTTTATGCTCTGGCACCAGGCCCGAAATCGTGGCATAGGAACACCTCACACAGCGAGTGCCATGGATACAAGAACTGCTCTTGCTGCCATCACGGATGACTGATGCACCCGATATTCCAAGCGCCCTGCTTTGTCCGAGGCATTTTCAGTGCATTATTTACTTTAATCCTCATAATCATTTTGTCAAGGAAGGTGGGTTTTATTCTCCCTATACTACCATGGAGGGAATCACACGCCCAGTAAGCTTAATTCGTTTCCTGAGCTGCCCTTGCATTAAGGAAGGGAAGTGCGCGATGTGAACCCAGTACTCTCCCTCTCTATAAACTGTGGTCTTAGCCACTACATGTACTTCACTGCTGTTGAAAAGACATTTTTATATTTGATACTGATCACAATATTCAGGGCTGAAAGCATTGACAAGATGACGTTAGGGCAGTTTGATGGAAAAAGCCACTGCATATACCCAGTGTCTACCTGTCAAAAAATTACCCATACGAAATCTTTTCAGTGATTCCCTTCTTCAATATGAATTCAGAGGAGAGAGTTTTCGCTGAGATATCAAGTGCAGTAAGTCTGAACAGCAGTTGTACAAACTGCGTTTTTACACCCCTCAACTCTAAGAAGGAGACCTGCAAAACAGTTTTATGCTCACCAGCTCTTGGTGCATTTGACTATATTTCAAGCGTTCAATCCATTATCCTTTTTTTGTCCACGCGTAATTTGTAGACAGTTTTGTTTTATTCAGCTAGGAAAATCTACATTTGTGAAAAAACGGACAGATTATTTTTGTGTCCGAAATTCACCGGACAAATATCATTGCTTATAGTTTTCCTTTTGCCATTAATAAGAGAATAATTTCTATGCGTGCTTCATGTATTGGGACGTCTTCTGACTCCAGGATTTCATAGAATAACAAATGGATTGTTGGGGGATATCTGAAGCTTCTGTGAACAGTTTAATTCACTGAACATTCAGAACAATTGTGGGTGAGAAAAAGAAATATATCTTCCTCAATAAACTTTTCTTTTGAAAAAGGAAATGCAATTTATATCATTTGATTCCTATGCATTATGTCGTTCAGTAATTACAGAGAAAAATGGATTTGTTCTTTTTCTCGTAATCTCTAAGGCTTAGAGAGTACATGTTTCTTCAAAATAATCTTTCCTAAGATTTAAGAAAGCAGGTAAATACAAAAATGATGAATTAAAGGAGAGCCAGGGTGACAAATCGAGCTTATGATACCGTTATAATCCTCCTTTTTACAGTAACTAATTCAAATCTTTAGCAGCAACACATTCATTTCCATTTACACTAAAGTGAGAGAGGAAAAACGTGGTTTCTGGAAACACATAAAACAGCATAAGGCTAGTGTATTATGGGACTCAGCCTGCTCAATGCGTGCGTATTTAAGCAGCGAGAGCTGGTCACTCTCCGGAAGGAACTCAAAACGAATACAATGCTAGATGATAGCCCCAAGTAGTATGTGCAGCCACAGGAAAAGCATCCAAGTAAAAAAAATCTTCCAAAACAATTTTCAAATTGCTTTAAACTTCTTTTTTGGGACAGTATGATTTTGGTGTGAAGGTAAAGGATTCTGATAAAATGACTCTTTTTCCTTCAAATTATCTTAAAGTAGTATGCAGCCTGAAACTCCCTGGGCACGTCTGCAGCGAGAGGCAGCAGTCCCGAGTGCCCTTTATGCTGTGCCACCAGGCCCGAAATCATGGCATAGGAACACCTCACACAACGGGAGCCGTGGATACCAGAACTGCTCTTGCTGCCATCACGGATGAATGAGGCACCCGACATTCCAAGACCCATGCTTTGTCCGAGGCATTTTCAATGCATTATTTACTTGAATCCTCATAATCATTTTGTCAAGGAAGGTGGGTTTTACTCTCCCTATATTACCATGGAGGGTATCACACGCCCAGTAAGCTTAATTCGTTTCCTGCGCTGCCCTTGCATTAAGGAACGGAACTGCGCGATGTGAACCCAGTACTCTCCCTCTCTGTAACCTGTGGTCTTAGCCACTACATGTACTTCACTGCTGTTGAAAAGACATTTTTATATTTGATACTGATCACAATATTCAGGACTGAAAGCAGAGTCATGATGACGTTATGGCAGGTTTGTGGACAAAGCCAATGCATATACCCCGTGTCTACAAGTCAAAAAATTACCAATACGAAATCCGTTCAGTGATTCCCTTCTTCAATATGAATTCAGAGGAGAGAGTTTTTGCTGAGATGTCAAATGCAGTCAGTTTGAACAGCAGTTGTACTTACTGCGTTTTTACACCCTACAACTCTAAGAAGGAAACCTGCAAAACAGTTTTATGCTCACCAGCTTGGGGTGCTTTTGATTAAATTTCAAGCGTTCAATCCATTAACCTTTTTTGTCCACGCGTAATTTGTACACAGTTTTGTTTTATTCAGCTAGGAAAATCTACATTTGTCAAAAAACGGACAGATGATTTTGGTGTCCAAAATTCACCGGACAAATATCATTGTTTATAATTTTCATTTGGCATTAATAAAAGAATAATTTCTATGTGCGTTTCGTGAATTGGGACGTCTTCTGACTCCAGGGTTTCATACAATGACAAATGGATTGTTGGGGGAAATCTGAAGCTTGTATTAAAAGTTTAATTCACTGAACATTCAGAACAATTGTGGGTGAGACAAAGAAATATATCTTCCTCAATAAACTTTTCTTTTGAAAAAGGAAAAACAAATTATATCATTTGAATAATATGCTTTATGTCGTTCAGTAATTACACGGAAAAAGGAATTTGTTCTTTTTCTCTTAATCTCTAAGGCTTAGAGAGTACATGTTTCTTGTATATAATCTTTCCTAACATTTAAAGAGGCAGCTAAATAGAAGAATGATGAATTAAAGGAGAGCCATGGTGACAAATCGAGCTTTTGATACCGTTATAATCCTCCTTTTCACAGTAACTCATTCAAATCTTTAGCAGCAACACATTCATTTCCATATATACTAAAATGAGAGAGGGAAAACGTGGTTTCTGGAAACACATAAAACAGCATAAGGCTAGTGTATTATGGGACTCAGCCTGCTTCATGCGTATTTAAGCAGCGAGAGCTGGTCACTCTCCGGAAGGAACTCAAAACGAATACAATGCTACACGACTTTATTGATAGCCCCAAGTAGTATGTCCAGCCACAGGAAAAGCATCCCAGTAAATTAAATCTTCCAAAACAATTTTCAAATTGCTGTAAACTTCTTTTTTGGATAGTATGCCTTTGGTGTGAAGGTTAAGGAAACTGATAAAATGTCTCTTTTTCCTTAAAATTACCTTAAAGTAGTATGCAGCCTGAAACTCTCTGGGCAATTCTGCAGCGAGAGGCAGCAGTCCTGAGTTCCCTTTATGCTCTGGCACCAGGCCCGAAATCGTGGCATAGGAACACCTCACACAGCGAGTGCCATGGATACAAGAACTGCTCTTGCTGCCATCACGGATGACTGATGCACCCGATATTCCAAGCGCCCTGCTTTGTCCGAGGCATTTTCAGTGCATTATTTACTTTAATCCTCATAATCATTTTGTCAAGGAAGGTGGGTTTTATTCTCCCTATACTACCATGGAGGGAATCACACGCCCAGTAAGCTTAATTCGTTTCCTGAGCTGCCCTTGCATTAAGGAAGGGAAGTGCGCGATGTGAACCCAGTACTCTCCCTCTCTGTAAACTGTGGTCTTAGCCACTACATGTACTTCACTGCTGTTGAAAAGACATTTTTATATTTGATACTGATCACAATATTCAGGGCTGAAAGCATTGACAAGATGACGTTAGGGCAGTTTGATGGAAAAAGCCACTGCATATACCCAGTGTCTACCTGTCAAAAAATTACCCATACGAAATCTTTTCAGTGATTCCCTTCTTCAATATGAATTCAGAGGAGAGAGTTTTCGCTGAGATATCAAGTGCAGTAAGTCTGAACAGCAGTTGTACAAACTGCGTTTTTACACCCCTCAACTCTAAGAAGGAGACCTGCAAAACAGTTTTATGCTCACCAGCTCTTGGTGCATTTGACTATATTTCAAGCGTTCAATCCATTATCCTTTTTTTGTCCACGCGTAATTTGTAGACAGTTTTGTTTTATTCAGCTAGGAAAATCTACATTTGTGAAAAAACGGACAGATTATTTTTGTGTCCGAAATTCACCGGACAAATATCATTGCTTATAGTTTTCCTTTTGCCATTAATAAGAGAATAATTTCTATGCGTGCTTCATGTATTGGGACGTCTTCTGACTCCAGGATTTCATAGAATAACAAATGGATTGTTGGGGGATATCTGAAGCTTCTGTGAACAGTTTAATTCACTGAACATTCAGAACAATTGTGGGTGAGAAAAAGAAATATATCTTCCTCAATAAACTTTTCTTTTGAAAAAGGAAATGCAATTTATATCATTTGATTCCTATGCATTATGTCGTTCAGTAATTACAGAGAAAAATGGATTTGTTCTTTTTCTCGTAATCTCTAAGGCTTAGAGAGTACATGTTTCTTCAAAATAATCTTTCCTAAGATTTAAGAAAGCAGGTAAATACAAAAATGATGAATTAAAGGAGAGCCAGGGTGACAAATCGAGCTTATGATACCGTTATAATCCTCCTTTTTACAGTAACTAATTCAAATCTTTAGCAGCAACACATTCATTTCCATTTACACTAAAGTGAGAGAGGAAAAACGTGGTTTCTGGAAACACATAAAACAGCATAAGGCTAGTGTATTATGGGACTCAGCCTGCTCAATGCGTGCGTATTTAAGCAGCGAGAGCTGGTCACTCTCCGGAAGGAACTCAAAACGAATACAATGCTAGATGATAGCCCCAAGTAGTATGTGCAGCCACAGGAAAAGCATCCAAGTAAAAAAAATCTTCCAAAACAATTTTCAAATTGCTTTAAACTTCTTTTTTGGGACAGTATGATTTTGGTGTGAAGGTAAAGGATTCTGATAAAATGACTCTTTTTCCTTCAAATTATCTTAAAGTAGTATGCAGCCTGAAACTCCCTGGGCACGTCTGCAGCGAGAGGCAGCAGTCCCGAGTGCCCTTTATGCTGTGCCACCAGGCCCGAAATCATGGCATAGGAACACCTCACACAACGGGAGCCGTGGATACCAGAACTGCTCTTGCTGCCATCACGGATGAATGAGGCACCCGACATTCCAAGACCCATGCTTTGTCCGAGGCATTTTCAATGCATTATTTACTTGAATCCTCATAATCATTTTGTCAAGGAAGGTGGGTTTTACTCTCCCTATATTACCATGGAGGGTATCACACGCCCAGTAAGCTTAATTCGTTTCCTGCGCTGCCCTTGCATTAAGGAACGGAACTGCGCGATGTGAACCCAGTACTCTCCCTCTCTGTAACCTGTGGTCTTAGCCACTACATGTACTTCACTGCTGTTGAAAAGACATTTTTATATTTGATACTGATCACAATATTCAGGACTGAAAGCAGAGTCATGATGACGTTATGGCAGGTTTGTGGACAAAGCCAATGCATATACCCCGTGTCTACAAGTCAAAAAATTACCAATACGAAATCCGTTCAGTGATTCCCTTCTTCAATATGAATTCAGAGGAGAGAGTTTTTGCTGAGATGTCAAATGCAGTCAGTTTGAACAGCAGTTGTACTTACTGCGTTTTTACACCCTACAACTCTAAGAAGGAAACCTGCAAAACAGTTTTATGCTCACCAGCTTGGGGTGCTTTTGATTAAATTTCAAGCGTTCAATCCATTAACCTTTTTTGTCCACGCGTAATTTGTACACAGTTTTGTTTTATTCAGCTAGGAAAATCTACATTTGTCAAAAAACGGACAGATGATTTTGGTGTCCAAAATTCACCGGACAAATATCATTGTTTATAATTTTCATTTGGCATTAATAAAAGAATAATTTCTATGTGCGTTTCGTGAATTGGGACGTCTTCTGACTCCAGGGTTTCATACAATGACAAATGGATTGTTGGGGGAAATCTGAAGCTTGTATTAAAAGTTTAATTCACTGAACATTCAGAACAATTGTGGGTGAGACAAAGAAATATATCTTCCTCAATAAACTTTTCTTTTGAAAAAGGAAAAACAAATTATATCATTTGAATAATATGCTTTATGTCGTTCAGTAATTACACGGAAAAAGGAATTTGTTCTTTTTCTCTTAATCTCTAAGGCTTAGAGAGTACATGTTTCTTGTATATAATCTTTCCTAACATTTAAAGAGGCAGCTAAATAGAAGAATGATGAATTAAAGGAGAGCCATGGTGACAAATCGAGCTTTTGATACCGTTATAATCCTCCTTTTCACAGTAACTCATTCAAATCTTTAGCAGCAACACATTCATTTCCATATATACTAAAATGAGAGAGGGAAAACGTGGTTTCTGGAAACACATAAAACAGCATAAGGCTAGTGTATTATGGGACTCAGCCTGCTTAATGCGTATTTAAGCAGCGAGAGCTGGTCACTCTCCGGAAGGAACTCAAAACGAATACAATGCTACACGACTTTATTGATAGCCCCAAGTAGTATGTCCAGCCACAGGAAAAGCATCCCAGTAAATTAAATCTTCCAAAACAATTTTCAAATTGCTGTAAACTTCTTTTTTGGATAGTATGCCTTTGGTGTGAAGGTTAAGGAAACTGATAAAATGTCTCTTTTTCCTTAAAATTACCTTAAAGTAGTATGCAGCCTGAAACTCTCTGGGCAATTCTGCAGCGAGAGGCAGCAGTCCTGAGTTCCCTTTATGCTCTGGCACCAGGCCCGAAATCATGGCATAGGAACACCTCACACAGCGAGTGCCATGGATACAAGAACTGCTCTTGCTGCCATCACGGATGACTGATGCACCCGATATTCCAAGCGCCCTGCTTTGTCCGAGGCATTTTCAGTGCATTATTTACTTTAATCCTCATAATCATTTTGTCAAGGAAGGTGGGTTTTATTCTCCCTATACTACCATGGAGGGAATCACACGCCCAGTAAGCTTAATTCGTTTCCTGAGCTTCCCTTGCATTAAGGAAGGGAAGTGCGCGATGTGAACCCAGTACTCTCCCTCTCTGTAAACTGTGGTCTTAGCCACTACATGTACTTCACTGCTGTTGAAAAGACATTTTTATATTTGATACTGATCACAATATTCAGGGCTGAAAGCATTGACAAGATGACGTTAGGGCAGTTTGATGGAAAAAGCCACTGCATATACCCAGTGTCTACCTGTCAAAAAATTACCCATACGAAATCTTTTCAGTGATTCCCTTCTTCAATATGAATTCAGAGGAGAGAGTTTTCGCTGAGATATCAAGTGCAGTAAGTCTGAACAGCAGTTGTACAAACTGCGTTTTTACACCCCTCAACTCTAAGAAGGAGACCTGCAAAACAGTTTTATGCTCACCAGCTCTTGGTGCATTTGACTATATTTCAAGCGTTCAATCCATTATCCTTTTTTTGTCCACGCGTAATTTGTAGACAGTTTTGTTTTATTCAGCTAGGAAAATCTACATTTGTGAAAAAACGGACAGATTATTTTTGTGTCCGAAATTCACCGGACAAATATCATTGCTTATAGTTTTCCTTTTGCCATTAATAAGAGAATAATTTCTATGCGTGCTTCATGTATTGGGACGTCTTCTGACTCCAGGATTTCATAGAATAACAAATGGATTGTTGGGGGATATCTGAAGCTTCTGTGAACAGTTTAATTCACTGAACATTCAGAACAATTGTGGGTGAGAAAAAGAAATATATCTTCCTCAATAAACTTTTCTTTTGAAAAAGGAAATGCAATTTATATCATTTGATTCCTATGCATTATGTCGTTCAGTAATTACAGAGAAAAATGGATTTGTTCTTTTTCTCGTAATCTCTAAGGCTTAGAGTGTACATGTTTCTTCAAAATAATCTTTCCTAAGATTTAAGAAAGCAGGTAAATACAAAAATGATGAATTAAAGGAGAGCCAGGGTGACAAATCGAGCTTATGATACCGTTATAATCCTCCTTTTTACAGTAACTAATTCAAATCTTTAGCAGCAACACATTCATTTCCATTTACACTAAAGTGAGAGAGGAAAAACGTGGTTTCTGGAAACACATAAAACAGCATAAGGCTAGTGTATTATGGGACTCAGCCTGCTCAATGCGTGCGTATTTAAGCAGCGAGAGCTGGTCACTCTCCGGAAGGAACTCAAAACGAATACAATGCTAGATGATAGCCCCAAGTAGTATGTGCAGCCACAGGAAAAGCATCCAAGTAAAAAAAATCTTCCAAAACAATTTTCAAATTGCTTTAAACTTCTTTTTTGGGACAGTATGATTTTGGTGTGAAGGTAAAGGATTCTGATAAAATGACTCTTTTTCCTTCAAATTATCTTAAAGTAGTATGCAGCCTGAAACTCCCTGGGCACGTCTGCAGCGAGAGGCAGCAGTCCCGAGTGCCCTTTATGCTGTGCCACCAGGCCCGAAATCATGGCATAGGAACACCTCACACAACGGGAGCCGTGGATACCAGAACTGCTCTTGCTGCCATCACGGATGAATGAGGCACCCGACATTCCAAGACCCATGCTTTGTCCGAGGCATTTTCAATGCATTATTTACTTGAATCCTCATAATCATTTTGTCAAGGAAGGTGGGTTTTACTCTCCCTATATTACCATGGAGGGTATCACACGCCCAGTAAGCTTAATTCGTTTCCTGCGCTGCCCTTGCATTAAGGAACGGAACTGCGCGATGTGAACCCAGTACTCTCCCTCTCTGTAACCTGTGGTCTTAGCCACTACATGTACTTCACTGCTGTTGAAAAGACATTTTTATATTTGATACTGATCACAATATTCAGGACTGAAAGCAGAGTCATGATGACGTTATGGCAGGTTTGTGGACAAAGCCAATGCATATACCCCGTGTCTACAAGTCAAAAAATTACCAATACGAAATCCGTTCAGTGATTCCCTTCTTCAATATGAATTCAGAGGAGAGAGTTTTTGCTGAGATGTCAAATGCAGTCAGTTTGAACAGCAGTTGTACTTACTGCGTTTTTACACCCTACAACTCTAAGAAGGAAACCTGCAAAACAGTTTTATGCTCACCAGCTTGGGGTGCTTTTGATTAAATTTCAAGCGTTCAATCCATTAACCTTTTTTGTCCACGCGTAATTTGTACACAGTTTTGTTTTATTCAGCTAGGAAAATCTACATTTGTCAAAAAACGGACAGATGATTTTGGTGTCCAAAATTCACCGGACAAATATCATTGTTTATAATTTTCATTTGGCATTAATAAAAGAATAATTTCTATGTGCGTTTCGTGAATTGGGACGTCTTCTGACTCCAGGGTTTCATACAATGACAAATGGATTGTTGGGGGAAATCTGAAGCTTGTATTAAAAGTTTAATTCACTGAACATTCAGAACAATTGTGGGTGAGACAAAGAAATATATCTTCCTCAATAAACTTTTCTTTTGAAAAAGGAAAAACAAATTATATCATTTGAATAATATGCTTTATGTCGTTCAGTAATTACACGGAAAAAGGAATTTGTTCTTTTTCTCTTAATCTCTAAGGCTTAGAGAGTACATGTTTCTTGTATATAATCTTTCCTAACATTTAAAGAGGCAGCTAAATAGAAGAATGATGAATTAAAGGAGAGCCATGGTGACAAATCGAGCTTTTGATACCGTTATAATCCTCCTTTTTACAGTAACTCATTCAAATCTTTAGCAGCAACACATTCATTTCCATATATACTAAAATGAGAGAGGGAAAACGTGGTTTCTGGAAACACATAAAACAGCATAAGGCTAGTGTATTATGGGACTCAGCCTGCTTCATGCGTATTTAAGCAGCGAGAGCTGGTCACTCTCCGGAAGGAACTCAAAACGAATACAATGCTACACGACTTTATTGATAGCCCCAAGTAGTATGTCCAGCCACAGGAAAAGCATCCCAGTAAATTAAATCTTCCAAAACAATTTTCAAATTGCTGTAAACTTCTTTTTTGGATAGTGTGCCTCTGGTGTGAAGGTTAAGGAAAGTGATAAAATGTCTCTTTTTCCTTAAAATTACCTTAAAGTAGTATGCAGCCTGAAACTCTCTGGGCAATTCTGCAGCGAGAGGCAGCAGTCCTGAGTTCCCTTTATGCTCTGGCACCAGGCCCGAAATCGTGGCATAGGAACACCTCACACAGCGAGTGCCATGGATACAAGAACTGCTCTTGCTGCCATCACGGATGACTGATGCACCCGATATTCCAAGCGCCCTGCTTTGTCCGAGGCATTTTCAGTGCATTATTTACTTTAATCCTCATAATCATTTTGTCAAGGAAGGTGGGTTTTATTCTCCCTATACTACCATGGAGGGAATCACACGCCCAGTAAGCAAAATTCGTTTCCTGAGCTGCCCTTGCATTAAGGAAGGGAAGTGCGCGATGTGAACCCAGTACTCTCCCTCTCTGTAAACTGTGGTCTTAGCCACTACATGTACTTCACTGCTGTTGAAAAGACATTTTTATATTTGATACTGATCACAATATTCAGGGCTGAAAGCATTGACAAGATGACGTTAGGGCAGTTTGATGGAAAAAGCCACTGCATATACCCAGTGTCTACCTGTCAAAAAATTACCCATACGAAATCTTTTCAGTGATTCCCTTCTTCAATATGAATTCAGAGGAGAGAGTTTTCGCTGAGATATCAAGTGCAGTAAGTCTGAACAGCAGTTGTACAAACTGCGTTTTTACACCCCTCAACTCTAAGAAGGAGACCTGCAAAACAGTTTTATGCTCACCAGCTCGGGGTGCTTTTGACTATATTTCAAGCGTTCAATCCATTATCCTTTTTTTGTCCACGCGTAATTTGTAGACAGTTTTGTTTTATTCAGCTAGGAAAATCTACATTTGTGAAAAAACGGACAGATTATTTTTGTGTCCGAAATTCACCGGACAAATATCATTGCTTATAGTTTTCCTTTTGCCATTAATAAGAGAATAATTTCTATGCGTGCTTCATGTATTGGGACGTCTTCTGACTCCAGGATTTCATAGAATAACAAATGGATTGTTGGGGGATATCTGAAGCTTCTGTGAACAGTTTAATTCACTGAACATTCAGAACAATTGTGGGTGAGAATAAGAAATATATCTTCCTCAATACACTTTTCTTTTGAAAAAGGAAATGCAATTTATATCATTTGATTCCTATGCATTATGTCGTTCAGTAATTACAGAGAAAAATGGATTTGTTCTTTTTCTCGTAATCTCTAAGGCTTAGAGAGTACATGTTTCTTCAAAATAATCTTTCCTAAGATTTAAGAAAGCAGGTAAATACAAAAATGATGAATTAAAGGAGAGCCAGGGTGACAAATCGAGCTTATGATACCGTTATAATCCTCCTTTTTACAGTAACTAATTCAAATCTTTGGCAGCAACACATTCATTTCCATTTACACTAAAGTGAGAGAGGAAAAACGTGGTTTCTGGAAACACATAAAACAGCATAAGGCTAGTGTATTATGGGACTCAGCCTGCTCAATGCGTGCGTATTTAAGCAGCGAGAGCTGGTCACTCTCCGGAAGGAACTCAAAACGAATACAATGCTAGATGATAGCCCCAAGTAGTATGTGCAGCCACAGGAAAAGCATCCAAGTAAAAAAAATCTTCCAAAACAATTTTCAAATTGCTTTAAACTTCTTTTTTGGGACAGTATGATTTTGGTGTGAAGGTAAAGGATTCTGATAAAATGACTCTTTTTCCTTCAAATTATCTTAAAGTAGTATGCAGCCTGAAACTCCCTGGGCACGTCTGCAGCGAGAGGCAGCAGTCCCGAGTGCCCTTTATGCTGTGCCACCAGGCCTGAAATCATGGCATAGGAACACCTCACACAACGGGAGCCGTGGATACCAGAACTGCTCTTGCTGCCATCACGGATGAATGAGGCACCGGACATTCCAAGACCCATGCTTTGTCCGAGGCATTTTCAATGCATTATTTACTTGAATCCTCATAATCATTTTGTCAAGGAAGGTGGGTTTTACTCTCCCTATATTACCATGGAGGGTATCACACGCCCAGTAAGCTTAATTCGTTTCCTGCGCTGCCCTTGCATTAAGGAACGGAACTGCGCGATGTGAACCCAGTACTCTCCCTCTCTGTAACCTGTGGTCTTAGCCACTACATGTACTTCACTGCTGTTGAAAAGACATTTTTATATTTGATACTGATCACAATATTCAGGACTGAAAGCAGAGTCATGATGACGTTATGGCAGGTTTGTGGACAAAGCCAATGCATATACCCCGTGTCTACAAGTCAAAAAATTACCAATACGAAATCCGTTCAGTGATTCCCTTCTTCAATATGAATTCAGAGGAGAGAGTTTTTGCTGAGATGTCAAATGCAGTCAGTTTGAACAGCAGTTGTACTTACTGCGTTTTTACACCCTACAACTCTAAGAAGGAAACCTGCAAAACAGTTTTATGCTCACCAGCTTGGGGTGCTTTTGATTAAATTTCAAGCGTTCAATCCATTAACCTTTTTTGTCCACGCGTAATTTGTACACAGTTTTGTTTTATTCAGCTAGGAAAATCTACATTTGTCAAAAAACGGACAGATGATTTTGGTGTCCAAAATTCACCGGACAAATATCATTGTTTATAATTTTCATTTGGCATTAATAAAAGAATAATTTCTATGTGCGTTTCGTGAATTGGGACGTCTTCTGACTCCAGGGTTTCATACAATGACAAATGGATTGTTGGGGGAAATCTGAAGCTTGTATTAAAAGTTTAATTCACTGAACATTCAGAACAATTGTGGGTGAGACAAAGAAATATATCTTCCTCAATAAACTTTTCTTTTGAAAAAGGAAAAACAAATTATATCATTTGAATAATATGCTTTATGTCGTTCAGTAATTACACGGAAAAAGGAATTTGTTCTTTTTCTCTTAATCTCTAAGGCTTAGAGAGTACATGTTTCTTGTATATAATCTTTCCTAACATTTAAAGAGGCAGCTAAATAGAAGAATGATGAATTAAAGGAGAGCCATGGTGACAAATCGAGCTTTTGATACCGTTATAATCCTCCTTTTCACAGTAACTCATTCAAATCTTTAGCAGCAACACATTCATTTCCATATATACTAAAATGAGAGAGGGAAAACGTGGTTTCTGGAAACACATAAAACAGCATAAGGCTAGTGTATTATGGGACTCAGCCTGCTTCATGCGTATTTAAGCAGCGAGAGCTGGTCACTCTCCGGAAGGAACTCAAAACGAATACAATGCTACACGACTTTATTGATAGCCCCAAGTAGTATGTCCAGCCACAGGAAAAGCATCCCAGTAAATTAAATCTTCCAAAACAATTTTCAAATTGCTGTAAACTTCTTTTTTGGATAGTGTGCCTCTGGTGTGAAGGTTAAGGAAAGTGATAAAATGTCTCTTTTTCCTTAAAATTACCTTAAAGTAGTATGCAGCCTGAAACTCTCTGGGCAATTCTGCAGCGAGAGGCAGCAGTCCTGAGTTCCCTTTATGCTCTGGCACCAGGCCCCGAATCGTGGCATAGGGACACCTCACACAGCGAGTGCCATGGATACAAGAACTGCTCTTGCTGCCATCACGGATGACTGATGCACCCGATATTCCAAGCGCCCTGCTTTGTCCGAGGCATTTTCAGTGCATTATTTACTTTAATCCTCATAATCATTTTGTCAAGGAAGGTGGGTTTTATTCTCCCTATACTACCATGGAGGGAATCACACGCCCAGTAAGCAAAATTCGTTTCCTGAGCTGCCCTTGCATTAAGGAAGGGAAGTGCGCGATGTGAACCCAGTACTCTCCCTCTCTGTAAACTGTGGTCTTAGCCACTACATGTACTTCACTGCTGTTGAAAAGACATTTTTATATTTGATACTGATCACAATATTCAGGGCTGAAAGCATTGACAAGATGACGTTAGGGCAGTTTGATGGAAAAAGCCACTGCATATACCCAGTGTCTACCTGTCAAAAAATTACCCATACGAAATCTTTTCAGTGATTCCCTTCTTCAATATGAATTCAGAGGAGAGAGTTTTCGCTGAGATATCAAGTGCAGTAAGTCTGAACAGCAGTTGTACAAACTGCGTTTTTACACCCCTCAACTCTAAGAAGGAGACCTGCAAAACAGTTTTATGCTCACCAGCTCGGGGTGCTTTTGACTATATTTCAAGCGTTCAATCCATTATCCTTTTTTTGTCCACGCGTAATTTGTAGACAGTTTTGTTTTATTCAGCTAGGAAAATCTACATTTGTGAAAAAACGGACAGATTATTTTTGTGTCCGAAATTCACCGGACAAATATCATTGCTTATAGTTTTCCTTTTGCCATTAATAAGAGAATAATTTCTATGCGTGCTTCATGTATTGGGACGTCTTCTGACTCCAGGATTTCATAGAATAACAAATGGATTGTTGGGGGATATCTGAAGCTTCTGTGAACAGTTTAATTCACTGAACATTCAGAACAATTGTGGGTGAGAATAAGAAATATATCTTCCTCAATACACTTTTCTTTTGAAAAAGGAAATGCAATTTATATCATTTGATTCCTATGCATTATGTCGTTCAGTAATTACAGAGAAAAATGGATTTGTTTCTTTTTCTCGTAATCTCTAAGGCTTAGAGAGTACATGTTTCTTCAAAATAATCTTTCCTAAGATTTAAGAAAGCAGGTAAATACAAAAATGATGAATTAAAGGAGAGCCAGGGTGACAAATCGAGCTTATGATACCGTTATAATCCTCCTTTTTACAGTAACTAATTCAAATCTTTGGCAGCAACACATTCATTTCCATTTACACTAAAGTGAGAGAGGAAAAACGTGGTTTCTGGAAACACATAAAACAGCATAAGGCTAGTGTATTATGGGACTCAGCCTGCTCAATGCGTGCGTATTTAAGCAGCGAGAGCTGGTCACTCTCCGGAAGGAACTCAAAACGAATACAATGCTAGATGATAGCCCCAAGTAGTATGTGCAGCCACAGGAAAAGCATCCAAGTAAAAAAAATCTTCCAAAACAATTTTCAAATTGCTTTAAACTTCTTTTTTGGGACAGTATGATTTTGGTGTGAAGGTAAAGGATTCTGATAAAATGACTCTTTTTCCTTCAAATTATCTTAAAGTAGTATGCAGCCTGAAACTCCCTGGGCACGTCTGCAGCGAGAGGCAGCAGTCCCGAGTGCCCTTTATGCTGTGCCACCAGGCCTGAAATCATGGCATAGGAACACCTCACACAACGGGAGCCGTGGATACCAGAACTGCTCTTGCTGCCATCACGGATGAATGAGGCACCGGACATTCCAAGACCCATGCTTTGTCCGAGGCATTTTCAATGCATTATTTACTTGAATCCCTCATAATCATTTTGTCAAGGAAGGTGGGTTTTACTCTCCCTATATTACCATGGAGGGTATCACCTCCCCAGTAAGCTTAATTCGTTTCCTGCGCTGCCCTTGCATTAAGGAACGGAACTGCGCGATGTGAACCCAGTACTCTCCCTCTCTGTAACCTGTGGTCTTAGCCACTACATGTACTTCACTGCTGTTGAAAAGACATTTTTATATTTGATACTGATCACAATATTCAGGACTGAAAGCAGAGTCATGATGACGTTATGGCAGGTTTGTGGACAAAGCCAATGCATATACCCCGTGTCTACAAGTCAAAAAAATTACCAATACGAAATCCGTTCAGTGATTCCCTTCTTCAATATGAATTCAGAGGAGAGAGTTTTTGCTGAGATGTCAAATGCAGTCAGTTTGAACAGCAGTTGTACTTACTGCGTTTTTACACCCTACAACTCTAAGAAGGAAACCTGCAAAACAGTTTTATGCTCACCAGCTTGGGGTGCTTTTGATTAAATTTCAAGCGTTCAATCCATTAACCTTTTTTGTCCACGCGTAATTTGTACACAGTTTTGTTTTATTCAGCTAGGAAAATCTACATTTGTCAAAAAACGGACAGATGATTTTGGTGTCCAAAATTCACCGGACAAATATCATTGTTTATAATTTTCATTTGGCATTAATAAAAGAATAATTTCTATGTGCGTTTCGTGAATTGGGACGTCTTCTGACTCCAGGGTTTCATACAATGACAAATGGATTGTTGGGGGAAATCTGAAGCTTGTATTAAAAGTTTAATTCACTGAACATTCAGAACAATTGTGGGTGAGACAAAGAAATATATCTTCCTCAATAAACTTTTCTTTTGAAAAAGGAAAAACAAATTATATCATTTGAATAATATGCTTTATGTCGTTCAGTAATTACACGGAAAAAGGAATTTGTTCTTTTTCTCTTAATCTCTAAGGCTTAGAGAGTACATGTTTCTTGTATATAATCTTTCCTAACATTTAAAGAGGCAGCTAAATAGAAGAATGATGAATTAAAGGAGAGCCATGGTGACAAATCGAGCTTTTGATACCGTTATAATCCTCCTTTTCACAGTAACTCATTCAAATCTTTAGCAGCAACACATTCATTTCCATATATACTAAAATGAGAGAGGGAAAACGTGGTTTCTGGAAACACATAAAACAGCATAAGGCTAGTGTATTATGGGACTCAGCCTGCTTCATGCGTATTTAAGCAGCGAGAGCTGGTCACTCTCCGGAAGGAACTCAAAACGAATACAATGCTACACGACTTTATTGATAGCCCCAAGTAGTATGTCCAGCCACAGGAAAAGCATCCCAGTAAATTAAATCTTCCAAAACAATTTTCAAATTGCTGTAAACTTCTTTTTTGGATAGTATGCCTTTGGTGTGAAGGTTAAGGAAACTGATAAAATGTCTCTTTTTCCTTAAAATTACCTTAAAGTAGTATGCAGCCTGAAACTCTCTGGGCAATTCTGCAGCGAGAGGCAGCAGTCCTGAGTTCCCTTTATGCTCTGGCACCAGGCCCGAAATCGTGGCATAGGAACACCTCACACAGCGAGTGCCATGGATACAAGAACTGCTCTTGCTGCCATCACGGATGACTGATGCACCCGATATTCCAAGCGCCCTGCTTTGTCCGAGGCATTTTCAGTGCATTATGTACTTTAATCCTCATAATCATTTTGTCAAGGAAGGTGGGTTTTTATTCTCCCTATACTACCATGGAGGGAATCACACGCCCAGTAAGCTTAATTCGTTTCCTGAGCTGCCCTTGCATTAAGGAAGGGAAGTGCGCGATGTGAACCCAGTACTCTCCCTCTCTATAAACTGTGGTCTTAGCCACTACATGTACTTCACTGCTGTTGAAAAGACATTTTTATATTTGATACTGATCACAATATTCAGGGCTGAAAGCATTGACAAGATGACGTTAGGGCAGTTTGATGGAAAAAGCCACTGCATATACCCAGTGTCTACCTGTCAAAAAATTACCCATACGAAATCTTTTCAGTGATTCCCTTCTTCAATATGAATTCAGAGGAGAGAGTTTTCGCTGAGATATCAAGTGCAGTAAGTCTGAACAGCAGTAGTACAAACTGCGTTTTTACACCCCTCAACTCTAAGAAGGAGACCTGCAAAACAGTTTTATGCTCACCAGCTCTTGGTGCATTTGACTATATTTCAAGCGTTCAATCCATTATCCTTTTTTTGTCCACGCGTAATTTGTAGACAGTTTTGTTTTATTCAGCTAGGAAAATCTACATTTGTGAAAAAAACGGACAGATTATTTTTGTGTCCGAAATTCACCGGACAAATATCATTGCTTATAGTTTTCCTTTTGCCATTAATAAGAGAATAATTTCTATGCGTGCTTCATGTATTGGGACGTCTTCTGACTCCAGGATTTCATAGAATAACAAATGGATTGTTGGGGGATAATCTGAAGCTTCTGTGAACAGTTTAATTCACTGAACATTCAGAACAATTGTGGGTGAGAAAAAGAAATATATCTTCCTCAATAAACTTTTCTTTTGAAAAAGGAAATGCAATTTATATCATTTGATTCCTATGCATTATGTCGTTCGGTAATTACAGAGAAAAATGGATTTGTTCTTTTTCTCGTAATCTCTAAGGCTTAGAGAGTACATGTTTCTTCAAAATAATCTTTCCTAAGATTTAAGAAAGCAGGTAAATACAAAAATGATGAATTAAATGAGAGCCAGGGTGACAAATCGAGCTTATGATACCGTTATAATCCTCCTTTTTACAGTAACTAATTCAAATCTTTAGCAGCAACACATTCATTTCCATTTACACTAAAGTGAGAGAGGGAAAAACGTGGTTTCTGGAAACACATAAAACAGCATAAGGCTAGTGTATTATGGGACTCAGCCTGCTCAATGCGTGCGTATTTAAGCAGCGAGAGCTGGTCACTCCCGGGAAGGAACTCAAAACGAATACAATGCTAGATGATAGCCCCAAGTAGTATGTGCAGCCACAGGAAAAGCATCCAAGTAAAAAAAATCTTCCAAAACAATTTTCAAATTGCTTTAAACTTCTTTTTTGGGACAGTATGATTTTGGTGTGAAGGTAAAGGATTCTGATAAAATGACTCTTTTTCCTTCAAATTATCTTAAAGTAGTATGCAGCCTGAAACTCCCTGGGCACGTCTGCAGCGAGAGGCAGCAGTCCCGAGTGCCCTTTATGCTGTGCCACCAGGCCCGAAATCATGGCATAGGAACACCTCACACAACGGGAGCCGTGGATACCAGAACTGCTCTTGCTGCCATCACGGATGAATGAGGCACCCGACATTCCAAGACCCATGCTTTGTCCGAGGCATTTTCAATGCATTATTTACTTGAATCCTCATAATCATTTTGTCAAGGAAGGTGGGTTTTACTCTCCCTATATTACCATGGAGGGTATCACACGCCCAGTAAGCTTAATTCGTTTCCTGCGCTGCCCTTGCATTAAGGAACGGAACTGCGCGATGTGAACCCAGTACTCTCCCTCTCTGTAACCTGTGGTCTTAGCCACTACATGTACTTCACTGCTGTTGAAAAGACATTTTTATATTTGATACTGATCACAATATTCAGGACTGAAAGCAGAGTCATGATGACGTTATGGCAGGTTTGTGGACAAAGCCAATGCATATACCCCGTGTCTACAAGTCAAAAAATTACCAATACGAAATCCGTTCAGTGATTCCCTTCTTCAATATGAATTCAGAGGAGAGAGTTTTTGCTGAGATGTCAAATGCAGTCAGTTTGAACAGCAGTTGTACTTACTGCGTTTTTACACCCTACAACTCTAAGAAGGAAACCTGCAAAACAGTTTTATGCTCACCAGCTTGGGGTGCTTTTGATTAAATTTCAAGCGTTCAATCCATTAACCTTTTTTGTCCACGCGTAATTTGTACACAGTTTTGTTTTATTCAGCTAGGAAAATCTACATTTGTCAAAAAACGGACAGATGATTTTGGTGTCCAAAATTCACCGGACAAATATCATTGTTTATAATTTTCATTTGGCATTAATAAAAGAATAATTTCTATGTGCGTTTCGTGAATTGGGACGTCTTCTGACTCCAGGGTTTCATACAATGACAAATGGATTGTTGGGGGAAATCTGAAGCTTGTATTAAAAGTTTAATTCACTGAACATTCAGAACAATTGTGGGTGAGACAAAGAAATATATCTTCCTCAATAAACTTTTCTTTTGAAAAAGGAAAAACAAATTATATCATTTGAATAATATGCTTTATGTCGTTCAGTAATTACACGGAAAAAGGAATTTGTTCTTTTTCTCTTAATCTCTAAGGCTTAGAGAGTACATGTTTCTTGTATATAATCTTTCCTAACATTTAAAGAGGCAGCTAAATAGAAGAATGATGAATTAAAGGAGAGCCATGGTGACAAATCGAGCTTTTGATACCGTTATAATCCTCCTTTTCACAGTAACTCATTCAAATCTTTAGCAGCAACACATTCATTTCCATATATACTAAAATGAGAGAGGGAAAACGTGGTTTCTGGAAACACATAAAACAGCATAAGGCTAGTGTATTATGGGACTCAGCCTGCTTAATGCGTATTTAAGCAGCGAGAGCTGGTCACTCTCCGGAAGGAACTCAAAACGAATACAATGCTACACGACTTTATTGATAGCCCCAAGTAGTATGTCCAGCCACAGGAAAAGCATCCCAGTAAATTAAATCTTCCAAAACAATTTTCAAATTGCTGTAAACTTCTTTTTTGGATAGTGTGCCTCTGGTGTGAAGGTTAAGGAAAGTGATAAAATGTCTCTTTTTCCTTAAAATTACCTTAAAGTAGTATGCAGCCTGAAACTCTCTGGGCAATTCTGCAGCGAGAGGCAGCAGTCCTGAGTTCCCTTTATGCTCTGGCACCAGGCCCGAAATCGTGGCATAGGAACACCTCACACAGCGAGTGCCATGGATACAAGAACTGCTCTTGCTGCCATCACGGATGACTGATGCACCCGATATTCCAAGCGCCCTGCTTTGTCCGAGGCATTTTCAGTGCATTATTTACTTTAATCCTCATAATCATTTTGTCAAGGAAGGTGGGTTTTATTCTCCCTATACTACCATGGAGGGAATCACACGCCCAGTAAGCAAAATTCGTTTCCTGAGCTGCCCTTGCATTAAGGAAGGGAAGTGCGCGATGTGAACCCAGTACTCTCCCTCTCTGTAAACTGTGGTCTTAGCCACTACATGTACTTCACTGCTGTTGAAAAGACATTTTTATATTTGATACTGATCACAATATTCAGGGCTGAAAGCACTGACAAGATGACGCTAGGGCAGTTTGATGGAAAAAGCCACTGCATATACCCAGTGTCTACCTGTCAAAAAATTACCCATACGAAATCTTTTCAGTGATTCCCTTCTTCAATATGAATTCAGAGGAGAGAGTTTTCGCTGAGATATCAAGTGCAGTAAGTCTGAACAGCAGTTGTACAAACTGCGTTTTTACACCCCTCAACTCTAAGAAGGAGACCTGCAAAACAGTTTTATGCTCACCAGCTCGGGGTGCTTTTGACTATATTTCAAGCGTTCAATCCATTATCCTTTTTTTGTCCACGCGTAATTTGTAGACAGTTTTGTTTTATTCAGCTAGGAAAATCTACATTTGTGAAAAAACGGACAGATTATTTTTGTGTCCGAAATTCACCGGACAAATATCATTGCTTATAGTTTTCCTTTTGCCATTAATAAGAGAATAATTTCTATGCGTGCTTCATGTATTGGGACGTCTTCTGACTCCAGGATTTCATAGAATAACAAATGGATTGTTGGGGGATATCTGAAGCTTCTGTGAACAGTTTAATTCACTGAACATTCAGAACAATTGTGGGTGAGAATAAGAAATATATCTTCCTCAATACACTTTTCTTTTGAAAAAGGAAATGCAATTTATATCATTTGATTCCTATGCATTATGTCGTTCAGTAATTACAGAGAAAAATGGATTTGTTCTTTTTCTCGTAATCTCTAAGGCTTAGAGAGTACATGTTTCTTCAAAATAATCTTTCCTAAGATTTAAGAAAGCAGGTAAATACAAAAATGATGAATTAAAGGAGAGCCAGGGTGACAAATCGAGCTTATGATACCGTTATAATCCTCCTTTTTACAGTAACTAATTCAAATCTTTGGCAGCAACACATTCATTTCCATTTACACTAAAGTGAGAGAGGAAAAACGTGGTTTCTGGAAACACATAAAACAGCATAAGGCTAGTGTATTATGGGACTCAGCCTGCTCAATGCGTGCGTATTTAAGCAGCGAGAGCTGGTCACTCTCCGGAAGGAACTCAAAACGAATACAATGCTAGATGATAGCCCCAAGTAGTATGTGCAGCCACAGGAAAAGCATCCAAGTAAAAAAAATCTTCCAAAACAATTTTCAAATTGCTTTAAACTTCTTTTTTGGGACAGTATGATTTTGGTGTGAAGGTAAAGGATTCTGATAAAATGACTCTTTTTCCTTCAAATTATCTTAAAGTAGTATGCAGCCTGAAACTCCCTGGGCACGTCTGCAGCGAGAGGCAGCAGTCCCGAGTGCCCTTTATGCTGTGCCACCAGGCCTGAAATCATGGCATAGGAACACCTCACACAACGGGAGCCGTGGATACCAGAACTGCTCTTGCTGCCATCACGGATGAATGAGGCACCGGACATTCCAAGACCCATGCTTTGTCCGAGGCATTTTCAATGCATTATTTACTTGAATCCTCATAATCATTTTGTCAAGGAAGGTGGGTTTTACTCTCCCTATATTACCATGGAGGGTATCACACGCCCAGTAAGCTTAATTCGTTTCCTGCGCTGCCCTTGCATTAAGGAACGGAACTGCGCGATGTGAACCCAGTACTCTCCCTCTCTGTAACCTGTGGTCTTAGCCACTACATGTACTTCACTGCTGTTGAAAAGACATTTTTATATTTGATACTGATCACAATATTCAGGACTGAAAGCAGAGTCATGATGACGTTATGGCAGGTTTGTGGACAAAGCCAATGCATATACCCCGTGTCTACAAGTCAAAAAATTACCAATACGAAATCCGTTCAGTGATTCCCTTCTTCAATATGAATTCAGAGGAGAGAGTTTTTGCTGAGATGTCAAATGCAGTCAGTTTGAACAGCAGTTGTACTTACTGCGTTTTTACACCCTACAACTCTAAGAAGGAAACCTGCAAAACAGTTTTATGCTCACCAGCTTGGGGTGCTTTTGATTAAATTTCAAGCGTTCAATCCATTAACCTTTTTTGTCCACGCGTAATTTGTACACAGTTTTGTTTTATTCAGCTAGGAAAATCTACATTTGTCAAAAAACGGACAGATGATTTTGGTGTCCAAAATTCACCGGACAAATATCATTGTTTATAATTTTCATTTGGCATTAATAAAAGAATAATTTCTATGTGCGTTTCGTGAATTGGGACGTCTTCTGACTCCAGGGTTTCATACAATGACAAATGGATTGTTGGGGGAAATCTGAAGCTTGTATTAAAGTTTAATTCACTGAACATTCAGAACAATTGTGGGTGAGACAAAGAAATATATCTTCCTCAATAAACTTTTCTTTTGAAAAAGGAAAAACAAATTATATCATTTGAATAATATGCTTTATGTCGTTCAGTAATTACACGGAAAAAGGAATTTGTTCTTTTTCTCTTAATCTCTAAGGCTTAGAGAGTACATGTTTCTTGTATATAATCTTTCCTAACATTTAAAGAGGCAGCTAAATAGAAGAATGATGAATTAAAGGAGAGCCATGGTGACAAATCGAGCTTTTGATACCGTTATAATCCTCCTTTTCACAGTAACTCATTCAAATCTTTAGCAGCAACACATTCATTTCCATATATACTAAAATGAGAGAGGGAAAACGTGGTTTCTGGAAACACATAAAACAGCATAAGGCTAGTGTATTATGGGACTCAGCCTGCTTCATGCGTATTTAAGCAGCGAGAGCTGGTCACTCTCCGGAAGGAACTCAAAACGAATACAATGCTACACGACTTTATTGATAGCCCCAAGTAGTATGTCCAGCCACA
Source organism: Manis javanica (assembly GCF_040802235.1). Lineage (NCBI taxonomy): Eukaryota > Metazoa > Chordata > Mammalia > Pholidota > Manidae > Manis > Manis javanica. Next base: position 29,924,053 of record NC_133156.1, on the reverse strand, counting down.
GGAAAAGCATCCCAGTAAATTAAATCTTCCAAAACAATTTTCAAATTGCTGTAAACTTCTTTTTTGGATAGTGTGCCTCTGGTGTGAAGGTTAAGGAAAGTGATAAAATGTCTCTTTTTCCTTAAAATTAACTTAAAGTAGTATGCAGCCTGAAACTCTCTGGGCAATTCTGCAGCGAGAGGCAGCAGTCCTGAGTTCCCTTTATGCTCTGGCACCAGGCCCGAAATCGTGGCATAGGAACACCTCACACAGCGAGTGCCATGGATACAAGAACTGCTCTTGCTGCCATCACGGATGACTGATGCACCCGATATTCCAAGCGCCCTGCTTTGTCCGAGGCATTTTCAGTGCATTATTTACTTTAATCCTCATAATCATTTTGTCAAGGAAGGTGGGTTTTATTCTCCCTATACTACCATGGAGGGAATCACACGCCCAGTAAGCTTAATTCGTTTCCTGAGCTGCCCTTGCATTAAGGAAGGGAAGTGCGCGATGTGAACCCAGTACTCTCCCTCTCTGTAAACTGTGGTCTTAGCCACTACATGTACTTCACTGCTGTTGAAAAGACATTTTTATATTTGATACTGATCACAATATTCAGGGCTGAAAGCACTGACAAGATGACGTTAGGGCAGTTTGATGGAAAAAGCCACTGCATATACCCAGTGTCTACCTGTCAAAAAATTACCCATACGAAATCTTTTCAGTGATTCCCTTCTTCAATATGAATTCAGAGGAGAGAGTTTTCGCTGAGATATCAAGTGCAGTAAGTCTGAACAGCAGTTGTACAAACTGCGTTTTTACACCCCTCAACTCTAAGAAGGAGACCTGCAAAACAGTTTTATGCTCACCAGCTCGGGGTGCTTTTGACTATATTTCAAGCGTTCAATCCATTATCCTTTTTTTTGTCCACGCGTAATTTGTAGACAGTTTTGTTTTATTCAGCTAGGAAAATCTACATTTGTGAAAAAACGGACAGATTATTTTTGTGTCCGAAATTCACCGGACAAATATCATTGCTTATAGTTTTCCTTTTGCCATTAATAAGAGAATAATTTCTATGCGTGCTTCATGTATTGGGACGTCTTCTGACTCCAGGATTTCATAGAATAACAAATGGATTGTTGGGGGATATCTGAAGCTTCTGTGAACAGTTTAATTCACTGAACATTCAGAACAATTGTGGGTGAGAATAAGAAATATATCTTCCTCAATACACTTTTCTTTTGAAAAAGGAAATGCAATTTATATCATTTGATTCCTATGCATTATGTCGTTCAGTAATTACAGAGAAAAATGGATTTGTTCTTTTTCTCGTAATCTCTAAGGCTTAGAGAGTACATGTTTCTTCAAAATAATCTTTCCTAAGATTTAAGAAAGCAGGTAAATACAAAAATGATGAATTAAAGGAGAGCCAGGGTGACAAATCGAGCTTATGATACCGTTATAATCCTCCTTTTTACAGTAACTAATTCAAATCTTTAGCAGCAACACATTCATTTCCATTTACACTAAAGTGAGAGAGGAAAAACGTGGTTTCTGGAAACACATAAAACAGCATAAGGCTAGTGTATTATGGGACTCAGCCTGCTCAATGCGTGCGTATTTAAGCAGCGAGAGCTGGTCACTCTCCGGAAGGAACTCAAAACGAATACAATGCTAGATGATAGCCCCAAGTAGTATGTGCAGCCACAGGAAAAGCATCCAAGTAAAAAAAATCTTCCAAAACAATTTTCAAATTGCTTTAAACTTCTTTTTTGGGACAGTATGATTTTGGTGTGAAGGTAAAGGATTCTGATAAAATGACTCTTTTTCCTTCAAATTATCTTAAAGTAGTATGCAGCCTGAAACTCCCTGGGCACGTCTGCAGCGAGAGGCAGCAGTCCCGAGTGCCCTTTATGCTGTGCCACCAGGCCTGAAATCATGGCATAGGAACACCTCACACAACGGGAGCCGTGGATACCAGAACTGCTCTTGCTGCCATCACGGATGAATGAGGCACCCGACATTCCAAGACCCATGCTTTGTCCGAGGCATTTTCAATGCATTATTTACTTGAATCCTCATAATCATTTTGTCAAGGAAGGTGGGTTTTACTCTCCCTATATTACCATGGAGGGTATCACACGCCCAGTAAGCTTAATTCGTTTCCTGCGCTGCCCTTGCATTAAGGAACGGAACTGCGCGATGTGAACCCAGTACTCTCCCTCTCTGTAACCTGTGGTCTTAGCCACTACATGTACTTCACTGCTGTTGAAAAGACATTTTTATATTTGATACTGATCACAATATTCAGGACTGAAAGCAGAGTCATGATGACGTTATGGCAGGTTTGTGGACAAAGCCAATGCATATACCCCGTGTCTACAAGTCAAAAAATTACCAATACGAAATCCGTTCAGTGATTCCCTTCTTCAATATGAATTCAGAGGAGAGAGTTTTTGCTGAGATGTCAAATGCAGTCAGTTTGAACAGCAGTTGTACTTACTGCGTTTTTACACCCTACAACTCTAAGAAGGAAACCTGCAAAACAGTTTTATGCTCACCAGCTTGGGGTGCTTTTGATTAAATTTCAAGCGTTCAATCCATTAACCTTTTTTGTCCACGCGTAATTTGTACACAGTTTTGTTTTATTCAGCTAGGAAAATCTACATTTGTCAAAAAACGGACAGATGATTTTGGTGTCCAAAATTCACCGGACAAATATCATTGTTTATAATTTTCATTTGGCATTAATAAAAGAATAATTTCTATGTGCGTTTCGTGAATTGGGACGTCTTCTGACTCCAGGGTTTCATACAATGACAAATGGATTGTTGGGGGAAATCTGAAGCTTGTATTAAAAGTTTAATTCACTGAACATTCAGAACAATTGTGGGTGAGACAAAGAAATATATCTTCCTCAATAAACTTTTCTTTTGAAAAAGGAAAAACAAATTATATCATTTGAATAATATGCTTTATGTCGTTCAGTAATTACACGGAAAAAGGAATTTGTTCTTTTTCTCTTAATCTCTAAGGCTTAGAGAGTACATGTTTCTTGTATATAATCTTTCCTAACATTTAAAGAGGCAGCTAAATAGAAGAATGATGAATTAAAGGAGAGCCATGGTGACAAATCGAGCTTTTGATACCGTTATAATCCTCCTTTTTACAGTAACTCATTCAAATCTTTAGCAGCAACACATTCATTTCCATATATACTAAAATGAGAGAGGGAAAACGTGGTTTCTGGAAACACATAAAACAGCATAAGGCTAGTGTATTATGGGACTCAGCCTGCTTAATGCGTATTTAAGCAGCGAGAGCTGGTCACTCTCCGGAAGGAACTCAAAACGAATACAATGCTACACGACTTTATTGATAGCCCCAAGTAGTATGTCCAGCCACAGGAAAAGCATCCCAGTAAATTAAATCTTCCAAAACAATTTTCAAATTGCTGTAAACTTCTTTTTTGGATAGTATGCCTTTGGTGTGAAGGTTAAGGAAACTGATAAAATGTCTCTTTTTCCTTAAAATTACCTTAAAGTAGTATGCAGCCTGAAACTCTCTGGGCAATTCTGCAGCGAGAGGCAGCAGTCCTGAGTTCCCTTTATGCTCTGGCACCAGGCCCGAAATCATGGCATAGGAACACCTCACACAGCGAGTGCCATGGATACAAGAACTGCTCTTGCTGCCATCACGGATGACTGATGCACCCGATATTCCAAGCGCCCTGCTTTGTCCGAGGCATTTTCAGTGCATTATTTACTTTAATCCTCATAATCATTTTGTCAAGGAAGGTGGGTTTTATTCTCCCTATACTACCATGGAGGGAATCACACGCCCAGTAAGCTTAATTCGTTTCCTGAGCTTCCCTTGCATTAAGGAAGGGAAGTGCGCGATGTGAACCCCGTACTCTCCCTCTCTGTAAACTGTGGTCTTAGCCACTACATGTACTTCACTGCTGTTGAAAAGACATTTTTATATTTGATACTGATCACAATATTCAGGGCTGAAAGCATTGACAAGATGACGTTAGGGCAGTTTGATGGAAAAAGCCACTGCATATACCCAGTGTCTACCTGTCAAAAAATTACCCATACGAAATCTTTTCAGTGATTCCCTTCTTCAATATGAATTCAGAGGAGAGAGTTTTCGCTGAGATATCAAGTGCAGTAAGTCTGAACAGCAGTTGTACAAACTGCGTTTTTACACCCCTCAACTCTAAGAAGGAGACCTGCAAAACAGTTTTATGCTCACCAGCTCTTGGTGCATTTGACTATATTTCAAGCGTTCAATCCATTATCCTTTTTTTGTCCACGCGTAATTTGTAGACAGTTTTGTTTTATTCAGCTAGGAAAATCTACATTTGTGAAAAAACGGACAGATTATTTTTGTGTCCGAAATTCACCGGACAAATATCATTGCTTATAGTTTTCCTTTTGCCATTAATAAGAGAATAATTTCTATGCGTGCTTCATGTATTGGGACGCCTTCTGACTCCAGGATTTCATAGAATAACAAATGGATTGTTGGGGGATATCTGAAGCTTCTGTGAACAGTTTAATTCACTGAACATTCAGAACAATTGTGGGTGAGAAAAAGAAATATATCTTCCTCAATACACTTTTCTTTTGAAAAAGGAAATGCAATTTATATCATTTGATTCCTATGCATTATGTCGTTCAGTAATTACAGAGAAAAATGGATTTGTTCTTTTTCTCGTAATCTCTAAGGCTTAGAGAGTACATGTTTCTTCAAAATAATCTTTCCTAAGATTTAAGAAAGCAGGTAAATACAAAAATGATGAATTAAAGGAGAGCCAGGGTGACAAATCGAGCTTATGATACCGTTATAATCCTCCTTTTTACAGTAACTAATTCAAATCTTTAGCAGCAACACATTCATTTCCATTTACACTAAAGTGAGAGAGGAAAAACGTGGTTTCTGGAAACACATAAAACAGCATAAGGCTAGTGTATTATGGGACTCAGCCTGCTCAATGCGTGCGTATTTAAGCAGCGAGAGCTGGTCACTCTCCGGAAGGAACTCAAAACGAATACAATGCTAGATGATAGCCCCAAGTAGTATGTGCAGCCACAGGAAAAGCATCCAAGTAAAAAAAATCTTCCAAAACAATTTTCAAATTGCTTTAAACTTCTTTTTTGGGACAGTATGATTTTGGTGTGAAGGTAAAGGATTCTGATAAAATGACTCTTTTTCCTTCAAATTATCTTAAAGTAGTATGCAGCCTGAGACTCCCTGGGCACGTCTGCAGCGAGAGGCAGCAGTCCCGAGTGCCCTTTATGCTGTGCCACCAGGCCCGAAATCATGGCATAGGAACACCTCACACAACGGGAGCCGTGGATACCAGAACTGCTCTTGCTGCCATCACGGATGAATGAGGCACCCGACATTCCAAGACCCATGCTTTGTCCGAGGCATTTTCAATGCATTATTTACTTGAATCCTCATAATCATTTTGTCAAGGAAGGTGGGTTTTACTCTCCCTATATTACCATGGAGGGTATCACACGCCCAGTAAGCTTAATTCGTTTCCTGCGCTGCCCTTGCATTAAGGAACGGAACTGCGCGATGTGAACCCAGTACTCTCCCTCTCTGTAACCTGTGGTCTTAGCCACTACATGTACTTCACTGCTGTTGAAAAGACATTTTTATATTTGATACTGATCACAATATTCAGGACTGAAAGCAGAGTCATGATGACGTTATGGCAGGTTTGTGGACAAAGCCAATGCATATACCCCGTGTCTACAAGTCAAAAAATTACCAATACGAAATCCGTTCAGTGATTCCCTTCTTCAATATGAATTCAGAGGAGAGAGTTTTTGCTGAGATGTCAAATGCAGTCAGTTTGAACAGCAGTTGTACTTACTGCGTTTTTACACCCTACAACTCTAAGAAGGAAACCTGCAAAACAGTTTTATGCTCACCAGCTTGGGGTGCTTTTGATTAAATTTCAAGCGTTCAATCCATTAACCTTTTTTGTCCACGCGTAATTTGTACACAGTTTTGTTTTATTCAGCTAGGAAAATCTACATTTGTCAAAAAACGGACAGATGATTTTGGTGTCCAAAATTCACCGGACAAATATCATTGTTTATAATTTTCATTTGGCATTAATAAAAGAATAATTTCTATGTGCGTTTCGTGAATTGGGACGTCTTCTGACTCCAGGGTTTCATACAATGACAAATGGATTGTTGGGGGAAATCTGAAGCTTGTATTAAAAGTTTAATTCACTGAACATTCAGAACAATTGTGGGTGAGACAAAGAAATATATCTTCCTCAATAAACTTTTCTTTTGAAAAAGGAAAAACAAATTATATCATTTGAATAATATGCTTTATGTCGTTCAGTAATTACACGGAAAAAGGAATTTGTTCTTTTTCTCTTAATCTCTAAGGCTTAGAGAGTACATGTTTCTTGTATATAATCTTTCCTAACATTTAAAGAGGCAGCTAAATAGAAGAATGATGAATTAAAGGAGAGCCATGGTGACAAATCGAGCTTTTGATACCGTTATAATCCTCCTTTTCACAGTAACTCATTCAAATCTTTAGCAGCAACACATTCATTTCCATATATACTAAAATGAGAGAGGGAAAACGTGGTTTCTGGAAACACATAAAACAGCATAAGGCTAGTGTATTATGGGACTCAGCCTGCTTAATGCGTATTTAAGCAGCGAGAGCTGGTCACTCTCCGGAAGGAACTCAAAACGAATACAATGCTACACGACTTTATTGAGAGCCCCAAGTAGTATGTCCAGCCACAGGAAAAGCATCCCAGTAAATTAAATCTTCCAAAACAATTTTCAAATTGCTGTAAACTTCTTTTTTGGATAGTATGCCTTTGGTGTGAAGGTTAAGGAAACTGATAAAATGTCTCTTTTTCCTTAAAATTACCTTAAAGTAGTATGCAGCCTGAAACTCTCTGGGCAATTCTGCAGCGAGAGGCAGCAGTCCTGAGTTCCCTTTATGCTCTGGCACCAGGCCCGAAATCATGGCATAGGAACACCTCACACAGCGAGTGCCATGGATACAAGAACTGCTCTTGCTGCCATCACGGATGACTGATGCACCCGATATTCCAAGCGCCCTGCTTTGTCCGAGGCATTTTCAGTGCATTATTTACTTTAATCCTCATAATCATTTTGTCAAGGAAGGTGGGTTTTATTCTCCCTATACTACCATGGAGGGAATCACACGCCCAGTAAGCTTAATTCGTTTCCTGAGCTTCCCTTGCATTAAGGAAGGGAAGTGCGCGATGTGAACCCAGTACTCTCCCTCTCTGTAAACTGTGGTCTTAGCCACTACATGTACTTCACTGCTGTTGAAAAGACATTTTTATATTTGATACTGATCACAATATTCAGGGCTGAAAGCATTGACAAGATGACGTTAGGGCAGTTTGATGGAAAAAGCCACTGCATATACCCAGTGTCTACCTGTCAAAAAATTACCCATACGAAATCTTTTCAGTGATTCCCTTCTTCAATATGAATTCAGAGGAGAGAGTTTTCGCTGAGATATCAAGTGCAGTAAGTCTGAACAGCAGTTGTACAAACTGCGTTTTTACACCCCTCAACTCTAAGAAGGAGACCTGCAAAACAGTTTTATGCTCACCAGCTCTTGGTGCATTTGACTATATTTCAAGCGTTCAATCCATTATCCTTTTTTTGTCCACGCGTAATTTGTAGACAGTTTTGTTTTATTCAGCTAGGAAAATCTACATTTGTGAAAAAACGGACAGATTATTTTTGTGTCCGAAATTCACCGGACAAATATCATTGCTTATAGTTTTCCTTTTGCCATTAATAAGAGAATAATTTCTATGCGTGCTTCATGTATTGGGACGTCTTCTGACTCCAGGATTTCATAGAATAACAAATGGATTGTTGGGGGATATCTGAAGCTTCTGTGAACAGTTTAATTCACTGAACATTCAGAACAATTGTGGGTGAGAAAAAGAAATATATCTTCCTCAATACACTTTTCTTTTGAAAAAGGAAATGCAATTTATATCATTTGATTCCTATGCATTATGTCGTTCAGTAATTACAGAGAAAAATGGATTTGTTCTTTTTCTCGTAATCTCTAAGGCTTAGAGAGTACATGTTTCTTCAAAATAATCTTTCCTAAGATTTAAGAAAGCAGGTAAATACAAAAATGATGAATTAAAGGAGAGCCAGGGTGACAAATCGAGCTTATGATACCGTTATAATCCTCCTTTTTACAGTAACCTATTCAAATCTTTAGCAGCAACACATTCATTTCCATTTACACTAAAGTGAGAGAGGAAAAACGTGGTTTCTGGAAACACATAAAACAGCATAAGGCTAGTGTATTATGGGACTCAGCCTGCTCAATGCGTGCGTATTTAAGCAGCGAGAGCTGGTCACTCTCCGGAAGGAACTCAAAACGAATACAATGCTAGATGATAGCCCCAAGTTGTATGTGCAGCCACAGGAAAAGCATCCAAGTAAAAAAAATCTTCCAAAACAATTTTCAAATTGCTTTAAACTTCTTTTTTGGGACAGTATGATTTTGGTGTGAAGGTAAAGGAATCTGATAAAATGACTCTTTTTCCTTCAAATTATCTTAAAGTAGTATGCAGCCTGAAACTCCCTGGGCACGTCTGCAGCGAGAGGCAGCAGTCCCGAGTGCCCTTTATGCTGTGCCACCAGGCCCGAAATCATGGCATAGGAACACCTCACACAACGGGAGCCGTGGATACCAGAACTGCTCTTGCTGCCATCACGGATGAATGAGGCACCCGACATTCCAAGACCCATGCTTTGTCCGAGGCATTTTCAATGCATTATTTACTTGAATCCTCATAATCATTTTGTCAAGGAAGGTGGGTTTTACTCTCCCTATATTACCATGGAGGGTATCACACGCCCAGTAAGCTTAATTCGTTTCCTGCGCTGCCCTTGCATTAAGGAACGGAACTGCGCGATGTGAACCCAGTACTCTCCCTCTCTGTAACCTGTGGTCTTAGCCACTACATGTACTTCACTGCTGTTGAAAAGACATTTTTATATTTGATACTGATCACAATATTCAGGACTGAAAGCAGAGTCATGATGACGTTATGGCAGGTTTGTGGACAAAGCCAATGCATATACCCCGTGTCTACAAGTCAAAAAATTACCAATACGAAATCTGTTCAGTGATTCCCTTCTTCAATATGAATTCAGAGGAGAGAGTTTTTGCTGAGATGTCAAATGCAGTCAGTTTGAACAGCAGTTGTACTTACTGCGTTTTTACACCCTACAACTCTAAGAAGGAAACCTGCAAAACAGTTTTATGCTCACCAGCTTGGGGTGCTTTTGATTAAATTTCAAGCGTTCAATCCATTAACCTTTTTTGTCCACGCGTAATTTGTACACAGTTTTGTTTTATTCAGCTAGGAAAATCTACATTTGTCAAAAAACGGACAGATGATTTTGGTGTCCAAAATTCACCGGACAAATATCATTGTTTATAATTTTCATTTGGCATTAATAAAAGAATAATTTCTATGTGCGTTTCGTGAATTGGGACGTCTTCTGACTCCAGGGTTTCATACAATGACAAATGGATTGTTGGGGGAAATCTGAAGCTTGTATTAAAAGTTTAATTCACTGAACATTCAGAACAATTGTGGGTGAGACAAAGAAATATATCTTCCTCAATAAACTTTTCTTTTGAAAAAGGAAAAACAAATTATATCATTTGAATAATATGCTTTATGTCGTTCAGTAATTACACGGAAAAAGGAATTTGTTCTTTTTCTCTTAATCTCTAAGGCTTAGAGAGTACATGTTTCTTGTATATAATCTTTCCTAACATTTAAAGAGGCAGCTAAATAGAAGAATGATGAATTAAAGGAGAGCCATGGTGACAAATCGAGCTTTTGATACCGTTATAATCCTCCTTTTCACAGTAACTCATTCAAATCTTTAGCAGCAACACATTCATTTCCATATATACTAAAATGAGAGAGGGAAAACGTGGTTTCTGGAAACACATAAAACAGCATAAGGCTAGTGTATTATGGGACTCAGCCTGCTTAATGCGTATTTAAGCAGCGAGAGCTGGTCACTCTCCGGAAGGAACTCAAAACGAATACAATGCTACACGACTTTATTGAGAGCCCCAAGTAGTATGTCCAGCCACAGGAAAAGCATCCCAGTAAATTAAATCTTCCAAAACAATTTTCAAATTGCTGTAAACTTCTTTTTTGGATAGTATGCCTTTGGTGTGAAGGTTAAGGAAACTGATAAAATGTCTCTTTTTCCTTAAAATTACCTTAAAGTAGTATGCAGCCTGAAACTCTCTGGGCAATTCTGCAGCGAGAGGCAGCAGTCCTGAGTTCCCTTTATGCTCTGGCACCAGGCCCGAAATCATGGCATAGGAACACCTCACACAGCGAGTGCCATGGATACAAGAACTGCTCTTGCTGCCATCACGGATGACTGATGCACCCGATATTCCAAGCGCCCTGCTTTGTCCGAGGCATTTTCAGTGCATTATTTACTTTAATCCTCATAATCATTTTGTCAAGGAAGGTGGGTTTTATTCTCCCTATACTACCATGGAGGGAATCACACGCCCAGTAAGCTTAATTCGTTTCCTGAGCTTCCCTTGCATTAAGGAAGGGAAGTGCGCGATGTGAACCCAGTACTCTCCCTCTCTGTAAACTGTGGTCTTAGCCACTACATGTACTTCACTGCTGTTGAAAAGACATTTTTATATTTGATACTGATCACAATATTCAGGGCTGAAAGCATTGACAAGATGACGTTAGGGCAGTTTGATGGAAAAAGCCACTGCATATACCCAGTGTCTACCTGTCAAAAAATTACCCATACGAAATCTTTTCAGTGATTCCCTTCTTCAATATGAATTCAGAGGAGAGAGTTTTCGCTGAGATATCAAGTGCAGTAAGTCTGAACAGCAGTTGTACAAACTGCGTTTTTACACCCGTCAACTCTAAGAAGGAGACCTGCAAAACAGTTTTATGCTCACCAGCTCGGGGTGCATTTGACTATATTTCAAGCGTTCAATCCATTATCCTTTTTTTGTCCACGCGTAATTTGTAGACAGTTTTGTTTTATTCAGCTAGGAAAATCTACATTTGTGAAAAAACGGACAGATTATTTTTGTGTCCGAAATTCACCGGACAAATATCATTGCTTATAGTTTTCCTTTTGCCATTAATAAGAGAATAATTTCTATGCGTGCTTCATGTATTGGGACGTCTTCTGACTCCAGGATTTCATAGAATAACAAATGGATTGTTGGGGGATATCTGAAGCTTCTGTGAACAGTTTAATTCACTGAACATTCAGAACAATTGTGGGTGAGAAAAAGAAATATATCTTCCTCAATACACTTTTCTTTTGAAAAAGGAAATGCAATTTATATCATTTGATTCCTATGCATTATGTCGTTCAGTAATTACAGAGAAAAATGGATTTGTTCTTTTTCTCGTAATCTCTAAGGCTTAGAGAGTACATGTTTCTTCAAAATAATCTTTCCTAAGATTTAAAAAAGCAGGTAAATACAAAAATGATGAATTAAAGGAGAGCCAGGGTGACAAATCGAGCTTATGATACCGTTATAATCCTCCTTTTTACAGTAACCTATTCAAATCTTTAGCAGCAACACATTCATTTCCATTTACACTAAAGTGAGAGAGGAAAAACGTGGTTTCTGGAAACACATAAAACAGCATAAGGCTAGTGTATTATGGGACTCAGCCTGCTCAATGCGTGCGTATTTAAGCAGCGAGAGCTGGTCACTCTCCGGAAGGAACTCAAAACGAATACAATGCTAGATGATAGCCCCAAGTTGTATGTGCAGCCACAGGAAAAGCATCCAAGTAAAAAAAATCTTCCAAAACAATTTTCAAATTGCTTTAAACTTCTTTTTTGGGACAGTATGATTTTGGTGTGAAGGTAAAGGAATCTGATAAAATGACTCTTTTTCCTTCAAATTATCTTAAAGTAGTATGCAGCCTGAAACTCCCTGGGCACGTCTGCAGCGAGAGGCAGCAGTCCCGAGTGCCCTTTATGCTGTGCCACCAGGCCCGAAATCATGGCATAGGAACACCTCACACAACGGGAGCCGTGGATACCAGAACTGCTCTTGCTGCCATCACGGATGAATGAGGCACCCGACATTCCAAGACCCATGCTTTGTCCGAGGCATTTTCAATGCATTATTTACTTGAATCCTCATAATCATTTTGTCAAGGAAGGTGGGTTTTACTCTCCCTATATTACCATGGAGGGTATCACACGCCCAGTAAGCTTAATTCGTTTCCTGAGCTGCCCTTGCATTAAGGAACGGAACTGCGCGATGTGAACCCAGTACTCTCCCTCTCTGTAACCTGTGGTCTTAGCCACTACATGTACTTCACTGCTGTTGAAAAGACATTTTTATATTTGATACTGATCACAATATTCAGGACTGAAAGCAGAGTCATGATGACGTTATGGCAGGTTTGTGGACAAAGCCAATGCATATACCCCGTGTCTACAAGTCAAAAAATTACCAATACGAAATCTGTTCAGTGATTCCCTTCTTCAATATGAATTCAGAGGAGAGAGTTTTTGCTGAGATGTCAAATGCAGTCAGTTTGAACAGCAGTTGTACTTACTGCGTTTTTACACCCTACAACTCTAAGAAGGAAACCTGCAAAACAGTTTTATGCTCACCAGCTTGGGGTGCTTTTGATTAAATTTCAAGCGTTCAATCCATTAACCTTTTTTGTCCACGCGTAATTTGTACACAGTTTTGTTTTATTCAGCTAGGAAAATCTACATTTGTCAAAAAACGGACAGATGATTTTGGTGTCCAAAATTCACCGGACAAATATCATTGTTTATAATTTTCATTTGGCATTAATAAAAGAATAATTTCTATGTGCGTTTCGTGAATTGGGACGTCTTCTGACTCCAGGGTTTCATACAATGACAAATGGATTGTTGGGGGAAATCTGAAGCTTGTATTAAAAGTTTAATTCACTGAACATTCAGAACAATTGTGGGTGAGACAAAGAAATATATCTTCCTCAATAAACTTTTCTTTTGAAAAAGGAAAAACAAATTATATCATTTGAATAATATGCTTTATGTCGTTCAGTAATTACACGGAAAAAGGAATTTGTTCTTTTTCTCTTAATCTCTAAGGCTTAGAGAGTACATGTTTCTTGTATATAATCTTTCCTAACATTTAAAGAGGCAGCTAAATAGAAGAATGATGAATTAAAGGAGAGCCATGGTGACAAATCGAGCTTTTGATACCGTTATAATCCTCCTTTTCACAGTAACTCATTCAAATCTTTAGCAGCAACACATTCATTTCCATATATACTAAAATGAGAGAGGGAAAACGTGGTTTCTGGAAACACATAAAACAGCATAAGGCTAGTGTATTATGGGACTCAGCCTGCTTAATGCGTATTTAAGCAGCGAGAGCTGGTCACTCTCCGGAAGGAACTCAAAACGAATACAATGCTACACGACTTTATTGAGAGCCCCAAGTAGTATGTCCAGCCACAGGAAAAGCATCCCAGTAAATTAAATCTTCCAAAACAATTTTCAAATTGCTGTAAACTTCTTTTTTGGATAGTATGCCTTTGGTGTGAAGGTTAAGGAAACTGATAAAATGTCTCTTTTTCCTTAAAATTACCTTAAAGTAGTATGCAGCCTGAAACTCTCTGGGCAATTCTGCAGCGAGAGGCAGCAGTCCTGAGTTCCCTTTATGCTCTGGCACCAGGCCCGAAATCATGGCATAGGAACACCTCACACAGCGAGTGCCATGGATACAAGAACTGCTCTTGCTGCCATCACGGATGACTGATGCACCCGATATTCCAAGCGCCCTGCTTTGTCCGAGGCATTTTCAGTGCATTATTTACTTTAATCCTCATAATCATTTTGTCAAGGAAGGTGGGTTTTATTCTCCCTATACTACCATGGAGGGAATCACACGCCCAGTAAGCTTAATTCGTTTCCTGAGCTTCCCTTGCATTAAGGAAGGGAAGTGCGCGATGTGAACCCAGTACTCTCCCTCTCTGTAAACTGTGGTCTTAGCCACTACATGTACTTCACTGCTGTTGAAAAGACATTTTTATATTTGATACTGATCACAATATTCAGGGCTGAAAGCATTGACAAGATGACGTTAGGGCAGTTTGATGGAAAAAGCCACTGCATATACCCAGTGTCTACCTGTCAAAAAATTACCCATACGAAATCTTTTCAGTGATTCCCTTCTTCAATATGAATTCAGAGGAGAGAGTTTTCGCTGAGATATCAAGTGCAGTAAGTCTGAACAGCAGTTGTACAAACTGCGTTTTTACACCCGTCAACTCTAAGAAGGAGACCTGCAAAACAGTTTTATGCTCACCAGCTCGGGGTGCATTTGACTATATTTCAAGCGTTCAATCCATTATCCTTTTTTTGTCCACGCGTAATTTGTAGACAGTTTTGTTTTATTCAGCTAGGAAAATCTACATTTGTGAAAAAACGGACAGATTATTTTTGTGTCCGAAATTCACCGGACAAATATCATTGCTTATAGTTTTCCTTTTGCCATTAATAAGAGAATAATTTCTATGCGTGCTTCATGTATTGGGACGTCTTCTGACTCCAGGATTTCATAGAATAACAAATGGATTGTTGGGGGATATCTGAAGCTTCTGTGAACAGTTTAATTCACTGAACATTCAGAACAATTGTGGGTGAGAAAAAGAAATATATCTTCCTCAATACACTTTTCTTTTGAAAAAGGAAATGCAATTTATATCATTTGATTCCTATGCATTATGTCGTTCAGTAATTACAGAGAAAAATGGATTTGTTCTTTTTCTCGTAATCTCTAAGGCTTAGAGAGTACATGTTTCTTCAAAATAATCTTTCCTAAGATTTAAAAAAGCAGGTAAATACAAAAATGATGAATTAAAGGAGAGCCAGGGTGACAAATCGAGCTTATGATACCGTTATAATCCTCCTTTTTACAGTAACCTATTCAAATCTTTAGCAGCAACACATTCATTTCCATTTACACTAAAGTGAGAGAGGAAAAACGTGGTTTCTGGAAACACATAAAACAGCATAAGGCTAGTGTATTATGGGACTCAGCCTGCTCAATGCGTGCGTATTTAAGCAGCGAGAGCTGGTCACTCTCCGGAAGGAACTCAAAACGAATACAATGCTAGATGATAGCCCCAAGTTGTATGTGCAGCCACAGGAAAAGCATCCAAGTAAAAAAAATCTTCCAAAACAATTTTCAAATTGCTTTAAACTTCTTTTTTGGGACAGTATGATTTTGGTGTGAAGGTAAAGGAATCTGATAAAATGACTCTTTTTCCTTCAAATTATCTTAAAGTAGTATGCAGCCTGAAACTCCCTGGGCACGTCTGCAGCGAGAGGCAGCAGTCCCGAGTGCCCTTTATGCTGTGCCACCAGGCCCGAAATCATGGCATAGGAACACCTCACACAACGGGAGCCGTGGATACCAGAACTGCTCTTGCTGCCATCACGGATGAATGAGGCACCCGACATTCCAAGACCCATGCTTTGTCCGAGGCATTTTCAATGCATTATTTACTTGAATCCTCATAATCATTTTGTCAAGGAAGGTGGGTTTTACTCTCCCTATATTACCATGGAGGGTATCACACGCCCAGTAAGCTTAATTCGTTTCCTGAGCTGCCCTTGCATTAAGGAACGGAACTGCGCGATGTGAACCCAGTACTCTCCCTCTCTGTAACCTGTGGTCTTAGCCACTACATGTACTTCACTGCTGTTGAAAAGACATTTTTATATTTGATACTGATCACAATATTCAGGACTGAAAGCAGAGTCATGATGACGTTATGGCAGGTTTGTGGACAAAGCCAATGCATATACCCCGTGTCTACAAGTCAAAAAATTACCAATACGAAATCTGTTCAGTGATTCCCTTCTTCAATATGAATTCAGAGGAGAGAGTTTTTGCTGAGATGTCAAATGCAGTCAGTTTGAACAGCAGTTGTACTTACTGCGTTTTTACACCCTACAACTCTAAGAAGGAAACCTGCAAAACAGTTTTATGCTCACCAGCTTGGGGTGCTTTTGATTAAATTTCAAGCGTTCAATCCATTAACCTTTTTTGTCCACGCGTAATTTGTACACAGTTTTGTTTTATTCAGCTAGGAAAATCTACATTTGTCAAAAAACGGACAGATGATTTTGGTGTCCAAAATTCACCGGACAAATATCATTGTTTATAATTTTCATTTGGCATTAATAAAAGAATAATTTCTATGTGCGTTTCGTGAATTGGGACGTCTTCTGACTCCAGGGTTTCATACAATGACAAATGGATTGTTGGGGGAAATCTGAAGCTTGTATTAAAAGTTTAATTCACTGAACATTCAGAACAATTGTGGGTGAGACAAAGAAATATATCTTCCTCAATAAACTTTTCTTTTGAAAAAGGAAAAACAAATTATATCATTTGAATAATATGCTTTATGTCGTTCAGTAATTACACGGAAAAAGGAATTTGTTCTTTTTCTCTTAATCTCTAAGGCTTAGAGAGTACATGTTTCTTGTATATAATCTTTCCTAACATTTAAAGAGGCAGCTAAATAGAAGAATGATGAATTAAAGGAGAGCCATGGTGACAAATCGAGCTTTTGATACCGTTATAATCCTCCTTTTCACAGTAACTCATTCAAATCTTTAGCAGCAACACATTCATTTCCATATATACTAAAATGAGAGAGGGAAAACGTGGTTTCTGGAAACACATAAAACAGCATAAGGCTAGTGTATTATGGGACTCAGCCTGCTTAATGCGTATTTAAGCAGCGAGAGCTGGTCACTCTCCGGAAGGAACTCAAAACGAATACAATGCTACACGACTTTATTGAGAGCCCCAAGTAGTATGTCCAGCCACAGGAAAAGCATCCCAGTAAATTAAATCTTCCAAAACAATTTTCAAATTGCTGTAAACTTCTTTTTTGGATAGTATGCCTTTGGTGTGAAGGTTAAGGAAACTGATAAAATGTCTCTTTTTCCTTAAAATTACCTTAAAGTAGTATGCAGCCTGAAACTCTCTGGGCAATTCTGCAGCGAGAGGCAGCAGTCCTGAGTTCCCTTTATGCTCTGGCACCAGGCCCGAAATCATGGCATAGGAACACCTCACACAGCGAGTGCCATGGATACAAGAACTGCTCTTGCTGCCATCACGGATGACTGATGCACCCGATATTCCAAGCGCCCTGCTTTGTCCGAGGCATTTTCAGTGCATTATTTACTTTAATCCTCATAATCATTTTGTCAAGGAAGGTGGGTTTTATTCTCCCTATACTACCATGGAGGGAATCACACGCCCAGTAAGCTTAATTCGTTTCCTGAGCTTCCCTTGCATTAAGGAAGGGAAGTGCGCGATGTGAACCCAGTACTCTCCCTCTCTGTAAACTGTGGTCTTAGCCACTACATGTACTTCACTGCTGTTGAAAAGACATTTTTATATTTGATACTGATCACAATATTCAGGGCTGAAAGCATTGACAAGATGACGTTAGGGCAGTTTGATGGAAAAAGCCACTGCATATACCCAGTGTCTACCTGTCAAAAAATTACCCATACGAAATCTTTTCAGTGATTCCCTTCTTCAATATGAATTCAGAGGAGAGAGTTTTCGCTGAGATATCAAGTGCAGTAAGTCTGAACAGCAGTTGTACAAACTGCGTTTTTACACCCGTCAACTCTAAGAAGGAGACCTGCAAAACAGTTTTATGCTCACCAGCTCGGGGTGCATTTGACTATATTTCAAGCGTTCAATCCATTATCCTTTTTTTGTCCACGCGTAATTTGTAGACAGTTTTGTTTTATTCAGCTAGGAAAATCTACATTTGTGAAAAAACGGACAGATTATTTTTGTGTCCGAAATTCACCGGACAAATATCATTGCTTATCGTTTTCCTTTTGCCATTAATAAGAGAATAATTTCTATGCGTGCTTCATGTATTGGGACGTCTTCTGACTCCAGGATTTCATAGAATAACAAATGGATTGTTGGGGGATATCTGAAGCTTCTGTGAACAGTTTAATTCACTGAACATTCAGAACAATTGTGGGTGAGAAAAAGAAATATATCTTCCTCAATACACTTTTCTTTTGAAAAAGGAAATGCAATTTATATCATTTGATTCCTATGCATTATGTCGTTCAGTAATTACAGAGAAAAATGGATTTGTTCTTTTTCTCGTAATCTCTAAGGCTTAGAGAGTACATGTTTCTTCAAAATAATCTTTCCTAAGATTTAAAAAAGCAGGTAAATACAAAAATGATGAATTAAAGGAGAGCCAGGGTGACAAATCGAGCTTATGATACCGTTATAATCCTCCTTTTTACAGTAACCTATTCAAATCTTTAGCAGCAACACATTCATTTCCATTTACACTAAAGTGAGAGAGGAAAAACGTGGTTTCTGGAAACACATAAAACAGCATAAGGCTAGTGTATTATGGGACTCAGCCTGCTCAATGCGTGCGTATTTAAGCAGCGAGAGCTGGTCACTCTCCGGAAGGAACTCAAAACGAATACAATGCTAGATGATAGCCCCAAGTTGTATGTGCAGCCACAGGAAAAGCATCCAAGTAAAAAAAATCTTCCAAAACAATTTTCAAATTGCTTTAAACTTCTTTTTTGGGACAGTATGATTTTGGTGTGAAGGTAAAGGAATCTGATAAAATGACTCTTTTTCCTTCAAATTATCTTAAAGTAGTATGCAGCCTGAAACTCCCTGGGCACGTCTGCAGCGAGAGGCAGCAGTCCCGAGTGCCCTTTATGCTGTGCCACCAGGCCCGAAATCATGGCATAGGAACACCTCACACAACGGGAGCCGTGGATACCAGAACTGCTCTTGCTGCCATCACGGATGAATGAGGCACCCGACATTCCAAGACCCATGCTTTGTCCGAGGCATTTTCAATGCATTATTTACTTGAATCCTCATAATCATTTTGTCAAGGAAGGTGGGTTTTACTCTCCCTATATTACCATGGAGGGTATCACACGCCCAGTAAGCTTAATTCGTTTCCTGAGCTGCCCTTGCATTAAGGAACGGAACTGCGCGATGTGAACCCAGTACTCTCCCTCTCTGTAACCTGTGGTCTTAGCCACTACATGTACTTCACTGCTGTTGAAAAGACATTTTTATATTTGATACTGATCACAATATTCAGGACTGAAAGCAGAGTCATGATGACGTTATGGCAGGTTTGTGGACAAAGCCAATGCATATACCCCGTGTCTACAAGTCAAAAAATTACCAATACGAAATCTGTTCAGTGATTCCCTTCTTCAATATGAATTCAGAGGAGAGAGTTTTTGCTGAGATGTCAAATGCAGTCAGTTTGAACAGCAGTTGTACTTACTGCGTTTTTACACCCTACAACTCTAAGAAGGAAACCTGCAAAACAGTTTTATGCTCACCAGCTTGGGGTGCTTTTGATTAAATTTCAAGCGTTCAATCCATTAACCTTTTTTGTCCACGCGTAATTTGTACACAGTTTTGTTTTATTCAGCTAGGAAAATCTACATTTGTCAAAAAACGGACAGATGATTTTGGTGTCCAAAATTCACCGGACAAATATCATTGTTTATAATTTTCATTTGGCATTAATAAAAGAATAATTTCTATGTGCGTTTCGTGAATTGGGACGTCTTCTGACTCCAGGGTTTCATACAATGACAAATGGATTGTTGGGGGAAATCTGAAGCTTGTATTAAAAGTTTAATTCACTGAACATTCAGAACAATTGTGGGTGAGACAAAGAAATATATCTTCCTCAATAAACTTTTCTTTTGAAAAAGGAAAAACAAATTATATCATTTGAATAATATGCTTTATGTCGTTCAGTAATTACACGGAAAAAGGAATTTGTTCTTTTTCTCTTAATCTCTAAGGCTTAGAGAGTACATGTTTCTTGTATATAATCTTTCCTAACATTTAAAGAGGCAGCTAAATAGAAGAATGATGAATTAAAGGAGAGCCATGGTGACAAATCGAGCTTTTGATACCGTTATAATCCTCCTTTTCACAGTAACTCATTCAAATCTTTAGCAGCAACACATTCATTTCCATATATACTAAAATGAGAGAGGGAAAACGTGGTTTCTGGAAACACATAAAACAGCATAAGGCTAGTGTATTATGGGACTCAGCCTGCTTAATGCGTATTTAAGCAGCGAGAGCTGGTCACTCTCCGGAAGGAACTCAAAACGAATACAATGCTACACGACTTTATTGAGAGCCCCAAGTAGTATGTCCAGCCACAGGAAAAGCATCCCAGTAAATTAAATCTTCCAAAACAATTTTCAAATTGCTGTAAACTTCTTTTTTGGATAGTATGCCTTTGGTGTGAAGGTTAAGGAAACTGATAAAATGTCTCTTTTTCCTTAAAATTACCTTAAAGTAGTATGCAGCCTGAAACTCTCTGGGCAATTCTGCAGCGAGAGGCAGCAGTCCTGAGTTCCCTTTATGCTCTGGCACCAGGCCCGAAATCATGGCATAGGAACACCTCACACAGCGAGTGCCATGGATACAAGAACTGCTCTTGCTGCCATCACGGATGACTGATGCACCCGATATTCCAAGCGCCCTGCTTTGTCCGAGGCATTTTCAGTGCATTATTTACTTTAATCCTCATAATCATTTTGTCAAGGAAGGTGGGTTTTATTCTCCCTATACTACCATGGAGGGAATCACACGCCCAGTAAGCTTAATTCGTTTCCTGAGCTTCCCTTGCATTAAGGAAGGGAAGTGCGCGATGTGAACCCAGTACTCTCCCTCTCTGTAAACTGTGGTCTTAGCCACTACATGTACTTCACTGCTGTTGAAAAGACATTTTTATATTTGATACTGATCACAATATTCAGGGCTGAAAGCATTGACAAGATGACGTTAGGGCAGTTTGATGGAAAAAGCCACTGCATATACCCAGTGTCTACCTGTCAAAAAATTACCCATACGAAATCTTTTCAGTGATTCCCTTCTTCAATATGAATTCAGAGGAGAGAGTTTTCGCTGAGATATCAAGTGCAGTAAGTCTGAACAGCAGTTGTACAAACTGCGTTTTTACACCCGTCAACTCTAAGAAGGAGACCTGCAAAACAGTTTTATGCTCACCAGCTCGGGGTGCATTTGACTATATTTCAAGCGTTCAATCCATTATCCTTTTTTTGTCCACGCGTAATTTGTAGACAGTTTTGTTTTATTCAGCTAGGAAAATCTACATTTGTGAAAAAACGGACAGATTATTTTTGTGTCCGAAATTCACCGGACAAATATCATTGCTTATCGTTTTCCTTTTGCCATTAATAAGAGAATAATTTCTATGCGTGCTTCATGTATTGGGACGTCTTCTGACTCCAGGATTTCATAGAATAACAAATGGATTGTTGGGGGATATCTGAAGCTTCTGTGAACAGTTTAATTCACTGAACATTCAGAACAATTGTGGGTGAGAAAAAGAAATATATCTTCCTCAATACACTTTTCTTTTGAAAAAGGAAATGCAATTTATATCATTTGATTCCTATGCATTATGTCGTTCAGTAATTACAGAGAAAAATGGATTTGTTCTTTTTCTCGTAATCTCTAAGGCTTAGAGAGTACATGTTTCTTCAAAATAATCTTTCCTAAGATTTAAAAAAGCAGGTAAATACAAAAATGATGAATTAAAGGAGAGCCAGGGTGACAAATCGAGCTTATGATACCGTTATAATCCTCCTTTTTACAGTAACCTATTCAAATCTTTAGCAGCAACACATTCATTTCCATTTACACTAAAGTGAGAGAGGAAAAACGTGGTTTCTGGAAACACATAAAACAGCATAAGGCTAGTGTATTATGGGACTCAGCCTGCTCAATGCGTGCGTATTTAAGCAGCGAGAGCTGGTCACTCTCCGGAAGGAACTCAAAACGAATACAATGCTAGATGATAGCCCCAAGTTGTATGTGCAGCCACAGGAAAAGCATCCAAGTAAAAAAAATCTTCCAAAACAATTTTCAAATTGCTTTAAACTTCTTTTTTGGGACAGTATGATTTTGGTGTGAAGGTAAAGGAATCTGATAAAATGACTCTTTTTCCTTCAAATTATCTTAAAGTAGTATGCAGCCTGAAACTCCCTGGGCACGTCTGCAGCGAGAGGCAGCAGTCCCGAGTGCCCTTTATGCTGTGCCACCAGGCCCGAAATCATGGCATAGGAACACCTCACACAACGGGAGCCGTGGATACCAGAACTGCTCTTGCTGCCATCACGGATGAATGAGGCACCCGACATTCCAAGACCCATGCTTTGTCCGAGGCATTTTCAATGCATTATTTACTTGAATCCTCATAATCATTTTGTCAAGGAAGGTGGGTTTTACTCTCCCTATATTACCATGGAGGGTATCACACGCCCAGTAAGCTTAATTCGTTTCCTGAGCTGCCCTTGCATTAAGGAACGGAACTGCGCGATGTGAACCCAGTACTCTCCCTCTCTGTAACCTGTGGTCTTAGCCACTACATGTACTTCACTGCTGTTGAAAAGACATTTTTATATTTGATACTGATCACAATATTCAGGACTGAAAGCAGAGTCATGATGACGTTATGGCAGGTTTGTGGACAAAGCCAATGCATATACCCCGTGTCTACAAGTCAAAAAATTACCAATACGAAATCTGTTCAGTGATTCCCTTCTTCAATATGAATTCAGAGGAGAGAGTTTTTGCTGAGATGTCAAATGCAGTCAGTTTGAACAGCAGTTGTACTTACTGCGTTTTTACACCCTACAACTCTAAGAAGGAAACCTGCAAAACAGTTTTATGCTCACCAGCTTGGGGTGCTTTTGATTAAATTTCAAGCGTTCAATCCATTAACCTTTTTTGTCCACGCGTAATTTGTACACAGTTTTGTTTTATTCAGCTAGGAAAATCTACATTTGTCAAAAAACGGACAGATGATTTTGGTGTCCAAAATTCACCGGACAAATATCATTGTTTATAATTTTCATTTGGCATTAATAAAAGAATAATTTCTATGTGCGTTTCGTGAATTGGGACGTCTTCTGACTCCAGGGTTTCATACAATGACAAATGGATTGTTGGGGGAAATCTGAAGCTTGTATTAAAAGTTTAATTCACTGAACATTCAGAACAATTGTGGGTGAGACAAAGAAATATATCTTCCTCAATAAACTTTTCTTTTGAAAAAGGAAAAACAAATTATATCATTTGAATAATATGCTTTATGTCGTTCAGTAATTACACGGAAAAAGGAATTTGTTCTTTTTCTCTTAATCTCTAAGGCTTAGAGAGTACATGTTTCTTGTATATAATCTTTCCTAACATTTAAAGAGGCAGCTAAATAGAAGAATGATGAATTAAAGGAGAGCCATGGTGACAAATCGAGCTTTTGATACCGTTATAATCCTCCTTTTCACAGTAACTCATTCAAATCTTTAGCAGCAACACATTCATTTCCATATATACTAAAATGAGAGAGGGAAAACGTGGTTTCTGGAAACACATAAAACAGCATAAGGCTAGTGTATTATGGGACTCAGCCTGCTTAATGCGTATTTAAGCAGCGAGAGCTGGTCACTCTCCGGAAGGAACTCAAAACGAATACAATGCTACACGACTTTATTGAGAGCCCCAAGTAGTATGTCCAGCCACAGGAAAAGCATCCCAGTAAATTAAATCTTCCAAAACAATTTTCAAATTGCTGTAAACTTCTTTTTTGGATAGTATGCCTTTGGTGTGAAGGTTAAGGAAACTGATAAAATGTCTCTTTTTCCTTAAAATTACCTTAAAGTAGTATGCAGCCTGAAACTCTCTGGGCAATTCTGCAGCGAGAGGCAGCAGTCCTGAGTTCCCTTTATGCTCTGGCACCAGGCCCGAAATCATGGCATAGGAACACCTCACACAGCGAGTGCCATGGATACAAGAACTGCTCTTGCTGCCATCACGGATGACTGATGCACCCGATATTCCAAGCGCCCTGCTTTGTCCGAGGCATTTTCAGTGCATTATTTACTTTAATCCTCATAATCATTTTGTCAAGGAAGGTGGGTTTTATTCTCCCTATACTACCATGGAGGGAATCACACGCCCAGTAAGCTTAATTCGTTTCCTGAGCTTCCCTTGCATTAAGGAAGGGAAGTGCGCGATGTGAACCCAGTACTCTCCCTCTCTGTAAACTGTGGTCTTAGCCACTACATGTACTTCACTGCTGTTGAAAAGACATTTTTATATTTGATACTGATCACAATATTCAGGGCTGAAAGCATTGACAAGATGACGTTAGGGCAGTTTGATGGAAAAAGCCACTGCATATACCCAGTGTCTACCTGTCAAAAAATTACCCATACGAAATCTTTTCAGTGATTCCCTTCTTCAATATGAATTCAGAGGAGAGAGTTTTCGCTGAGATATCAAGTGCAGTAAGTCTGAACAGCAGTTGTACAAACTGCGTTTTTACACCCGTCAACTCTAAGAAGGAGA
Organism: Manis javanica; assembly: GCF_040802235.1. Taxonomy (NCBI): domain Eukaryota; kingdom Metazoa; phylum Chordata; class Mammalia; order Pholidota; family Manidae; genus Manis; species Manis javanica. The sequence goes on along the minus strand of NC_133156.1, from coordinate 29,899,495 downwards.
CCTGCAAAACAGTTTTATGCTCACCAGCTCGGGGTGCATTTGACTATATTTCAAGCGTTCAATCCATTATCCTTTTTTTGTCCACGCGTAATTTGTAGACAGTTTTGTTTTATTCAGCTAGGAAAATCTACATTTGTGAAAAAACGGACAGATTATTTTTGTGTCCGAAATTCACCGGACAAATATCATTGCTTATAGTTTTCCTTTTGCCATTAATAAGAGAATAATTTCTATGCGTGCTTCATGTATTGGGACGTCTTCTGACTCCAGGATTTCATAGAATAACAAATGGATTGTTGGGGGATATCTGAAGCTTCTGTGAACAGTTTAATTCACTGAACATTCAGAACAATTGTGGGTGAGAAAAAGAAATATATCTTCCTCAATACACTTTTCTTTTGAAAAAGGAAATGCAATTTATATCATTTGATTCCTATGCATTATGTCGTTCAGTAATTACAGAGAAAAATGGATTTGTTCTTTTTCTCGTAATCTCTAAGGCTTAGAGAGTACATGTTTCTTCAAAATAATCTTTCCTAAGATTTAAGAAATCAGGTAAATACAAAAATGATGAATTAAAGGAGAGCCAGGGTGACAAATCGAGCTTATGATACCGTTATAATCCTCCTTTTTACAGTAACTAATTCAAATCTTTAGCAGCAACACATTCATTTCCATTTACACTAAAGTGAGAGAGGAAAAACGTGGTTTCTGGAAACACATAAAACAGCATAAGGCTAGTGTATTATGGGACTCAGCCTGCTCAATGCGTGCGTATTTAAGCAGCGAGAGCTGGTCACTCTCCGGAAGGAACTCAAAACGAATACAATGCTAGATGATAGCCCCAAGTAGTATGTGCAGCCACAGGAAAAGCATCCAAGTAAAAAAAATCTTCCAAAACAATTTTCAAATTGCTTTAAACTTCTTTTTTGGGACAGTATGATTTTGGTGTGAAGGTAAAGGAATCTGATAAAATGACTCTTTTTCCTTCAAATTATCTTAAAGTAGTATGCAGCCTGAAACTCCCTGGGCACGTCTGCAGCGAGAGGCAGCATTCCCGAGTGCCCTTTATGCTGTGCCACCAGGCCCGAAATCATGGCATAGGAACACCTCACACAACGGGTGCCGTGGATACCAGAACTGCTCTTCCTGCCATCACGGATGAATGAGGCACCCGACATTCCAAGACCCATGCTTTGTCCGAGGCATTTTCAATGCATTATTTACTTGAATCCTCATAATCATTTTGTCAAGGAAGGTGGGTTTTACTCTCCCTATATTACCATGGAGGGTATCACACGCCCAGTAAGCTTAATCCGTTTCCTGCGCTGCCCTTGCATTAAGGAACGGAACTGCGCGATGTGAACCCAGTACTCTCCCTCTCTGTAACCTGTGGTCTTAGCCACTACATGTACTTCACTGCTGTTGAAAAGACATTTTTATATTTGTTACTGATCACAATATTCAGGACTGAAAGCAGAGTCATGATGACGTTATGGCAGGTTTGTGGACAAAGCCAATGCATATACCCCATGTCTACAAGTCAAAAAATTACCAATACGAAATCTGTTCAGTGATTCCCTTCTTCAATATGAATTCAGAGGAGAGAGTTTTTGCTGAGATGTCAAATGCAGTCAGTTTGAACAGCAGTTGTACTTACTGCGTTTTTACACCCTACAACTCTAAGAAGGAAACCTGCAAAACAGTTTTATGCTCACCAGCTTGGGGTGCTTTTGATTAAATTTCAAGCGTTCAATCCATTAACCTTTTTTGTCCACGCGTAATTTGTACACAGTTTTGTTTTATTCAGCTAGGAAAATTTACATTTGTCAAAAAACGGACAGATGATTTTGGTGTCCAAAATTCACCGGACAAATATCATTGTTTATAATTTTCATTTGGCATTAATAAAAGAATAATTTCTATGTGCGTTTCGTGAATTGGGACGTCTTCTGACTCCAGGGTTTCATACAATGACAAATGGATTGTTGGGGGAAATCTGAAGCTTGTATTAAAAGTTTAATTCACTGAACATTCAGAACAATTGTGGGTGAGACAAAGAAATATATCTTCCTCAATAAACTTTTCTTTTGAAAAAGGAAAAACAAATTATATCATTTGAATAATATGCTTTATGTCGTTCAGTAACTACACGGAAAAAGGAATTTGTTCTTTTTCTCTTAATCTCTAAGGCTTAGACAGTACATGTTTCTTGTATATAATCTTTCCTAACATTTAAAGAGGCAGCTAAATAGAAGAATGATGAATTAAAGGAGAGCCATGGTGACAAATCGAGCTTTTGATACCGTTATAATCCTCCTTTTCACAGTAACTCATTCAAATCTTTAGCAGCAACACATTCATTTCCATATATACTAAACTGAGAGAGAGAAAACGTGGTTTCTGGAAACACATAAAACAGCATAAGGCTATTGTATTATGGGACTCAGCCTGCTTAATGCGTATTTAAGCAGCGAGAGCTGGTCACTCTCCGGAAGGAACTCAAAACGAATACAATGCTACACGACTTTATTGATGGCCCCAAGTAGTATGTCCAGCCACAGGAAAAGCATCCCAGTAAATTAAATCTTCCAAAACAATTTTCAAATTGCTGTAAACTTCTTTTTTGGATAGTATGCCTTTGGTGTGAAGGTTAAGGAAACTGATAAAATGTCTCTTTTTCCTTAAAATTACCTTAAAGTAGTATGCAGCCTGAAACTCTCTGGGCAATTCTGCAGCGAGAGGCAGCAGTCCTGAGTTCCCTTTATGCTCTGGCATCAGGCCCGAAATCATGGCATAGGAACACCTCACACAGCGAGTGCCATGGATACAAGAACTGCTCTTGCTGCCATCACGGATGACTGATGCACCCGATATTCCAAGCGCCCTGCTTTGTCCGAGGCATTTTCAGTGCATTATTTACTTTAATCCTCATAATCATTTTGTCAAGGAAGGTGGGTTTTATTCTCCCTATACTACCATGGAGGGAATCACACGCCCAGTAAGCTTAATTCGTTTCCTGAGCTTCCCTTGCATTAAGGAAGGGAAGTGCGCGATGTGAACCCAGTACACTCCCTCTCTGTAAACTGTGGTCTTAGCCACTACATGTACATCACTGCTGTTGAAAAGACATTTTTATATTTGATACTGATCACAATATTCAGGGCTGAAAGCATTGACAAGATGACGTTAGGGCAGTTTGATGGAAAAAGCCACTGCATATACCCAGTGTCTACCTGTCAAAAAATTACCCATACGAAATCTTTTCAGTGATTCCCTTCTTCAATATGAATTCAGAGGAGAGAGTTTTCGCTGAGATATCAAGTGCAGTAAGTATGAACAGCAGTTGTACAAACTGCGTTTTTACACCCGTCAACTCTAAGAAGGAGACCTGCAAAACAGTTTTATGCTCACCAGCTCGGGGTGCATTTGACTATATTTCAAGCGTTCAATCCATTATCCTTTTTTTGTCCACGCGTAATTTGTAGACAGTTTTGTTTTATTCAGCTAGGAAAATCTACATTTGTGAAAAAACGGACAGATTATTTTTGTGTCCGAAATTCACCGGACAAATATCATTGCTTATAGTTTTCCTTTTGCCATTAATAAGAGAATAATTTCTATGCGTGCTTCATGTATTGGGACGTCTTCTGACTCCAGGATTTCATAGAATAACAAATGGATTGTTGGGGGATATCTGAAGCTTCTGTGAACAGTTTAATTCACTGAACATTCAGAACAATTGTGGGTGAGAAAAAGAAATATATCTTCCTCAATACACTTTTCTTTTGAAAAAGGAAATGCAATTTATATCATTTGATTCCTATGCATTATGTCGTTCAGTAATTACAGAGAAAAATGGATTTGTTCTTTTTCTCGTAATCTCTAAGGCTTAGAGAGTACATGTTTCTTCAAAATAATCTTTCCTAAGATTTAAAAAAGCAGGTAAATACAAAAATGATGAATTAAAGGAGAGCCAGGGTGACAAATCGAGCTTATGATACCGTTATAATCCTCCTTTTTACAGTAACCTATTCAAATCTTTAGCAGCAACACATTCATTTCCATTTACACTAAAGTGAGAGAGGAAAAACGTGGTTTCTGGAAACACATAAAACAGCATAAGGCTAGTGTATTATGGGACTCAGCCTGCTCAATGCGTGCGTATTTAAGCAGCGAGAGCTGGTCACTCTCCGGAAGGAACTCAAAACGAATACAATGCTAGATGATAGCCCCAAGTAGTATGTGCAGCCACAGGAAAAGCATCCAAGTAAAAAAAATCTTCCAAAACAATTTTCAAATTGCTTTAAACTTCTTTTTTGGGACAGTATGATTTTGGTGTGAAGGTAAAGGAATCTGATAAAATGACTCTTTTTCCTTCAAATTATCTTAAAGTAGTATGCAGCCTGAAACTCCCTGGGCACGTCTGCAGCGAGAGGCAGCATTCCCGAGTGCCCTTTATGCTGTGCCACCAGGCCCGAAATCATGGCATAGGAACACCTCACACAACGGGTGCCGTGGATACCAGAACTGCTCTTCCTGCCATCACGGATGAATGAGGCACCCCGACATTCCAAGAGCCATGCTTTGTCCGAGGCATTTTCAATGCATTATTTACTTGAATCCTCATAATCATTTTGTCAAGGAAGGTGGGTTTTACTCTCCCTATATTACCATGGAGGGTATCACACGCCCAGTAAGCTTAATCCGTTTCCTGCGCTGCCCTTGCATTAAGGAACGGAACTGCGCGATGTGAACCCAGTACTCTCCCTCTCTGTAACCTGTGGTCTTAGCCACTACATGTACTTCACTGCTGTTGAAAAGACATTTTTATATTTGTTACTGATCACAATATTCAGGACTGAAAGCAGAGTCATGATGACGTTATGGCAGGTTTGTGGACAAAGCCAATGCATATACCCCGTGTCTACAAGTCAAAAAATTACCAATACGAAATCTGTTCAGTGATTCCCTTCTTCAATATGAATTCAGAGGAGAGAGTTTTTGCTGAGATGTCAAATGCAGTCAGTTTGAACAGCAGTTGTACTTACTGCGTTTTTACACCCTACAACTCTAAGAAGGAAACCTGCAAAACAGTTTTATGCTCACCAGCTTGGGGTGCTTTTGATTAAATTTCAAGCGTTCAATCCATTAACCTTTTTTGTCCACGCGTAATTTGTACACAGTTTTGTTTTATTCAGCTAGGAAAATCTACATTTGTCAAAAAACGGACAGATGATTTTGGTGTCCAAAATTCACCGGACAAATATCATTGTTTATAATTTTCATTTGGCATTAATAAAAGAATAATTTCTATGTGCGTTTCGTGAATTGGGACGTCTTCTGACTCCAGGGTTTCATACAATGACAAATGGATTGTTGGGGGAAATCTGAAGCTTGTATTAAAAGTTTAATTCACTGAACATTCAGAACAATTGTGGGTGAGACAAAGAAATATATCTTCCTCAATAAACTTTTCTTTTGAAAAAGGAAAAACAAATTATATCATTTGAATAATATGCTTTATGTCGTTCAGTAATTACACGGAAAAAGGAATTTGTTCTTTTTCTCTTAATCTCTAAGGCTTAGAGAGTACATGTTTCTTGTATATAATCTTTCCTAACATTTAAAGAGGCAGCTAAATAGAAGAATGATGAATTAAAGGAGAGCCAGGTGACAAATCGAGCTTTTTATACCGTTATAATCCTCCTTTTCACAGTAACTCATTCAAATCTTTAGCAGCAACACATTCATTTCCATATATACTAAAATGAGAGAGGGAAAACCTGGTTTCTGGAAACACATAAAACAGCATAAGGCTAGTGTATTATGGGACTCAGCCTGCTTAATGCGTATTTAAGCAGCGAGAGCTGGTCACTCTCTTGATATCAGTCTGATATCAAGAGTATCAAGAGATATCAAGTAAGTCTGAACAGCAGTTGTACAAACTGCGTTTTTACACCCCTCAACTCTAAGAAGGAGACCTGAAAAACAGTTTTATGCTCACCAGCTCGGGGTGCATTTGACTATATTTCAAGCGTTCAATCCATTATCCTTTTTTTGTCCACGCGTAATTTGTAGACAGTTTTGTTTTATTCAGCTAGGAAAATCTACATTTGTGAAAAAACGGACAGATTATTTTTGTGTCCGAAATTCACCGGACAAATATCATTGCTTATAGTTTTCCTTTTGCCATTAATAAGAGAATAATTTCTATGCGTGCTTCATGTATTGGGACGTCTTCTGACTCCAGGATTTCATAGAATAACAAATGGATTGTTGGGGGATATCTGAAGCTTCTGTGAACAGTTTAATTCACTGAACATTCAGAACAATTGTGGGTGAGAAAAAGAAATATATCTTCCTCAATAAACTTTTCTTTTGAAAAAGGAAATGCAATTTATATCATTTGATTCCTATGCATTATGTCGTTCAGTAATTACAGAGAAAAATGGATTTGTTCTTTTTCTCGTAATCTCTAAGGCTTAGAGAGTACATGTTTCTTCAAAATAATCTTTCCTAAGATTTAAAAAAGCAGGTAAATACAAAAATGATGAATTAAAGGAGAGCCAGGGTGACAAATCGAGCTTATGATACCGTTATAATCCTCCTTTTTACAGTAACCTATTCAAATCTTTAGCAGCAACACATTCATTTCCATTTACACTAAAGTGAGAGAGGAAAAACGTGGTTTCTGGAAACACATAAAACAGCATAAGGCTAGTGTATTATGGGACTCAGCCTGCTCAATGCGTGCGTATTTAAGCAGCGAGAGCTGGTCACTCTCCGGAAGGAACTCAAAACGAATACAATGCTAGATGATAGCCCCAAGTAGTATGTGCAGCCACAGGAAAAGCATCCAAGTAAAAAAAATCTTCCAAAACAATTTTCAAATTGCTTTAAACTTCTTTTTTGGGACAGTATGATTTTGGTGTGAAGGTAAAGGAATCTGATAAAATGACTCTTTTTCCTTCAAATTATCTTAAAGTAGTATGCAGCCTGAAACTCCCTGGGCACGTCTGCAGCGAGAGGCAGCATTCCCGAGTGCCCTTTATGCTGTGCCACCAGGCCCGAAATCATGGCATAGGAACACCTCACACAACGGGTGCCGTGGATACCAGAACTTCTCTTCCTGCCATCACGGATGAATTAGGCACCCGACATTCCAAGAGCCATGCTTTGTCCGAGGCATTTTCAATGCATTATTTACTTGAATCCTCATAATCATTTTGTCAAGGAAGGTGGGTTTTACTCTCCCTATATTACCATGGAGGGTATCACACGCCCAGTAAGCTTAATTCGTTTCCTGCGCTGCCCTTGCATTAAGGAACGGAACTGCGCGATGTGAACCCAGTACTCTCCCTCTCTGTAACCTGTGGTCTTAGCCACTACATGTACTTCACTGCTGTTGAAAAGACATTTTTATATTTGTTACTGATCACAATATTCAGGACTGAAAGCAGAGTCATGATGACGTTATGGCAGGTTTGTGGACAAAGCCAATGCATATACCCCGTGTCTACAAGTCAAAAAATTACCAATACGAAATCTGTTCAGTGATTCCCTTCTTCAATATGAATTCAGAGGAGAGAGTTTTTGCTGAGATGTCAAATGCAGTCAGTTTGAACAGCAGTTGTACTTACTGCGTTTTTACACCCTACAACTCTAAGAAGGAAACCTGCAAAACAGTTTTATGCTCACCAGCTTGGGGTGCTTTTGATTAAATTTCAAGCGTTCAATCCATTAACCTTTTTTGTCCACGCGTAATTTGTACACAGTTTTGTTTTATTCAGCTAGGAAAATCTACATTTGTCAAAAAACGGACAGATGATTTTGGTGTCCAAAATTCACCGGACAAATATCATTGTTTATAATTTTCATTTGGCATTAATAAAAGAATAATTTCTATGTGCGTTTCGTGAATTGGGACGTCTTCTGACTCCAGGGTTTCATACAATGACAAATGGATTGTTGGGGGAAATCTGAAGCTTGTATTAAAAGTTTAATTCACTGAACATTCAGAACAATTGTGGGTGAGACAAAGAAATATATCTTCCACAATAAACTTTTCTTTTGAAAAAGGAAAAACAAATTATATCATTTGAATAATATGCTTTATGTCGTTCAGTAATTACACGGAAAAAGGAATTTGTTCTTTTTCTCTTAATCTCTAAGGCTTAGAGAGTACATGTTTCTTGTATATAATCTTTCCTAACATTTAAAGAGGCAGCTAAATAGAAGAATGATGAATTAAAGGAGAGCCATGGTGACAAATCGAGCTTTTTATACCGTTATAATCCTCCTTTTCACAGTAACTCATTCAAATCTTTAGCAGCAACACATTCATTTCCATATATACTAAAATGAGAGAGGGAAAACGTGGTTTCTGGAAACACATAAAACAGCATAAGGCTAGTGTATTATGGGACTCAGCCTGCTTAATGCGTATTTAAGCAGCGAGAGCTGGTCACTCTCTTGATATCAGTCTGATATCAAGAGTATCAAGAGATATCAAGTAAGTCTGAACAGCAGTTGTACAAACTGCGTTTTTACACCCCTCAACTCTAAGAAGGAGACCTGCAAAACAGTTTTATGCTCACCAGCTCGGGGTGCATTTGACTATATTTCAAGCGTTCAATCCATTATCCTTTTTTTGTCCACGCGTAATTTGTAGACAGTTTTGTTTTATTCAGCTAGGAAAATCTACATTTGTGAAAAAACGGACAGATTATTTTTGTGTCCGAAATTCACCGGACAAATATCATTGCTTATAGTTTTCCTTTTGAAATTAATAAGAGAATAATTTCTATGCGTGCTTCATGTATTGGGACGTCTTCTGACTCCAGGATTTCATAGAATAACAAATGGATTGTTGGGGGATATCTGAAGCTTCTGTGAACAGTTTAATTCACTGAACATTCAGAACAATTGTGGGTGAGAAAAAGAAATATATCTTCCTCAATACACTTTTCTTTTGAAAAAGGAAATGCAATTTATATCATTTGATTCCTATGCATTATGTCGTTCAGTAATTACAGAGAAAAATGGATTTGTTCTTTTTCTCGTAATCTCTAAGGCTTAGAGAGTACATGTTTCTTCAAAATAATCTTTCCTAAGATTTAAAAAAGCAGGTAAATACAAAAATGATGAATTAAAGGAGAGCCAGGGTGACAAATCGAGCTTATGATACCGTTATAATCCTCCTTTTTACAGTAACCTATTCAAATCTTTAGCAGCAACACATTCATTTCCATTTACACTAAAGTGAGAGAGGAAAAACGTGGTTTCTGGAAACACATAAAACAGCATAAGGCTAGTGTATTATGGGACTCAGCCTGCTCAATGCGTGCGTATTTAAGCAGCGAGAGCTGGTCACTCTCCGGAAGGAACTCAAAACGAATACAATGCTAGATGATAGCCCCAAGTAGTATGTGCAGCCACAGGAAAAGCATCCAAGTAAAAAAAATCTTCCAAAACAATTTTCAAATTGCTTTAAACTTCTTTTTTGGGACAGTATGATTTTGGTGTGAAGGTAAAGGAATCTGATAAAATGACTCTTTTTCCTTCAAATTATCTTAAAGTAGTATGCAGCCTGAAACTCCCTGGGCACGTCTGCAGCGAGAGGCAGCAGTCCCGAGTGCCCTTTATGCTGTGCCACCAGGCCCGAAATCATGGCATACGAACACCTCACACAACGGGTGCCGTGGATACCAGAACTGCTCTTCCTGCCATCACGGATGAATGAGGCACCCGACATTCCAAGAGCCATGCTTTGTCCGAGGCATTTTCAATGCATTATTTACTTGAATCCTCATAATCATTTTGTCAAGGAAGGTGGGTTTTACTCTCCCTATATTACCATGGAGGGTATCACACGCCCAGTAAGCTTAATCCGTTTCCTGCGCTGCCCTTGCATTAAGGAACGGAACTGCGCGATGTGAACCCAGTACTCTCCCTCTCTGTAACCTGTGGTCTTAGCCACTACATGTACTTCACTGCTGTTGAAAAGACATTTTTATATTTGTTACTGATCACAATATTCAGGACTGAAAGCAGAGTCATGATGACGTTATGGCAGGTTTGTGGACAAAGCCAATGCATATACCCCGTGTCTACAAGTCAAAAAATTACCAATACGAAATCTGTTCAGTGATTCCCTTCTTCAATATGAATTCAGAGGAGAGAGTTTTTGCTGAGATGTCAAATGCAGTCAGTTTGAACAGCAGTTGTACTTACTGCGTTTTTACACCCTACAACTCTAAGAAGGAAACCTGCAAAACAGTTTTATGCTCACCAGCTTGGGGTGCTTTTGATTAAATTTCAAGCGTTCAATCCATTAACCTTTTTTGTCCACGCGTAATTTGTACACAGTTTTGTTTTATTCAGCTAGGAAAATCTACATTTGTCAAAAAACGGACAGATGATTTTGGTGTCCAAAATTCACCGGACAAATATCATTGTTTATAATTTTCATTTGGCATTAATAAAAGAATAATTTCTATGTGCGTTTCGTGAATTGGGACGTCTTCTGACTCCAGGGTTTCATACAATGACAAATGGATTGTTGGGGGAAATCTGAAGCTTGTATTAAAAGTTTAATTCACTGAACATTCAGAACAATTGTGGGTGAGACAAAGAAATATATCTTCCACAATAAACTTTTCTTTTGAAAAAGGAAAAACAAATTATATCATTTGAATAATATGCTTTATGTCGTTCAGTAATTACACGGAAAAAGGAATTTGTTCTTTTTCTCTTAATCTCTAAGGCTTAGAGAGTACATGTTTCTTGTATATAATCTTTCCTAACATTTAAAGAGGCAGCTAAATAGAAGAATGATGAATTAAAGGAGAGCCATGGTGACAAATCGAGCTTTTTATACCATTATAATCCTCCTTTTCACAGTAACTCATTCAAATCTTTAGCAGCAACACATTCATTTCCATATATACTAAAATGAGAGAGGGAAAACGTGGTTTCTGGAAACACATAAAACAGCATAAGGCTAGTGTATTATGGGACTCAGCCTGCTTAATGCGTATTTAAGCAGCGAGAGCTGGTCACTCTCTTGATATCAGTCTGATATCAAGAGTATCAAGAGATATCAAGTAAGTCTGAACAGCAGTTGTACAAACTGCGTTTTTACACCCCTCAACTCTAAGAAGGAGACCTGCAAAACAGTTTTATGCTCACCAGCTCGGGGTGCATTTGACTATATTTCAAGCGTTCAATCCATTATCCTTTTTTTGTCCACGCGTAATTTGTAGACAGTTTTGTTTTATTCAGCTAGGAAAATCTACATTTGTGAAAAAACGGACAGATTATTTTTGTGTCCGAAATTCACCGGACAAATATCATTGCTTATAGTTTTCCTTTTGCCATTAATAAGAGAATAATTTCTATGCGTGCTTCATGTATTGGGACGTCTTCTGACTCCAGGATTTCATAGAATAACAAATGGATTGTTGGGGGATATCTGAAGCTTCTGTGAACAGTTTAATTCACTGAACATTCAGAACAATTGTGGGTGAGAAAAAGAAATATATCTTCCTCAATACACTTTTCTTTTGAAAAAGGAAATGCAATTTATATCATTTGATTCCTATGCATTATGTCGTTCAGTAATTACAGAGAAAAATGGATTTGTTCTTTTTCTCGTAATCTCTAAGGCTTAGAGAGTACATGTTTCTTCAAAATAATCTTTCCTAAGATTTAAAAAAGCAGGTAAATACAAAAATGATGAATTAAAGGAGAGCCAGGGTGACAAATCGAGCTTATGATACCGTTATAATCCTCCTTTTTACAGTAACCTATTCAAATCTTTAGCAGCAACACATTCATTTCCATTTACACTAAAGTGAGAGAGGAAAAACGTGGTTTCTGGAAACACATAAAACAGCATAAGGCTAGTGTATTATGGGACTCAGCCTGCTCAATGCGTGCGTATTTAAGCAGCGAGAGCTGGTCACTCTCCGGAAGGAACTCAAAACGAATACAATGCTAGATGATAGCCCCAAGTAGTATGTGCAGCCACAGGAAAAGCATCCAAGTAAAAAAAATCTTCCAAAACAATTTTCAAATTGCTTTAAACTTCTTTTTTGGGACAGTATGATTTTGGTGTGAAGGTAAAGGAATCTGATAAAATGACTCTTTTTCCTTCAAATTATCTTAAAGTAGTATGCAGCCTGAAACTCCCTGGGCACGTCTGCAGCGAGAGGCAGCAGTCCCGAGTGCCCTTTATGCTGTGCCACCAGGCCCGAAATCATGGCATACGAACACCTCACACAACGGGTGCCGTGGATACCAGAACTGCTCTTCCTGCCATCACGGATGAATGAGGCACCCGACATTCCAAGAGCCATGCTTTGTCCGAGGCTTTTTCAATGCATTATTTACTTGAATCCTCATAATCATTTTGTCAAGGAAGGTGGGTTTTACTCTCCCTATATTACCATGGAGGGTATCACACGCCCAGTAAGCTTAATCCGTTTCCTGCGCTGCCCTTGCATTAAGGAACGGAACTGCGCGATGTGAACCCAGTACTCTCCCTCTCTGTAACCTGTGGTCTTAGCCACTACATGTACTTCACTGCTGTTGAAAAGACATTTTTATATTTGTTACTGATCACAATATTCAGGACTGAAAGCAGAGTCATGATGACGTTATGGCAGGTTTGTGGACAAAGCCAATGCATATACCCCGTGTCTACAAGTCAAAAAATTACCAATACGAAATCTGTTCAGTGATTCCCTTCTTCAATATGAATTCAGAGGAGAGAGTTTTTGCTGAGATGTCAAATGCAGTCAGTTTGAACAGCAGTTGTACTTACTGCGTTTTTACACCCTACAACTCTAAGAAGGAAACCTGCAAAACAGTTTTATGCTCACCAGCTTGGGGTGCTTTTGATTAAATTTCAAGCGTTCAATCCATTAACCTTTTTTGTCCACGCGTAATTTGTACACAGTTTTGTTTTATTCAGCTAGGAAAATCTACATTTGTCAAAAAACGGACAGATGATTTTGGTGTCCAAAATTCACCGGACAAATATCATTGTTTATAATTTTCATTTGGCATTAATAAAAGAATAATTTCTATGGGCGTTTCGTGAATTGGGAAGTCTTCTGACTCCAGGGTTTCATACAATGACAAATGGATTGTTGGGGGAAATCTGAAGCTTGTATTAAAAGTTTAATTCACTGAACATTCAGAACAATTGTGGGTGAGACAAAGAAATATATCTTCCTCAATAAACTTTTCTTTTGAAAAAGGAAAAACAAATTATATCATTTGAATAATATGCTTTATGTCGTTCAGTAACTACACGGAAAAAGGAATTTGTTCTTTTTCTCTTAATCTCTAAGGCTTAGACAGTACATGTTTCTTGTATATAATCTTTCCTAACATTTAAAGAGGCAGCTAAATAGAAGAATGACGAATTAAAGGAGAGCCATGGTGACAAATCGAGCTTTTGATACCGTTATAATCCTCCTTTTCACAGTAACTCATTCAAATCTTTAACAGCAACACATTCATTTCCATATATACTAAACTGAGAGAGGGAAAACGTGGTTTCTGGAAACACATAAAACAGCATAAGGCTATTGTATTATGGGACTCAGCCTGCTTAATGCGTATTTAAGCAGCGAGAGCTGGTCACTCTCCGGAAGGAACTCAAAACGAATACAATGCTACACGACTTTATTGATGGCCCCAAGTAGTATGTCCAGCCACAGGAAAAGCATCCCAGTAAATTAAATCTTCCAAAACAATTTTCAAATTGCTGTAAACTTCTTTTTTGGATAGTATGCCTTTGGTGTGAAGGTTAAGGAAACTGATAAAATGTCTCTTTTTCCTTAAAATTACCTTAAAGTAGTATGCAGCCTGAAACTCTCTGGGCAATTCTGCAGCGAGAGGCAGCAGTCCTGAGTTCCCTTTATGCTCTGGCATCAGGCCCGAAATCATGGCATAGGAACACCTCACACAGCGAGTGCCATGGATACAAGAACTGCTCTTGCTGCCATCACGGATGACTGATGCACCCGATATTCCAAGCGCCCTGCTTTGTCCGAGGCATTTTCAGTGCATTATTTACTTTAATCCTCATAATCATTTTGTCAAGGAAGGTGGGTTTTATTCTCCCTATACTACCATGGAGGGAATCACACGCCCAGTAAGCTTAATTCGTTTCCTGAGCTGCCCTTGCATTAAGGAAGGGAAGTGCGCGATGTGAACCCAGTACTCTCCCTCTCTGTAAACTGTGGTCTTAGCCACTACATGTACTTCACTGCTGTTGAAAAGACATTTTTATATTTGATACTGATCACAATATTCAGGGCTGAAAGCATTGACAAGATGACTTTAGGGCAGTTTGATGGAAAAAGCCACTGCATATACCCAGTGTCTACCTGTCAAAAAATTACCCATACGAAATCTTTTCAGTGATTCCCTTCTTCAATATGAATTCAGAGGAGAGAGTTTTCGCTGAGATATCAAGTGCAGTAAGTCTGAACAGCAGTTGTACAAACTGCGTTTTTACACCCCTCAACTCTAAGAAGGAGACCTGCAAAACAGTTTTATGCTCACCAGCTCGGGGTGCATTTGACTATATTTCAAGCGTTCAATCCATTATCCTTTTTTTGTCCACGCGTAATTTGTAGACAGTTTTGTTTTATTCAGCTAGGAAAATCTACATTTGTGAAAAAACGGACAGATTATTTTTGTGTCCGAAATTCACCGGACAAATATCATTGCTTATAGTTTTCCTTTTGCCATTAATAAGAGAATAATTTCTATGCGTGCTTCATGTATTGGGACGTCTTCTGACTCCAGGATTTCATAGAATAACAAATGGATTGTTGGGGGATATCTGAAGCTTCTGTGAACAGTTTAATTCACTGAACATTCAGAACAATTGTGGGTGAGAAAAAGAAATATATCTTCCTCAATACACTTTTCTTTTGAAAAAGGAAATGCAATTTAAATCATTTGATTCCTATGCATTATGTCGTTCAGTAATTACAGAGAAAAATGGATTTGTTCTTTTTCTCGTAATCTCTAAGGCTTAGAGAGTACATGTTTCTTCAAAATAATCTTTCCTAAGTTTTAAAAAAGCAGGTAAATACAAAAATGATGAATTAAAGGAGAGCCAGGGTGTTAAATCGAGCTTATGATACCGTTATAATCCTCCTTTTTACAGTAACCTATTCAAATCTTTAGCAGCAACACATTCATTTCCATTTACACTAAAGTGAGAGAGGAAAAACGTGGTTTCTGGAAACACATAAAACAGCATAAGGCTAGTGTATTATGGGACTCAGCCTGCTCAATGCGTGCGTATTTAAGCAGCGAGAGCTGGTCACTCTCCGGAAGGAACTCAAAACGAATACAATGCTAGATGATAGCCCCAAGTAGTATGTGCAGCCACAGGAAAAGCATCCAAGTAAAAAAAATCTTCCAAAACAATTTTCAAATTGCTTTAAACTTCTTTTTTGGGACAGTATGATTTTGGTGTGAAGGTAAAGGAATCTGATAAAATGACTCTTTTTCCTTCAAATTATCTTAAAGTAGTATGCAGCGTGAAACTCCCTGGGCACGTCTGCAGCGAGAGGCAGCAGTCCCGAGTGCCCTTTATGCTGTGCCACCAGGCCCGAAATCAATGCATAGGAACACCTCACACAACGGGAGCCGTGGATAAAAGAACTGCTCTTGCTGCCATCACGGATGAATGAGGCACCCGACATTCCAAGACCCATGCTTTGTCCGAGGCATTTTCAATGCATTATTTACTTGAATCCTCATAATCATTTTGTCAAGGAAGGTGGGTTTTACTCTCCCTACATTACCATGGAGGGTATCACACGCCCAGTAAGCTTAATTCGTTTCCTGAGCTGCCCTTGCATTAAGGAACGGAACTGCACGATGTGAACCCAGTACTCTCCCTCTCTGTAACCTGTGGTCTTAGCCACTACATGTATTTCACTGCTGTTGAAAAGACATTTTTATATTTGATACTGATCACAATATTCAGGACTGAAAGCAGAGTCATGATGACGTTATGGCAGGTTTGTGGACAAAGCCAATGCATATACCCCGTGTCTACAAGTCAAAAAATTACCAATACGAAATCTGTTCAGTGATTCCCTTTTTCAATATGAATTCAGAGGAGAGAGTTTTTGCTGAGATGTCAAATGCAGTCAGTTTGAACAGCAGTTGTACTTACTGCGTTTTTACACCCTACAACTCTAAGAAGGAAACCTGCAAAACAGTTTTATGCTCACCAGCTTGGGGTGCTTTTGATTAAATTTCAAGCGTTCAATCCATTAACCTTTTTTGTCCACGCGTAATTTGTACACAGTTTTGTTTTATTCAGCTAGGAAAATCTACATTTGTCAAAAAACGGACAGATGATTTTGGTGTCCAAAATTCACCGGACAAATATCATTGTTTATAATTTTCATTTGGCATAAATAAAAGAATAATTTCTATGTGCGTTTCGTGAATTGGGACGTCTTCTGACTCCAGGGTTTCATACAATGACAAATGGATTGTTGGGGGAAATCTGAAGCTTGTATTAAAAGTTTAATTCACTGAACATTCAGAACAATTGTGGGTGAGACAAAGAAATATATCTTCCTCAATAAACTTTTCTTTTGAAAAAGGAAAAACAAATTATATCATTTGAATAATATGCTTTATGTCGTTCAGTAATTACACGGAAAAAGGAATTTGTTCTTTTTCTCTTAATCTCTAAGGCTTAGAGAGTACATGTTTCTTGTATATAATCTTTCCTAACATTTAAAGAGGCAGCTAAATAGAAGAAAGATGAATTAAAGGAGAGCCATGGTGACAAATCGAGCTTTTGATACCGTTATAATCCTCCTTTTCACAGTAACTCATTCAAATCTTTAGCAGCAACACATTCATTTCCATATATACTAAAATGAGAGAGGGAAAACGTGGTTTCTGGAAACACATAAAACAGCATAAGGCTAGTGTATTATGGGACTCAGCCTGCTTAATGCGTATTTAAGCAGCGAGAGCTGGTCACTCTCCGGAAGGAACTCAAAACGAATACAATGCTACACGACTTTATTGAGAGCCCCAAGTAGTATGTCCAGCCACAGGAAAAGCATCCCAGTAAATTAAATCTTCCAAAACAATTTTCAAATTGCTGTAAACTTCTTTTTTGGATAGTATGCCTTTGGTGTGAAGGTTAAGGAAACTGATAAAATGTCTCTTTCTCCTTAAAATTACCTTAAAGTAGTATGCAGCCTGAAACTCTCTGGGCAATTCTGCAGCGAGAGGCAGCAGTCCTGAGTTCCCTTTATGCTCTGGCACCAGGCCCCAAATCATGGCATAGGAACACCTCACACAGCGAGTGCCATGGATACAAGAACTGCTCTTGCTGCCATCACGGATGACTGATGCACCCGATATTCCAAGCGCCCTGCTTTGTCCGAGGCATTTTCAGTGCATTATTTACTTTAATCCTCATAATCATTTTGTCAAGGAAGGTGGGTTTTATTCTCCCTATACTACCATGGAGGGAATCACACGCCCAGTAAGCAAAATTCGTTTCCTGAGCTGCCCTTGCATTAAGGAAGGGAAGTGCGCGATGTGAACCCAGTACTCTCCCTCTCTGTAAACTGTGGTCTTAGCCACTACATGTACTTCACTGCTGTTGAAAAGACATTTTTATATTTGATACTGATCACAATATTCAGGGCTGAAAGCATTGACAAGATGACGTTAGGGCAGTTTGATGGAAAAAGCCACTGCATATACCCAGTGTCTACCTGTCAAAAAATTACCCATACGAAATCTTTTCAGTGATTCCCTTCTTCAATATGAATTCAGAGGAGAGAGTTTTCGCTGAGATATCAAGTGCAGTAAGTCTGAACAGCAGTTGTACAAACTGCGTTTTTACACCCCTCAACTCTAAGAAGGAGACCTGCAAAACAGTTTTATGCTCACCAGCTCGGGGTGCATTTGACTATATTTCAAGAGTTGAATCCATTATCCTTTTTTTGTCCACGCGTAATTTGTAGACAGTTTTGTTTTATTCAGCTAGGAAAATCTACATTTGTGAAAAAACGGACAGATTATTTTTGTGTCCGAAATTCACCGGACAAATATCATTGCTTATAGTTTTCCTTTTGCCATTAATAAGAGAATAATTTCTATGCGTGCTTCATGTATTGGGACGTCTTCTGACTCCAGGATTTCATAGAATAACAAATGGATTGTTGGCGGATATCTGAAGCTTCTGTGAACATTTTAATTCACTGAGCATTCAGAACAATTGTGGGTGAGGAAAAGAAATATATCTTCCTCAATAAACTTTTCTTTTGAAAAAGGAAATGCAATTTATATCATTTGATTCCTATGCATTACGTCGTTCAGTTATTACAGAGAAAAATGGATTTGTTCTTTTTCTCGTAATCTCTAAGGCTTAGAGAGTACATGCTTCTTCAAAATAATCTTTCCTAAGATTTAAAAAAGCAGGTAAATACAAAAATGATGAATTAAAGGAGAGCCAGGGTGACAAATCGAGCTTATGATACCGTTATAATCCTCCTTTTTACAGTAACCTATTCAAATCTTTAGCAGCAACACATTCATTTCCATTTACACTAAAGTGAGAGAGGAAAAACGTGGTTTCTGGAAACACATAAAACAGCATAAGGCTAGTGTATTATGGGACTCAGCCTGATCAATGCGTGCGTATTTAAGCAGCGAGAGCTGGTCACTCTCCGGAAGGAACTCAAAACGAATACAATGCTAGATGATAGCCCCAAGTAGTATGTGCAGCCACAGGAAAAGCATCCAAGTAAAAAAAATCTTCCAAAACAATTTTCAAATTGCTTTAAACTTCTTTTTTGGGACAGTATGATTTTGGTGTGAAGGTAAAGGAATCTGATAAAATGACTCTTTTTCCTTCAAATTATCTTAAAGTAGTATGCAGCCTGAAACTCCCTGGGCACGTCTGCAGCGAGAGGCAGCAGTCCCGAGTGCCCTTTATGCTGTGCCACCAGGCCCGAAATCATGGCATAGGAACACCTCACACAACGGGAGCCGTGGATACCAGAACTGCTCTTGCTGCCATCACGGATGAATGAGGCACCCGACATTCCAAGAGCCATGCTTTGTCCGAGGCATTTTCAATGCATTATTTACTTGAATCCTCATAATCATTTTGTCAAGGAAGGTGGGTTTTACTCTCCCTATATTACCATGGAGGGTATCACACGCCCAGTAAGCTTAATTCGTTTCCTGAGCTGCCCTTGCATTAAGGAACGGAACTGCGCGATGTGAACCCAGTACTCTCCCTCTCTGTAACCTGTGGTCTTAGCCACTACATGTACTTCACTGCTGTTGAAAAGACATTTTTATATTTGATACTGATCACAATATTCAGGACTGAAAGCAGAGTCATGATGACGTTATGGCAGGTTTGTGGACAAAGCCAATGCATATACCCCGTGTCTACAAGTCAAAAAATTACCAATACGAAATCCGTTCAGTGATTCCCTTCTTCAATATGAATTCAGAGGAGAGAGTTTTTGCTGAGATGTCAAATGCAGTCAGTTTGAACAGCAGTTGTACTTACTGCGTTTTTACACCCTACAACTCTAAGAAGGAAACCTGCAAAACAGTTTTATGCTCACCAGCTTGGGGTGCTTTTGATTAAATTTCAAGCGTTCAATCCATTAACCTTTTTTGTCCACGCGTAATTTGTACACAGTTTTGTTTTATTCAGCTAGGAAAATCTACATTTGTCAAAAAACGGACAGATGATTTTGGTGTCCAAAATTCACCGGACAAATATCATTGTTTATAATTTTCATTTGGCATTAATAAAAGAATAATTTCTATGTGCGTTTCGTGAATTGGGACGTCTTCTGACTCCAGGGTTTCATACAATGACAAATGGATTGTTGGGGGAAATCTGAAGCTTGTATTAAAAGTTTAATTCACTGAACATTCAGAACAATTGTGGGTGAGACAAAGAAATATATCTTCCTCAATAAACTTTTCTTTTGAAAAAGGAAACACAAATTATATCATTTGAATAATATGCTTTATGTCGTTCAGTAATTACACGGAAAAAGGAATTTGTTCTTTTTCTCTTAATCTCTAAGGCTTAGAGAGTACATGTTTCTTGTATATAATCTTTCCTAACATTTAAAGAGGCAGCTAAATAGAAGAATGATGAATTAAAGGAGAGCCATGGTGACAAATCGAGCTATTGATACCGTTATAATCCTCCTTTTCACAGTAACTCATTCAAATCTTTAGCAGCAACACATTCATTTCCATATATACTAAAATGAGAGAGGGAAAACGTGGTTTCTGGAAACACATAAAACAGCATAAGGCTAGTGTATTATGGGACTCAGCCTGCTTAATGCGTATTTAAGCAGCGAGAGCTGGTCACTCTCCGGAAGGAACTCAAAACGAATACAATGCTACACGACTTTATTGAGAGCCCCAAGTAGTATGTCCAGCCACAGGAAAAGCATCCCAGTAAATTAAATCTTCCAAAACAATTTTCAAATTGCTGTAAACTTCTTTTTTGGATAGTATGCCTTTGGTGTGAAGGTTAAGGAAACTGATAAAATGTCTCTTTTTCCTTAAAATTACCTTAAAGTAGTATGCAGCCTGAAACTCTCTGGGCAATTCTGCAGCGAGAGGCAGCAGTCCTGAGTTCCCTTTATGCTCTGGCACCAGGCCCGAAATCATGGCATAGGAACACCTCACACAGCGAGTGCCATGGATACAAGAACTGCTCTTGCTGCCATCACGGATGACTGATGCACCCGATATTCCAAGCGCCCTGCTTTGTCCGAGGCATTTTCAGTGCATTATTTACTTTAATCCTCATAATCATTTTGTCAAGGAAGGTGGGTTTTATTCTCCCTATACTACCATGGAGGGAGTCACACGCCCAGTAAGCTTAATTCGTTTCCTGAGCTGCCCTTGCATTAAGGAAGGGAAGTGCGCGATGTGAACCCAGTACTCTCCCTCTCTGTAAACTGTGGTCTTAGCCACTACATGTACTTCACTGCTGTTGAAAAGACATTTTTATATTTGATACTGATCACAATATTCAGGGCTGAAAGCATTGACAAGATGACGTTAGGGCAGTTTGATGGAAAAAGCCACTGCATATACCCAGTGTCTACCTGTCAAAAAATTACCCATACGAAATCTTTTCAGTGATTCCCTTCTTCAATATGAATTCAGAGGAGAGAGTTTTCGCTGAGATATCAAGTGCAGTAAGTCTGAACAGCAGTTGTACAAACTGCGTTTTTACAAACCTCAACTCTAAGAAGGAGACCTGCAAAACAGTTTTATGCTCACCAGCTCGGGGTGCATTTGACTATATTTCAAGCGTTCAATCCATTATCCTTTTTTTGTCCACGCGTAATTTGTAGACAGTTTTGTTTTATTCAGCTAGGAAAATCTACATTTGTGAAAAAACGGACAGATTATTTTTGTGTCCGAAATTCACCGGACAAATATCATTGCTTATAGTTTTCCTTTTGCCATTAATAAGAGAATAATTTCTATGCGTGCTTCATGTATTGGGACGTCTTCTGACTCCAGGATTTCATAGAATAACAAATGGATTGTTGGCGGATATCTGAAGCTTCTGTGAACATTTTAATTCACTGAACATTCAGAACAATTGTGGGTGAGGAAAAGAAATATATCTTCCTCAATACACTTTCCTTTGAAAAAGGAAATGCAATTTATATCATTTGATTCCTATGCATTATGTCGTTCAGTAATTACAGAGAAAAATGGATTTGTTCTTTTTCTCGTAATCTCTAAGGCTTAGAGAGTACATGTTTCTTCAAAATAATCTTTCCTAAGATTTAAAAAAGCAGGTAAATACAAAAATGATGAATTAAAGGAGAGCCAGGGTGACAAATCGAGCTTATGATACCGTTATAATCCTCCTTTTTACAGTAACCTATTCAAATCTTTAGCAGCAACACATTCATTTCCATTTACACTAAAGTGAGAGAGGAAAAACGTGGTTTCTGGAAACACATAAAACAGCATAAGGCTAGTGTATTATGGGACTCAGCCTGCTCAATGCGTGCGTATTTAAGCAGCGAGAGCTGGTCACTCTCCGGAAGGAACTCAAAACGAATACAATGCTAGATGATAGCCCCAAGTTGTATGTGCAGCCACAGGAAAAGCATCCAAGTAAAAAAAATCTTCCAAAGCAATTTTCAAATTGCTTTAAACTTCTTTTTTGGGACAGTATGATTTTGGTGTGAAGGTAAAGGAATCTGATAAAATGACTCTTTTTCCTTCAAATTATCTTAAAGTAGTATGCAGCCTGAAACTCCCTGGGCACGTCTGCAGCGAGAGGCAGCAGTCCCGAGTGCCCTTTATGCTGTGCCACCAGGCCCGAAATCATGGCATAGGAACACCTCACACAACGGGAGCCGTGGATAAAAGAACTGCTCTTGCTGCCATCACGGATGAATGAGGCACCCGACATTCCAAGACCCATGCTTTGTCCGAGGCATTTTCAATGCATTATTTACTTGAATCCTCATAATCATTTTGTCAACGAAGGTGGGTTTTACTCTCCCTACATTACCATGGAGGGTATCACACGCCCAGTAAGCTTAATTCGTTTCCTGCGCTGCCCTTGCATTAAGGAACGGAACTGCGCGATGTGAACCCAGTACTCTCCCTCTGTGTAACCTGTGGTCTTAGCCACTACATGTACTTCACTGCTGTTGAAAAGACATTTTTATATTTGATACTGATCACAATATTCAGGACTGAAAGCAGAGTCATGATGACGTTATGGCAGGTTTGTGGACAAAGCCAATGCATATACCCCGTGTCTACAAGTCAAAAAATTACCAATACGAAATCTGTTCAGTGATTCCCTTCTTCAATATGAATTCAGAGGAGAGAGTTTTTGCTGAGATGTCAAATGCAGTCAGTTTGAACAGCAGTTGTACTTACTGCGTTTTTACACCCTACAACTCTAAGAAGGAAACCTGCAAAACAGTTTTATGCTCACCAGCTTGGGGTGCTTTTGATTAAATTTCAAGCGTTCAATCCATTAACCTTTTTTGTCCACGCGTAATTTGTACACAGTTTTGTTTTATTCAGCTAGGAAAATCTACATTTGTCAAAAAACGGACAGATGATTTTGGTGTCCAAAATTCACCGGACAAATATCATTGTTTATAATTTTCATTTGGCATTAATAAAAGAATAATTTCTATGTGCGTTTCGTGAATTGGGACGTCTTCTGACTCCAGGGTTTCATACAATGACAAATGGATTGTTGGGGGAAATCTGAAGCTTGTATTAAAAGTTTAATTCACTGAACATTCAGAACAATTGTGGGTGAGACAAAGAAATATATCTTCCTCAATAAACTTTTCTTTTGAAAAAGGAAAAACAAATTATATCATTTGAATAATATGCTTTATGTCGTTCAGTAATTACACGGAAAAAGGAATTTGTTCTTTTTCTCTTAATCTCTAAGGCTTAGAGAGTACATGTTTCTTGTATATAATCTTTCCTAACATTTAAAGAGGCAGCTAAATAGAAGAAAGATGAATTAAAGGAGAGCCATGGTGACAAATCGAGCTTTTGATACCGTTATAATCCTCCTTTTCACAGTAACTCATTCAAATCTTTAGCAGCAACACATTCATTTCCATATATACTAAAATGAGAGAGGGAAAACGTGGTTTCTGGAAACACATAAAACAGCATAAGGCTAGTGTATTATGGGACTCAGCCTGCTTAATGCGTATTTAAGCAGCGAGAGCTGGTCACTCTCCGGAAGGAACTCAAAACGAATACAATGCTACACGACTTTATTGAGAGCCCCAAGTAGTATGTCCAGCCACAGGAAAAGCATCCCAGTAAATTAAATCTTCCAAAACAATTTTCAAATTGCTGTAAACTTCTTTTTTGGATAGTATGCCTTTGGTGTGAAGGTTAAGGAAACTGATAAAATGTCTCTTTCTCCTTAAAATTACCTTAAAGTAGTATGCAGCCTGAAACTCTCTGGGCAATTCTGCAGCGAGAGGCAGCAGTCCTGAGTTCCCTTTATGCTCTGGCACCAGGCCCGAAATCATGGCATAGGAACACCTCACACAGCGAGTGCCATGGATACAAGAACTGCTCTTGCTGCCATCACGGATGACTGATGCACCCGATATTCCAAGCGCCCTGCTTTGTCCGAGGCATTTTCAGTGCATTATTTACTTTAATCCTCATAATCATTTTGTCAAGGAAGGTGGGTTTTATTCTCCCTATACTACCATGGAGGGAATCACACGCCCAGTAAGCAAAATTCGTTTCCTGAGCTGCCCTTGCATTTAGGAAGGGAAGTGCGCGATGTGAACCCAGTACTCTCCCTCTCTGTAAACTGTGGTCTTAGCCACTACATGTACTTCACTGCTGTTGAAAAGACATTTTTATATTTGATACTGACAACAATATTCAGGGCTGAAAGCATTGACAAGATGACGTTAGGGCAGTTTGATGGAAAAAGCCACTGCATATACCCAGTGTCTACCTGTCAAAAAATTACCCATACGAAATCTTTACAGTGATTCCCTTCTTCAATATGAATTCAGAGGAGACAGTTTTCGCTGAGATATCAAGTGCAGTAAGTCTGAACAGCAGTTGTACAAACTGCGTTTTTACACCCCTCAACTCTAAGAAGGAGACCTGCAAAACAGTTTTATGCTCACCAGCTCTTGGTGCATTTGACTATATTTCAAGCGTTCAATCCATTATCCTTTTTTTGTCCACGCGTAATTTGTAGACAGTTTTGTTTTATTCAGCTAGGAAAATCTACATTTGTGAAAAAACGGACAGATTATTTTTGTGTCCGAAATTCACCGGACAAATATCATTGCTTATAGTTTTCCTTTTGCCATTAATAAGAGAATAATTTCTATGCGTGCTTCATGTATTGGGACGTCTTCTGACTCCAGGATTTCATAGAATAACAAATGGATTGTTGGGGGATATCTGAAGCTTCTGTGAACAGTTTAATTCACTGAACATTCAGAACAATTGTGGGTGAGAAAAAGAAATATATCTTCCTCAATACACTTTTCTTTTGAAAAAGGAAATGCAATTTATATCATTTGATTCCTATGCATTATGTCGTTCAGTAATTACAGAGAAAAATGGATTTGTTCTTTTTCTCGTAATCTCTAAGGCTTAGAGAGTACATGTTTCTTCAAAATAATCTTTCCTAAGATTTAAGAAAGCAGGTAAATACAAAAATGATGAATTAAAGGAGAGCCAGGGTGACAAATCGAGCTTATGATACCGTTATAATCCTCCTTTTTACAGTAACTAATTCAAATCTTTAGCAGCAACACATTCATTTCCATTTACACTAAAGTGAGAGAGGAAAAACGTGGTTTCTGGAAACACATAAAACAGCATAAGGCTAGTGTATTATGGGACTCAGCCTGCTCAATGCGTGCGTATTTAAGCAGCGAGAGCTGGTCACTCTCCGGAAGGAACTCAAAACGAATACAATGCTAGATGATAGCCCCAAGTAGTATGTGCAGCCACAGGAAAAGCATCCAAGTAAAAAAAATCTTCCAAAACAATTTTCAAATTGCTTTAAACTTCTTTTTTGGGACAGTATGATTTTGGTGTGAAGGTAAAGGAATCTGATAAAATGACTCTTTTTCCTTCAAATTATCTTAAAGTAGTATGCAGCCTGAAACTCCCTGGGCACGTCTGCAGCGAGAGGCAGCAGTCCCGAGTGCCCTTTATGCTGTGCCACCAGGCCCGAAATCATGGCATAGGAACACCTCACACAACGGGAGCCGTGGATACCAGAACTGCTCTTGCTGCCATCACGGATGAATGAGGCACCCGACATTCCAAGACCCATGCTTTGTCCGAGGCATTTTCAATGCATTATTTACTTGAATCCTCATAATCATTTTGTCAAGGAAGGTGGGTTTTACTCTCCCTATATTACCATGGAGGGTATCACACGCCCAGTAAGCTTAATTCGTTTCCTGAGCTGCCCTTGCATTAAGGAACGGAACTGCGCGATGTGAACCCAGTACTCTCCCTCTCTGTAACCTGTGGTCTTAGCCACTACATGTACTTCACTGCTGTTGAAAAGACATTTTTATATTTGATACTGATCACAATATTCAGGACTGAAAGCAGAGTCATGATGACGTTATGGCAGGTTTGTGGACAAAGCCAATGCATATACCCCGTGTCTACAAGTCAAAAAATTACCAATACGAAATCCGTTCAGTGATTCCCTTCTTCAATATGAATTCAGAGGAGAGAGTTTTTGCTGAGATGTCAAATGCAGTCAGTTTGAACAGCAGTTGTACTTACTGCGTTTTTACACCCTACAACTCTAAGAAGGAAACCTGCAAAACAGTTTTATGCTCACCAGCTTGGGGTGCTTTTGATTAAATTTCAAGCGTTCAATCCATTAACCTTTTTTGTCCACGCGTAATTTGTACACAGTTTTGTTTTATTCAGCTAGGAAAATCTACATTTGTCAAAAAACGGACAGATGATTTTGGTGTCCAAAATTCACCGGACAAATATCATTGTTTATAATTTTCATTTGGCATTAATAAAAGAATAATTTCTATGTGCGTTTCGTGAATTGGGACGTCTTCTGACTCCAGGGTTTCATACAATGACAAATGGATTGTTGGGGGAAATCTGAAGCTTGTATTAAAAGTTTAATTCACTGAACATTCAGAACAATTGTGGGTGAGACAAAGAAATATATCTTCCTCAATAAACTTTTCTTTTGAAAAAGGAAAAACAAATTATATCATTTGAATAATATGCTTTATGTCGTTCAGTAATTACACGGAAAAAGGAATTTGTTCTTTTTCTCTTAATCTCTAAGCTTAGAGAGTACATGTTTCTTGTATATAATCTTTCCTAACATTTAAAGAGGCAGCTAAATAGAAGAATGATGAATTAAAGGAGAGCCATGGTGACAAATCGAGCTTTTGATACCGTTATAATCCTCCTTTTCACAGTAACTCATTCAAATCTTTAGCAGCAACACATTCATTTCCATATATACTAAAATGAGAGAGGGAAAACGTGGTTTCTGGAAACACATAAAACAGCATAAGGCTAGTGTATTATGGGACTCAGCCTGCTTAATGCGTATTTAAGCAGCGAGAGCTGGTCACTCTCCGGAAGGAACTCAAAACGAATACAATGCTACACGACTTTATTGAGAGCCCCAAGTAGTATGTCCAGCCACAGGAAAAGCATCCCAGTAAATTAAATCTTCCAAAACAATTTTCAAATTGCTGTAAACTTCTTTTTTGGATAGTATGCCTTTGGTGTGAAGGTTAAGGAAACTGATAAAATGTCTCTTTTTCCTTAAAATTACCTTAAAGTAGTATGCAGCCTGAAACTCTCTGGGCAATTCTGCAGCGAGAGGCAGCAGTCCTGAGTTCCCTTTATGCTCTGGCACCAGGCCCGAAATCATGGCATAGGAACACCTCACACAGCGAGTGCCATGGATACAAGAACTGCTCTTGCTGCCATCACGGATGACTGATGCACCCGATATTCCAAGCGCCCTGCTTTGTCCGAGGCATTTTCAGTGCATTATTTACTTTAATCCTCATAATCATTTTGTCAAGGAAGGTGGGTTTTATTCTCCCTATACTACCATGGAGGGAGTCACACGCCCAGTAAGCTTAATTCGTTTCCTGAGCTGCCCTTGCATTAAGGAAGGGAAGTGCGCGATGTGAACCCAGTACTCTCCCTCTCTGTAAACTGTGGTCTTAGCCACTACATGTACTTCACTGCTGTTGAAAAGACATTTTTATATTTGATACTGATCACAATATTCAGGGCTGAAAGCATTGACAAGATGACGTTAGGGCAGTTTGATGGAAAAAGCCACTGCATATACCCAGTGTCTACCTGTCAAAAAATTACCCATACGAAATCTTTTCAGTGATTCCCTTCTTCAATATGAATTCAGAGGAGAGAGTTTTCGCTGAGATATCAAGTGCAGTAAGTCTGAACAGCAGTTGTACAAACTGCGTTTTTACACCCCTCAACTCTAAGAAGGAGACCTGCAAAACAGTTTTATGCTCACCAGCTCTTGGTGCATTTGACTATATTTCAAGCGTTCAATCCATTATCCTTTTTTTGTCCACGCGTAATTTGTAGACAGTTTTGTTTTATTCAGCTAGGAAAATCTACATTTGTGAAAAAACGGACAGATTATTTTTGTGTCCGAAATTCACCGGACAAATATCATTGCTTATAGTTTTCCTTTTGCCATTAATAAGAGAATAATTTCTATGCGTGCTTCATGTATTGGGACGTCTTCTGACTCCAGGATTTCATAGAATAACAAATGGATTGTTGGGGGATATCTGAAGCTTCTGTGAACAGTTTAATTCACTGAACATTCAGAACAATTGTGGGTGAGAAAAAGAAATATATCTTCCTCAATACACTTTTCTTTTGAAAAAGGAAATGCAATTTATATCATTTGATTCCTATGCATTATGTCGTTCAGTAATTACAGAGAAAAATGGATTTGTTCTTTTTCTCGTAATCTCTAAGGCTTAGAGAGTACATGTTTCTTCAAAATAATCTTTCCTAAGATTTAAGAAAGCAGGTAAATACAAAAATGATGAATTAAAGGAGAGCCAGGGTGACAAATCGAGCTTATGATACCGTTATAATCCTCCTTTTTACAGTAACTAATTCAAATCTTTAGCAGCAACACATTCATTTCCATTTACACTAAAGTGAGAGAGGAAAAACGTGGTTTCTGGAAACACATAAAACAGCATAAGGCTAGTGTATTATGGGACTCAGCCTGCTCAATGCGTGCGTATTTAAGCAGCGAGAGCTGGTCACTCTCCGGAAGGAACTCAAAACGAATACAATGCTAGATGATAGCCCCAAGTAGTATGTGCAGCCACAGGAAAAGCATCCAAGTAAAAAAAATCTTCCAAAACAATTTTCAAATTGCTTTAAACTTCTTTTTTGGGACAGTATGATTTTGGTGTGAAGGTAAAGGAATCTGATAAAATGACTCTTTTTCCTTCAAATTATCTTAAAGTAGTATGCAGCCTGAAACTCCCTGGGCACGTCTGCAGCGAGAGGCAGCAGTCCCGAGTGCCCTTTATGCTGTGCCACCAGGCCCGAAATCATGGCATAGGAACACCTCACACAACGGGAGCCGTGGATACCAGAACTGCTCTTGCTGCCATCACGGATGAATGAGGCACCCGACATTCCAAGACCCATGCTTTGTCCGAGGCATTTTCAATGCATTATTTACTTGAATCCTCATAATCATTTTGTCAAGGAAGGTGGGTTTTACTCTCCCTATATTACCATGGAGGGTATCACACGCCCAGTAAGCTTAATTCGTTTCCTGAGCTGCCCTTGCATTAAGGAACGGAACTGCGCGATGTGAACCCAGTACTCTCCCTCTCTGTAACCTGTGGTCTTAGCCACTACATGTACTTCACTGCTGTTGAAAAGACATTTTTATATTTGATACTGATCACAATATTCAGGACTGAAAGCAGAGTCATGATGACGTTATGGCAGGTTTGTGGACAAAGCCAATGCATATACCCCGTGTCTACAAGTCAACAAATTACCAATACGAAATCCGTTCAGTGATTCCCTTCTTCAATATGAATTCAGAGGAGAGAGTTTTTGCTGAGATGTCAAATGCAGTCAGTTTGAACAGCAGTTGTACTTACTGCGTTTTTACACCCTACAACTCTAAGAAGGAAACCTGCAAAACAGTTTTATGCTCACCAGCTTGGGGTGCTTTTGATTAAATTTCAAGCGTTCAATCCATTAACCTTTTTTGTCCACGCGTAATTTGTACACAGTTTTGTTTTATTCAGCTAGGAAAATCTACATTTGTCAAAAAACGGACAGATGATTTTGGTGTCCAAAATTCACCGGACAAATATCATTGTTTATAATTTTCATTTGGCATTAATAAAAGAATAATTTCTATGTGCGTTTCGTGAATTGGGACGTCTTCTGACTCCAGGGTTTCATACAATGACAAATGGATTGTTGGGGGAAATCTGAAGCTTGTATTAAAAGTTTAATTCACTGAACATTCAGAACAATTGTGGGTGAGACAAAGAAATATATCTTCCTCAATAAACTTTTCTTTTGAAAAAGGAAAAACAAATTATATCATTTGAATAATATGCTTTATGTCCTTCAGTAATTACACGGAAAAAGGAATTTGTTCTTTTTCTCTTAATCTCTAAGGCTTAGAGAGTACATGTTTCTTGTATATAATCTTTCCTAACATTTAAAGAGGCAGCTAAATAGAAGAATGATGAATTAAAGGAGAGCCATGGTGACAAATCGAGCTTTTGATACCGTTATAATCCTCCTTTTCACAGTAACTCACTCAAATCTTTAGCAGCAACACATTCATTTCCATATATACTAAAATGAGAGAGGGAAAACGTGGTTTCTGGAAACACATAAAACAGCATAAGGCTAGTGTATTATGGGACTCAGCCTGCTTAATGCGTATTTAAGCAGCGAGAGCTGGTCACTCTCCGGAAGGAACTCAAAACGAATACAATGCTACACGACTTTATTGATAGCCCCAAGTAGTATGTCCAGCCACAGGAAAAGCATCCCAGTAAATTAAATCTTCCAAAACAATTTTCAAATTGCTGTAAACTTCTTTTTTGGATAGTATGCCTTTGGTGTGAAGGTTAAGGAAACTGATAAAATGTCTCTTTTTCCTTAAAATTACCTTAAAGTAGTATGCAGCCTGAAACTCTCTGGGCAATTCTGCAGCGAGAGGCAGCAGTCCTGAGTTCCCTTTATGCTCTGGCACCAGGCCCGAAATCATGGCATAGGAACACCTCACACAGCGAGTGCCATGGATACAAGAACTGCTCTTGCTGCCATCACGGATGACTGATGCACCCGATATTCCAAGCGCCCTGCTTTGTCCGAGGCATTTTCAGTGCATTATTTACTTTAATCCTCATAATCATTTTGTCAAGGAAGGTGGGTTTTATTCTCCCTATACTACCATGGAGGGAATCACACGCCCAGTAAGCTTAATTCGTTTCCTGAGCTGCCCTTGCATTAAGGAAGGGAAGTGCGCGATGTGAACCCAGTACTCTCCCTCTCTGTAAACTGTGGTCTTAGCCACTACATGTACTTCACTGCTGTTGAAAAGACATTTTTATATTTGATACTGATCACAATATTCAGGGCTGAAAGCATTGACAAGATGACGTTAGGGCAGTTTGATGGAAAAAGCCACTGCATATACCCAGTGTCTACCTGTCAAAAAATTACCCATACGAAATCTTTTCAGTGATCCCTCCTTCAATATGAATTCAGAGGAGAGAGTTTTCGCTGAGATATCAAGTGCAGTAAGTCTGAACAGCAGTTGTACAAACTGCGTTTTTACACCCCTCAACTCTAAGAAGGAGACCTGCAAAACAGTTTTATGCTCACCAGCTCGGGGTGCATTTGACTATATTTCAAGCGTTCAATCCATTATCCTTTTTTTGTCCACGCGTAATTTGTAGACAGTTTTGTTTTATTCAGCTAGGAAAATCTACATTTGTGAAAAAACGGACAGATTATTTTTGTGTCCGAAATTCACCGGACAAATATCATTGCTTATAGTTTTCCTTTTGCCATTAATAAGAGAATAATTTCTATGCGTGCTTCATGTATTGGGACGTCTTCTGACTCCAGGATTTCATAGAATAACAAATGGATTGTTGGGGGATATCTGAAGCTTCTGTGAACAGTTTAATTCACTGAACATTCAGAACAATTGTGGGTGAGAAAAAGAAATATATCTTCCTCAATAAACTTTTCTTTTGAAAAAGGAAATGCAATTTATATCATTTGATTCCTATGCATTATGTCGTTCAGTAATTACAGAGAAAATGGATTTGTTCTTTTTCTCGTAATCTCTAAGGCTTAGAGAGTACATGTTTCTTCAAAATAATCTTTCCTAAGATTTAAGAAAGCAGGTAAATACAAAAATGATGAATTAAAGGAGAGCCAGGGTGACAAATCGAGCTTATGATACCGTTATAATCCTCCTTTTTAGAGTAACTAATTCAAATCTTTAGCAGCAACACATTCATTTCCATTTACACTAAAATGAGAGAGGAAAAGCGTGGTTTCTGGAAACACATAAAACAGCATAAGGCTAGTGTATTATGGGACTCAGCCTGCTCAATGCGTGCGTATTTAAGCAGCGAGAGCTGGTCACTCTCCGGAAGGAACTCAAAACGAATACAATGCTAGATGATAGCCCCAAGTAGTATGTGCAGCCACAGGAAAAGCATCCAAGTAAAAAAAATCTTCCAAAACAATTTTCAAATTGCTTTAAACTTCTTTTTTGGGACAGTATGATTTTGGTGTGAAGGTAAAGGAATCTGATAAAATGACTCTTTTTCCTTCAAATTATCTTAAAGTAGTATGCAGCCTGAAACTCCCTGGGCACGTCTGCAGCGAGAGGCAGCAGTCCCGAGTGCCCTTTATGCTGTGCCACCAGGCCCGAAATCATGGCATAGGAACACCTCACACAACGGGAGCCGTGGATACCAGAACTGCTCTTGCTGCCATCACGGATGAATGAGGCACCCGACATTCCAAGACCCATGCTTTGTCCGAGGCATTTTCAATGCATTATTTACTTGAATCCTCATAATCATTTTGTCAAGGAAGGTGGGTTTTACTCTCCCTATATTACCATGGAGGGTATCACACGCCCAGTAAGCTTAATTCGTTTCCTGAGCTGCCCTTGCATTAAGGAACGGAACTGCGCGATGTGAACCCAGTACTCTCCCTCTCTGTAACCTGTGGTCTTAGCCACTACATGTACTTCACTGCTGTTGAAAAGACATTTTTATATTTGTTACTGATCACAATATTCAGGACTGAAAGCAGAGTCATGATGACGTTATGGCAGGTTTGTGGACAAAGCCAATGCATATACCCCGTGTCTACAAGTCAAAAAATTACCAATACGAAATCCGTTCAGTGATTCCCTTCTTCAATATGAATTCAGAGGAGAGAGTTTTTGCTGAGATGTCAAATGCAGTCAGTTTGAACAGCAGTTGTACTTACTGCGTTTTTACACCCTACAACTCTAAGAAGGAAACCTGCAAAACAGTTTTATGCTCACCAGCTTGGGGTGCTTTTGATTAAATTTCAAGCGTTCAATCCATTAACCTTTTTTGTCCACGCGTAATTTGTACACAGTTTTGTTTTATTCAGCTAGGAAAATCTACATTTGTCAAAAAACGGACAGATGATTTTGGTGTCCAAAATTCACCGGACAAATATCATTGTTTATAATTTTCATTTGGCATTAATAAAAGAATAATTTCTATGTGCGTTTCGTGAATTGGGACGTCTTCTGACTCCAGGGTTTCATACAATGACAAATGGATTGTTGGGGGAAATCTGAAGCTTGTATTAAAAGTTTAATTCACTGAACATTCAGAACAATTGTGGGTGAGACAAAGAAATATATCTTCCTCAATAAACTTTTCTTTTGAAAAAGGAAAAACAAATTATATCATTTGAATAATATGCTTTATGTCCTTCAGTAATTACACGGAAAAAGGAATTTGTTCTTTTTCTCTTAATCTCTAAGGCTTAGAGAGTACATGTTTCTTGTATATAATCTTTCCTAACATTTAAAGAGGCAGCTAAATAGAAGAATGATGAATTAAAGGAGAGCCATGGTGACAAATCGAGCTTTTGATACCGTTATAATCCTCCTTTTCACAGTAACTCATTCAAATCTTTAGCAGCAACACATTCATTTCCATATATACTAAAATGAGAGAGGGAAAACGTGGTTTCTGGAAACACATAAAACAGCATAAGGCTAGTGTATTATGGGACTCAGCCTGCTTAATGCGTATTTAAGCAGCGAGAGCTGGTCACTCTCCGGAAGGAACTCAAAACGAATACAATGCTACACGACTTTATTGAGAGCCCCAAGTAGTATGTCCAGCCACAGGAAAAGCATCCCAGTAAATTAAATCTTCCAAAACAATTTTCAAATTGCTGTAAACTTCTTTTTTGGATAGTATGCCTTTGGTGTGAAGGTTAAGGAAACTGATAAAATGTCTCTTTTTCCTTAAAATTACCTTAAAGTAGTATGCAGCCTGAAACTCTCTGGGCAATTCTGCAGCGAGAGGCAGCAGTCCTGAGTTCCCTTTATGCTCTGGCACCAGGCCCGAAATCATGGCATAGGAACACCTCACACAGCGAGTGCCATGGATACAAGAACTGCTCTTGCTGCCATCACGGATGACTGATGCACCCGATATTCCAAGCGCCCTGCTTTGTCCGAGGCATTTTCAGTGCATTATTTACTTTAATCCTCATAATCATTTTGTCAAGGAAGGTGGGTTTTATTCTCCCTATACTACCATGGAGGGAATCACACGCCCAGTAAGCTTAATTCGTTTCCTGAGCTGCCCTTGCATTAAGGAAGGGAAGTGCGCGATGTGAACCCAGTACTCTCCCTCTCTGTAAACTGTGGTCTTAGCCACTACATGTACTTCACTGCTGTTGAAAAGACATTTTTATATTTGATACTGATCACAATATTCAGGGCTGAAAGCATTGACAAGATGACGTTAGGGCAGTTTGATGGAAAAAGCCACTGCATATACCCAGTGTCTACCTGTCAAAAAATTACCCACACGAAATCTTTTCAGTGATCCCTCCTTCAATATGAATTCAGAGGAGAGAGTTTTCGCTGAGATATCAAGTGCAGTAAGTCTGAACAGCAGTTGTACAAACTGCGTTTTTACACCCCTCAACTCTAAGAAGGAGACCTGCAAAACAGTTTTATGCTCACCAGCTCGGGGTGCATTTGACTATATTTCAAGCGTTCAATCCATTATCCTTTTTTTGTCCACGCGTAATTTGTAGACAGTTTTGTTTTATTCAGCTAGGAAAATCTACATTTGTGAAAAAACGGACAGATTATTTTTGTGTCCGAAATTCACCGGACAAATATCATTGCTTATAGTTTTCCTTTTGCCATTAATAAGAGAATAATTTCTATGCGTGCTTCATGTATTGGGACGTCTTCTGACTCCAGGATTTCATAGAATAACAAATGGATTGTTGGGGGATATCTGAAGCTTCTGTGAACAGTTTAATTCACTGAACATTCAGAACAATTGTGGGTGAGAAAAAGAAATATATCTTCCTCAATAAACTTTTCTTTTGAAAAAGGAAATGCAATTTATATCATTTGATTCCTATGCATTATGTCGTTCAGTAATTACAGAGAAAATGGATTTGTTCTTTTTCTCGTAATCTCTAAGGCTTAGAGAGTACATGTTTCTTCAAAATAATCTTTCCTAAGATTTAAGAAAGCAGGTAAATACAAAAATGATGAATTAAAGGAGAGCCAGGGTGACAAATCGAGCTTATGATACCGTTATAATCCTCCTTTTTACAGTAACTAATTCAAATCTTTAGCAGCAACACATTCATTTCCATTTACACTAAAGTGAGAGAGGAAAAACGTGGTTTCTGGAAACACATAAAACAGCATAAGGCTAGTGTATTATGGGACTCAGCCTGCTCAATGCGTGCGTATTTAAGCAGCGAGAGCTGGTCACTCTCCGGAAGGAACTCAAAACGAATACAATGCTAGATGATAGCCCCTAGTAGTATGTGCAGCCACAGGAAAAGCATCCAAGTAAAAAAAATCTTCCAAAACAATTTTCAAATTGCTTTCAACTTCTTTTTTGGGACAGTATGATTTTGGTGTGAAGGTAAAGGAATCTGATAAAATGACTCTTTTTCCTTCAAATTATCTTAAAGTAGTATGCAGCCTGAAACTCCCTGGGCACGTCTGCAGCGAGAGGCAGCAGTCCCGAGTGCCCTTTATGCTGTGCCACCAGGCCCGAAATCATGGCATAGGAACACCTCACACAACGGGAGCCGTGGATACCAGAACTGCTCTTGCTGCCATCACGGATGAATGAGGCACCCGACATTCCAAGAGCCTTGCTTTGTCCGAGGCATTTTCAATGCATTATTTACTTGAATCCTCATAATCATTTTGTCAAGGAAGGTGGGTTTTACTCTCCCTATATTACCATGGAGGGTATCACACGCCCAGTAAGCTTAATTCGTTTCCTGCGCTGCCCTTGCATTAAGGAACGGAACTGCGCGATGTGAACCCAGTACTCTCCCTCTCTGTAACCTGTGGTCTTAGCCACTACATGTACTTCACTGCTGTTGAAAAGACATTTTTATATTTGATACTGATCACAATATTCAGGACTGAAAGCAGAGTCATGATGACGTTATGGCAGGTTTGTGGACAAAGCCAATGCATATACCCCGTGTCTACAAGTCAAAAAATTACCAATACGAAATCCGTTCAGTGATTCCCTTCTTCAATATGAATTCAGAGGAGAGAGTTTTTGCTGAGATGTCAAATGCAGTCAGTTTGAACAGCAGTTGTACTTACTGCGTTTTTACACCCTACAACTCTAAGAAGGAAACCTGCAAAACAGTTTTATGCTCACCAGCTTGGGGTGCTTTTGATTAAATTTCAAGCGTTCAATCCATTAACCTTTTTTGTCCACGCGTAATTTGTACACAGTTTTGTTTTATTCAGCTAGGAAAATCTACATTTGTCAAAAAACGGACAGATGATTTTGGTGTCCAAAATTCACCGGACAAATATCATTGTTTATAATTTTCATTTGGCATTAATAAAAGAATAATTTCTATGTGCGTTTCGTGAATTGGGACGTCTTCTGACTCCAGGGTTTCATACAATGACAAATGGATTGTTGGGGGAAATCTGAAGCTTGTATTAAAAGTTTAATTCACTGAACATTCAGAACAATTGTGGGTGAGACAAAGAAATATATCTTCCTCAATAAACTTTTCTTTTGAAAAAGGAAAAACAAATTATATCATTTGAATAATATGCTTTATGTCATTCAGTAATTACACGGAAAAAGGAATTTGTTCTTTTTCTCTTAATCTCTAAGGCTTAGAGAGTACATGTTTCTTGTATATAATCTTTCCTAACATTTAAAGAGGCAGCTAAATAGAAGAATGATGAATTAAAGGAGAGCCATGGTGACAAATCGAGCTTTTGATACCGTTATAATCCTCCTTTTCACAGTAACTCATTCAAATCTTTAGCAGCAACACATTCATTTCCATATATACTAAAATGAGAGAGGGAAAACGTGGTTTCTGGAAACACATAAAACAGCATAAGGCTAGTGTATTATGGGACTCAGCCTGCTTAATGCGTATTTAAGCAGCGAGAGCTGGTCACTCTCCGGAAGGAACTCAAAACGAATACAATGCTACACGACTTTATTGAGAGCCCCAAGTAGTATGTCCAGCCACAGAAAAAGCATCCCAGTAAATTAAATCTTCCAAAACAATTTTCAAATTGCTGTAAACTTCTTTTTTGGATAGTATGCCTTTGGTGTGAAGGTTAAGGAAACTGATAAAATGTCTCTTTTTCCTTAAAATTACCTTAAAGTAGTATGCAGCCTGAAACTCTCTGGGCAATTCTGCAGCGAGAGGCAGCAGTCCTGAGTTCCCTTTATGCTGTGGCACCAGGCCCAAAATCATGGCATAGGAACACCTCACACAGCGAGTGCCATGGATACAAGAACTGCTCTTGCTGCCATCACGGATGACTGATGCACCCGATATTCCAAGCGCCCTGCTTTGTCCGAGGCATTTTCAGTGCATTATTTACTTTAATCCTCATAATCATTTTGTCAAGGAAGGTGGGTTTTATTCTCCCTATACTACCATGGAGGGAATCACACGCCCAGTAAGCTTAATTCGTTTCCTGAGCTGCCCTTGCATTAAGGAAGGGAAGTGCGCGATGTGAACCCAGTACTCTCCCTCTCTGTAAACTGTGGTCTTAGCCACTACATGTACTTCACTGCTGTTGAAAAGACATTTTTATATTTGATACTGATCACAATATTCAGGGCTGAAAGCATTGACAAGATGACGTTAGGGCAGTTTGATGGAAAAAGCCACTGCATATACCCAGTGTCTACCTGTCAAAAAATTACCCATACGAAATCTTTTCAGTGATCCCTCCTTCAATATGAATTCAGAGGAGAGAGTTTTCGCTGAGATATCAAGTGCAGTAAGTCTGAACAGCAGTTGTACAAACTGCGTTTTTACACCCCTCAACTCTAAGAAGGAGACCTGCAAAACAGTTTTATGCTCACCAGCTCGGGGTGCATTTGACTATATTTCAAGCGTTCAATCCATTATCCTTTTTTTGTCCACGCGTAATTTGTAGACAGTTTTGTTTTATTCAGCTAGGAAAATCTACATTTGTGAAAAAACGGACAGATTATTTTTGTGTCCGAAATTCACCGGACAAATATCATTGCTTATAGTTTTCCTTTTGCCATTAATAAGAGAATAATTTCTATGCGTGCTTCATGTATTGGGACGTCTTCTGACTCCAGGATTTCATAGAATAACAAATGGATTGTTGGGGGATATCTGAAGCTTCTGTGAACAGTTTAATTCACTGAACATTCAGAACAATTGTGGGTGAGAAAAAGAAATATATCTTCCTCAATAAACTTTTCTTTTGAAAAAGGAAATGCAATTTATATCATTTGATTCCTATGCATTATGTCGTTCAGTAATTACAGAGAAAATGGATTTGTTCTTTTTCTCGTAATCTCTAAGGCTTAGAGAGTACATGTTTCTTCAAAATAATCTTTCCTAAGATTTAAGAAAGCAGGTAAATACAAAAATGATGAATTAAAGGAGAGCCAGGGTGACAAATCGAGCTTATGATACCGTTATAATCCTCCTTTTTAGAGTAACTAATTCAAATCTTTAGCAGCAACACATTCATTTCCATTTACACTAAAGTGAGAGAGGAAAAGCGTGGTTTCTGGAAACACATAAAACAGCATAAGGCTAGTGTATTATGGGACTCAGCCTGCTCAATGCGTGTGTATTTAAGCAGCGAGAGCTGGTCACTCTCCGGAAGGAACTCAAAACGAATACAATGCTAGATGATAGCCCCAAGTAGTATGTGCAGCCACAGGAAAAGCATCCAAGTAAAAAAAATCTTCCAAAACAATTTTCAAATTGCTTTCAACTTCTTTTTTGGGACAGTATGATTTTGGTGTGAAGGTAAAGGAATCTGATAAAATGACTCTTTTTCCTTCAAATTATCTTAAAGTAGTATGCAGCCTGAAACTCCCTGGGCACGTCTGCAGCGAGAGGCAGCAGTCCCGAGTGCCCTTTATGCTGTGCCACCAGGCCCGAAATCATGGCATAGGAACACCTCACACAACGGGAGCCGTGGATACCAGAACTGCTCTTGCTGCCATCACGGATGAATGAGGCACCCGACATTCCAAGAGCCATGCTTTGTCCGAGGCATTTTCAATGCATTATTTACTTGAATCCTCATAATCATTTTGTCAAGGAAGGTGGGTTTTACTCTCCCTATATTACCATGGAGGGTATCACACGCCCAGTAAGCTTAATTCGTTTCCTGCGCTGCCCTTGCATTAAGGAACGGAACTGCGCGATGTGAACCCAGTACTCTCCCTCTCTGTAACCTGTGGTCTTAGCCACTACATGTACTTCACTGCTGTTGAAAAGACATTTTTATATTTGATACTGATCACAATATTCAGGACTGAAAGCAGAGTCATGATGACGTTATGGCAGGTTTGTGGACAAAGCCAATGCATATACCCCGTGTCTACAAGTCAAAAAATTACCAATACGAAATCCGTTCAGTGATTCCCTTCTTCAATATGAATTCAGAGGAGAGAGTTTTTGCTGAGATGTCAAATGCAGTCAGTTTGAACAGCAGTTGTACTTACTGCGTTTTTACACCCTACAACTCTAAGAAGGAAACCTGCAAAACAGTTTTATGCTCACCAGCTTGGGGTGCTTTTGATTAAATTTCAAGCGTTCAATCCATTAACCTTTTTTGTCCACGCGTAATTTGTACACAGTTTTGTTTTATTCAGCTAGGAAAATCTACATTTGTCAAAAAACGGACAGATGATTTTGGTGTCCAAAATTCACCGGACAAATATCATTGTTTATAATTTTCATTTGGCATTAATAAAAGAATAATTTCTATGTGCGTTTCGTGAATTGGGACGTCTTCTGACTCCAGGGTTTCATAGAATGACAAATGGATTGTTGGGGGAAATCTGAAGCTTGTATTAAAAGTTTAATTCACTGAACATTCAGAACAATTGTGGGTGAGACAAAGAAATATATCTTCCTCAATAAACTTTTCTTTTGAAAAAGGAAAAACAAATTATATCATTTGAATAATATGCTTTATGTCATTCAGTAATTACACGGAAAAAGGAATTTGTTCTTTTTCTCTTAATCTCTAAGTCTTAGAGAGTACATGTTTCTTGTATATAATCTTTCCTAACATTTAAAGAGGCAGCTAAATAGAAGAATGATGAATTAAAGGAGAGCCATGGTGACAAATCGAGCTTTTGATACCGTTATAATCCTCCTTTTCACAGTAACTCATTCAAATCTTTAGCAGCAACACATTCATTTCCATATATACTAAAATGAGAGAGGGAAAACGTGGTTTCTGGAAACACATAAAACAGCATAAGGCTAGTGTATTATGGGACTCAGCCTGCTTAATGCGTATTTAAGCAGCGAGAGCTGGTCACTCTCCGGAAGGAACTCAAAACGAATACAATGCTACACGACTTTATTGAGAGCCCCAAGTAGTATGTCCAGCCACAGGAAAAGCATCCCAGTAAATTAAATCTTCCAAAACAATTTTCAAATTGCTGTAAACTTCTTTTTTGGATAGTATGCCTTTGGTGTGAAGGTTAAGGAAACTGATAAAATGTCTCTTTTTCCTTAAAATTACCTTAAAGTAGTATGCAGCCTGAAACTCTCTGGGCAATTCTGCAGCGAGAGGCAGCAGTCCTGAGTTCCCTTTATGCTGTGGCACCAGGCCCAAAATCATGGCATAGGAACACCTCACACAGCGAGTGCCATGGATACAAGAACTGCTCTTGCTGCCATCACGGATGACTGATGCACCCGATATTCCAAGCGCCCTGCTTTGTCCGAGGCATTTTCAGTGCATTATTTACTTTAATCCTCATAATCATTTTGTCAAGGAAGGTGGGTTTTATTCTCCCTATACTACCATGGAGGGAATCACACGCCCAGTAAGCTTAATTCGTTTCCTGAGCTGCCCTTGCATTAAGGAACGGAACTGCGCGATGTGAACCCAGTACTCTCCCTCTCTGTAACCTGTGGTCTTAGCCACTACATGTACTTCACTGCTGTTGAAAAGACATTTTTATATTTGATACTGATCACAATATTCAGGACTGAAAGCAGAGTCATGATGACGTTATGGCAGGTTTGTGGACAAAGCCAATGCATATACCCCGTGTCTACAAGTCAAAAAATTACCAATACGAAGTCTGTTCAGTGATTCCCTTCTTCAATATGAATTCAGAGGAGAGAGTTTTTGCTGAGATGTCAAATGCAGTCAGTTTGAACAGCAGTTGTACTTACTGCGTTTTTACACCCTACAACTCTAAGAAGGAAACCTGCAAAACAGTTTTATGCTCACCAGCTTGGGGTGCTTTTGATTAAATTTCAAGCGTTCAATCCATTAACCTTTTTTGTCCACGCGTAATTTGTACACAGTTTTGTTTTATTCAGCTAGGAAAATCTACATTTGTCAAAAAACGGACAGATGATTTTGGTGTCCAAAATTCACCGGACAAATATCATTGTTTATAATTTTCATTTGGCATTAATAAAAGAATAATTTCTATGTGCGTTTCGTGAATTGGGACGTCTTCTGACTCCAGGGTTTCATACAATGACAAATGGATTGTTGGGGGAAATCTGAAGCTTGTATTAAAAGTTTAATTCACTGAACATTCAGAACAATTGTGGGTGAGACAAAGAAATATATCTTCCTCAATAAACTTTTCTTTTGAAAAAGGAAATGCAATTTATATCATTTGATTCCTATGCATTATGTCGTTCAGTAATTACAGAGAAAATGGATTTGTTCTTTTTCTCGTAATCTCTAAGGCTTAGAGAGTACATGTTTCTTCAAAATAATCTTTCCTAAGATTTAAGAAAGCAGGTAAATACAAAAATGATGAATTAAAGGAGAGCCAGGGTGACAAATCGAGCTTATGATACCGTTATAATCCTCCTTTTTACAGTAACTAATTCAAATCTTTAGCAGCAACACATTCATTTCCATTTACACTAAAGTGAGAGAGGAAAAACGTGGTTTCTGGAAACACATAAAACAGCATAAGGCTAGTGTATTATGGGACTCAGCCTGCTCAATGCGTGCGTATTTAAGCAGCGAGAGCTGGTCACTCTCCGGAAGGAACTCAAAACGAATACAATGCTAGATGATAGCCCCTAGTAGTATGTGCAGCCACAGGAAAAGCATCCAAGTAAAAAAAATCTTCCAAAACAATTTTCAAATTGCTTTCAACTTCTTTTTTGGGACAGTATGATTTTGGTGTGAAGGTAAAGGAATCTGATAAAATGACTCTTTTTCCTTCAAATTATCTTAAAGTAGTATGCAGCCTGAAACTCCCTGGGCACGTCTGCAGCGAGAGGCAGCAGTCCCGAGTGCCCTTTATGCTGTGCCACCAGGCCCGAAATCATGGCATAGGAACACCTCACACAACGGGAGCCGTGGATACCAGAACTGCTCTTGCTGCCATCACGGATGAATGAGGCACCCGACATTCCAAGAGCCTTGCTTTGTCCGAGGCATTTTCAATGCATTATTTACTTGAATCCTCATAATCATTTTGTCAAGGAAGGTGGGTTTTACTCTCCCTATATTACCATGGAGGGTATCACACGCCCAGTAAGCTTAATTCGTTTCCTGCGCTGCCCTTGCATTAAGGAACGGAACTGCGCGATGTGAACCCAGTACTCTCCCTCTCTGTAACCTGTGGTCTTAGCCACTACATGTACTTCACTGCTGTTGAAAAGACATTTTTATATTTGATACTGATCACAATATTCAGGACTGAAAGCAGAGTCATGATGACGTTATGGCAGGTTTGTGGACAAAGCCAATGCATATACCCCGTGTCTACAAGTCAAAAAATTACCAATACGAAATCCGTTCAGTGATTCCCTTCTTCAATATGAATTCAGAGGAGAGAGTTTTTGCTGAGATGTCAAATGCAGTCAGTTTGAACAGCAGTTGTACTTACTGCGTTTTTACACCCTACAACTCTAAGAAGGAAACCTGCAAAACAGTTTTATGCTCACCAGCTTGGGGTGCTTTTGATTAAATTTCAAGCGTTCAATCCATTAACCTTTTTTGTCCACGCGTAATTTGTACACAGTTTTGTTTTATTCAGCTAGGAAAATCTACATTTGTCAAAAAACGGACAGATGATTTTGGTGTCCAAAATTCACCGGACAAATATCATTGTTTATAATTTTCATTTGGCATTAATAAAAGAATAATTTCTATGTGCGTTTCGTGAATTGGGACGTCTTCTGACTCCAGGGTTTCATACAATGACAAATGGATTGTTGGGGGAAATCTGAAGCTTGTATTAAAAGTTTAATTCACTGAACATTCAGAACAATTGTGGGTGAGACAAAGAAATATATCTTCCTCAATAAACTTTTCTTTTGAAAAAGGAAAAACAAATTATATCATTTGAAT
Source organism: Manis javanica (assembly GCF_040802235.1). Classification (NCBI taxonomy): domain Eukaryota; kingdom Metazoa; phylum Chordata; class Mammalia; order Pholidota; family Manidae; genus Manis; species Manis javanica. The sequence continues at coordinate 29,855,703 of NC_133156.1, read as the reverse complement.
AATATGCTTTATGTCATTCAGTAATTACACGGAAAAAGGAATTTGTTCTTTTTCTCTTAATCTCTAAGGCTTAGAGAGTACATGTTTCTTGTATATAATCTTTCCTAACATTTAAAGAGGCAGCTAAATAGAAGAATGATGAATTAAAGGAGAGCCATGGTGACAAATCGAGCTTTTGATACCGTTATAATCCTCCTTTTCACAGTAACTCATTCAAATCTTTAGCAGCAACACATTCATTTCCATATATACTAAAATGAGAGAGGGAAAACGTGGTTTCTGGAAACACATAAAACAGCATAAGGCTAGTGTATTATGGGACTCAGCCTGCTTAATGCGTATTTAAGCAGCGAGAGCTGGTCACTCTCCGGAAGGAACTCAAAACGAATACAATGCTACACGACTTTATTGAGAGCCCCAAGTAGTATGTCCAGCCACAGGAAAAGCATCCCAGTAAATTAAATCTTCCAAAACAATTTTCAAATTGCTGTAAACTTCTTTTTTGGATAGTATGCCTTTGGTGTGAAGGTTAAGGAAACTGATAAAATGTCTCTTTTTCCTTAAAATTACCTTAAAGTAGTATGCAGCCTGAAACTCTCTGGGCAATTCTGCAGCGAGAGGCAGCAGTCCTGAGTTCCCTTTATGCTGTGGCACCAGGCCCAAAATCATGGCATAGGAACACCTCACACAGCGAGTGCCATGGATACAAGAACTGCTCTTGCTGCCATCACGGATGACTGATGCACCCGATATTCCAAGCGCCCTGCTTTGTCCGAGGCATTTTCAGTGCATTATTTACTTTAATCCTCATAATCATTTTGTCAAGGAAGGTGGGTTTTATTCTCCCTATACTACCATGGAGGGAATCACACGCCCAGTAAGCTTAATTCGTTTCCTGAGCTGCCCTTGCATTAAGGAAGGGAAGTGCGCGATGTGAACCCAGTACTCTCCCTCTCTGTAAACTGTGGTCTTAGCCACTACATGTACTTCACTGCTGTTGAAAAGACATTTTTATATTTGATACTGATCACAATATTCAGGGCTGAAAGCATTGACAAGATGACGTTAGGGCAGTTTGATGGAAAAAGCCACTGCATATACCCAGTGTCTACCTGTCAAAAAATTACCCATACGAAATCTTTTCAGTGATCCCTCCTTCAATATGAATTCAGAGGAGAGAGTTTTCGCTGAGATATCAAGTGCAGTAAGTCTGAACAGCAGTTGTACAAACTGCGTTTTTACACCCCTCAACTCTAAGAAGGAGACCTGCAAAACAGTTTTATGCTCACCAGCTCGGGGTGCATTTGACTATATTTCAAGCGTTCAATCCATTATCCTTTTTTTGTCCACGCGTAATTTGTAGACAGTTTTGTTTTATTCAGCTAGGAAAATCTACATTTGTGAAAAAACGGACAGATTATTTTTGTGTCCGAAATTCACCGGACAAATATCATTGCTTATAGTTTTCCTTTTGCCATTAATAAGAGAATAATTTCTATGCGTGCTTCATGTATTGGGACGTCTTCTGACTCCAGGATTTCATAGAATAACAAATGGATTGTTGGGGGATATCTGAAGCTTCTGTGAACAGTTTAATTCACTGAACATTCAGAACAATTGTGGGTGAGAAAAAGAAATATATCTTCCTCAATAAACTTTTCTTTTGAAAAAGGAAATGCAATTTATATCATTTGATTCCTATGCATTATGTCGTTCAGTAATTACAGAGAAAATGGATTTGTTCTTTTTCTCGTAATCTCTAAGGCTTAGAGAGTACATGTTTCTTCAAAATAATCTTTCCTAAGATTTAAGAAAGCAGGTAAATACAAAAATGATGAATTAAAGGAGAGCCAGGGTGACAAATCGAGCTTATGATACCGTTATAATCCTCCTTTTTACAGTAACTAATTCAAATCTTTAGCAGCAACACATTCATTTCCATTTACACTAAAGTGAGAGAGGAAAAACGTGGTTTCTGGAAACACATAAAACAGCATAAGGCTAGTGTATTATGGGACTCAGCCTGCTCAATGCGTGCGTATTTAAGCAGTGAGAGCTGGTCACTCTCCGGAAGGAACTCAAAACGAATACAATGCTAGATGATAGCCCCTAGTAGTATGTGCAGCCACAGGAAAAGCATCCAAGTAAAAAAAATCTTCCAAAACAATTTTCAAATTGCTTTCAACTTCTTTTTTGGGACAGTATGATTTTGGTGTGAAGGTAAAGGAATCTGATAAAATGACTCTTTTTCCTTCAAATTATCTTAAAGTAGTATGCAGCCTGAAACTCCCTGGGCACGTCTGCAGCGAGAGGCAGCAGTCCCGAGTGCCCTTTATGCTGTGCCACCAGGCCCGAAATCATGGCATAGGAACACCTCACACAACGGGAGCCGTGGATACCAGAACTGCTCTTGCTGCCATCACGGATGAATGAGGCACCCGACATTCCAAGAGCCATGCTTTGTCCGAGGCATTTTCAATGCATTATTTACTTGAATCCTCATAATCATTTTGTCAAGGAAGGTGGGTTTTACTCTCCCTATATTACCATGGAGGGTATCACACGCCCAGTAAGCTTAATTCGTTTCCTGCGCTGCCCTTGCATTAAGGAACGGAACTGCGCGATGTGAACCCAGTACTCTCCCTCTCTGTAACCTGTGGTCTTAGCCACTACATGTACTTCACTGCTGTTGAAAAGACATTTTTATATTTGATACTGATCACAATATTCAGGACTGAAAGCAGAGTCATGATGACGTTATGGCAGGTTTGTGGACAAAGCCAATGCATATACCCCGTGTCTACAAGTCAAAAAATTACCAATACGAAATCCGTTCAGTGATTCCCTTCTTCAATATGAATTCAGAGGAGAGAGTTTTTGCTGAGATGTCAAATGCAGTCAGTTTGAACAGCAGTTGTACTTACTGCGTTTTTACACCCTACAACTCTAAGAAGGAAACCTGGAAAACAGTTTTACGCTCACCAGCTTGGGGTGCTTTTGATTAAATTTCAAGCGTTCAATCCATTAACCTTTTTTGTCCACGCGTAATTTGTACACAGTTTTGTTTTATTCAGCTAGGAAAATCTACATTTGTCAAAAAACGGACAGATGATTTTGGTGTCCAAAGTTCACCGGACAAATATCATTGTTTATAATTTTCATTTGGCATTAATAAAAGAATAATTTCTATGTGCGTTTCGTGAATTGGGACGTCTTCTGACTCCAGGGTTTCATACAATGACAAATGGATTGTTGGGGGAAATCTGAAGCTTGTATTAAAGTTTAATTCACTGAACATTCAGAACAATTGTGGGTGAGACAAAGAAATATATCTTCCTCAATAAACTTTTCTTTTGAAAAAGGAAAAACAAATTATATCATTTGAATAATATGCTTTATGTCGTTCAGTAATTACACGGAAAAAGGAATTTGTTCTTTTTCTCTTAATCTCTAAGGCTTAGAGAGTACATGTTTCTTGTATATAATCTTTCCTAACATTTAAAGAGGCAGCTAAATAGAAGAATGATGAATTAAAGGAGAGCCATGGTGACAAATCGAGCTTTTGATACCGTTATAATCCTCCTTTTCACAGTAACTCATTCAAATCTTTAGCAGCAACACATTCATTTCCATATATACTAAAATGAGAGAGGGAAAACGTGGTTTCTGGAAACACATAAAACAGCATAAGGCTAGTGTATTATGGGACTCAGCCTGCTTAATGCGTATTTAAGCAGCGAGAGCTGGTCACTCTCCGGAAGGAACTCAAAACGAATACAATGCTACACGACTTTATTGAGAGCCCCAAGTAGTATGTCCAGCCACAGGAAAAGCATCCCAGTAAATTAAATCTTCCAAAACAATTTTCAAATTGCTGTAAACTTCTTTTTTGGATAGTATGCCTTTGGTGTGAAGGTTAAGGAAACTGATAAAATGTCTCTTTTTCCTTAAAATTACCTTAAAGTAGTATGCAGCCTGAAACTCTCTGGGCAATTCTGCAGCGAGAGGCAGCAGTCCTGAGTTCCCTTTATGCTCTGGCACCAGGCCCGAAATCATGGCATAGGAACACCTCACACAGCGAGTGCCATGGATACAAGAACTGCTCTTGCTGCCATCACGGATGACTGATGCACCCGATATTCCAAGCGCCCTGCTTTGTCCGAGGCATTTTCAGTGCATTATTTACTTTAATCCTCATAATCATTTTGTCAAGGAAGGTGGGTTTTATTCTCCCTATACTACCATGGAGGGAATCACACGCCCAGTAAGCTTAATTCGTTTCCTGAGCTGCCCTTGCTTTAAGGAAGGGAAGTGCGCGATGTGAACCCAGTACTCTCCCTCTCTGTAAACTGTGGTCTTAGCCACTACATGTACTTCACTGCTGTTGAAAAGACATTTTTATATTTGATACTTATCACAATATTCAGGGCTGAAAGCATTGACAAGATGACGTTAGGGCAGTTTGATGGAAAAAGCCACTGCATATACCCAGTGTCTACCTGTCAAAAAATTACCCATACGAAATATTTTCAGTGATTCCCTTCTTCAATATGAATTCAGAGGAGAGAGTTTTCGCTGAGATATCAAGTGCAGTAAGTCTGAACAGCAGTTGTACAAACTGCGTTTTTACACCCCTCAACTCTAAGAAGGAGACCTGCAAAACAGTTTTATGCTCACCAGCTCGGGGTGCATTTGACTATATTTCAAGCGTTCAATCCATTATCCTTTTTTTGTCCACGCGTAATTTGTAGACAGTTTTGTTTTATTCAGCTAGGAAAATCTACATTTGTGAAAAAACGGACAGATTATTTTTGTGTCCGAAATTCACCGGACAAATATCATTGCTTATAGTTTTCCTTTTGCCATTAATAAGAGAATAATTTCTATGCGTGCTTCATGTATTGGGACGTCTTCTGACTCCAGGATTTCATAGAATAACAAATGGATTGTTGGGGGATATCTGAAGCTTCTGTGAACAGTTTATTTCACTGAACATTCAGAACAATTGTGGGTGAGGAAAAGAAATATATCTTCCTCAATACACTTTTCTTTTGAAAAAGGAAATTCAATTTATATCATTTGATTCCTATGCATTATGTCGTTCAGTAATTACAGAGAAAAATGAATTTGTTCTTTTTCTCGTAATCTCTAAGGCTTAGAGAGTACATGTTTCTTCAAAATAATCTTTCCTAAGATTTAAAAAAGCAGGTAAATACAAAAATGATGAATTAAAGGAGAGCCAGGGTGACAAATCGAGCTTATGATACCGTTATAATCCTCCTTTTTACAGTAACCTATTCAAATCTTTAGCAGCAACACATTCATTTCCATTTACACTAAAGTGAGAGAGGAAAAACGTGGTTTCTGGAAACACATAAAACAGCATAAGGCTAGTGTATTATGGGACTCAGCCTGCTCAATGCGTGCGTATTTAAGCAGCGAGAGCTGGTCACTCTCCGGAAGGAACTCAAAACGAATACAATGCTAGATGATAGCCCCAAGTTGTATGTGCAGCCACAGGAAAAGCATCCAAGTAAAAAAAATCTTCCAAAGCAATTTTCAAATTGCTTTAAACTTCTTTTTTGGGACAGTATGATTTTGGTGTGAAGGTAAAGGAATCTGATAAAATGACTCTTTTTCCTTCAAATTATCTTAAAGTAGTATGCAGCCTGAAACTCCCTGGGCACGTCTGCAGCGAGAGGCAGCAGTCCCGAGTGCCCTTTATGCTGTGCCACCAGGCCCGAAATCATGGCATAGGAACACCTCACACAACGGGAGCCGTGGATACCAGAACTGCTCTTGCTGTCATCACGGATGAATGAGGCACCCGACATTCCAAGACCCATGCTTTGTCCGAGGCATTTTCAATGCATTATTTACTTGAATCCTCATAATCATTTTGTCAAGGAAGGTGGGTTTTACTCTCCCTATATTACCATGGAGGGTATCACACGCCCAATAAGCTTAATTCGTTTCCTGAGCTGCCCTTGCATTAAGGAACGGAACTGCGCGATGTGAACCCAGTACTCTCCCTCTCTGTAACCTGTGGTCTTAGCCACTACATGTACTTCACTGCTGTTGAAAAGACATTTTTATATTTGATACTGATCACAATATTCAGGACTGAAAGCAGAGTCATGATGACGTTATGGCAGGTTTGTGGACAAAGCCAATGCATATACCCCGTGTCTACAAGTCAACAAATTACCAATACGAAATCCGTTCAGTGATTCCCTTCTTCAATATGAATTCAGAGGAGAGAGTTTTTGCTGAGATGTCAAATGCAGTCAGTTTGAACAGCAGTTGTACTTACTGCGTTTTTACACCCTACAACTCTAAGAAGGAAACCTGCAAAACAGTTTTATGCTCACCAGCTTGGGGTGCTTTTGATTAAATTTCAAGCGTTCAATCCATTAACCTTTTTTGTCCACGCGTAATTTGTACACAGTTTTGTTTTATTCAGCTAGGAAAATCTACATTTGTCAAAAAACGGACAGATGATTTTGGTGTCCAAAGTTCACCGGACAAATATCATTGTTTATAATTTTCATTTGGCATTAATAAAAGAATAATTTCTATGTGCGTTTCGTGAATTGGGACGTCTTCTGACTCCAGGGTTTCATAGAATGACAAATGGATTGTTGGGGGAAATCTGAAGCTTGTATTAAAAGTTTAATTCACTGAACATTCAGAACAATTGTGGGTGAGACAAAGAAATATATCTTCCTCAATAAACTTTTCTTTTGAAAAAGGAAAAACAAATTATATCATTTGAATAATATGCTTTATGTCGTTCAGTAATTACACGGAAAAAGGAATTTGTTCTTTTTCTCTTAATCTCTAAGGCTTAGAGAGTACATGTTTCTTGTATATAATCTTTCCTAACATTTAAAGAGGCAGCTAAATAGAAGAATGATGAATTAAAGGAGAGCCATGGTGACAAATCGAGCTTTTGATACCGTTATAATCCTCCTTTTCACAGTAACTCATTCAAATCTTTAGCAGCAACACATTCATTTCCATATATACTAAAATGAGAGAGGGAAAACGTGGTTTCTGGAAACACATAAAACAGCATAAGGCTAGTGTATTATGGGACTCAGCCTGCTTCATGCGTATTTAAGCAGCGAGAGCTGGTCACTCTCCGGAAGGAACTCAAAACGAATGCAATGCTACACGACTTTATTGAGAGCCCCAAGTAGTATGTCCAGCCACAGGAAAAGCATCCCAGTAAATTAAATCTTCCAAAACAATTTTCAAATTGCTGTAAACTTCTTTTTTGGATAGTATGCCTTTGGTGTGAAGGTTAAGGAAACTGATAAAATGTCTCTTTCTCCATAAAATTACCTTAAAGTAGTATGCAGCCTGAAACTCTCTGGGCAATTCTGCAGCGAGAGGCTGCAGTCCTGAGTTCCCTTTATGCTCTGGCACCAGGCCCGAAATCATGGCATAGGAACACCTCACACAGCGAGTGCCATGGATACAAGAACTGCTCTTGCTGCCATCACGGATGACTGATGCACCCGATATTGCAAGCGCCCTGCTTTGTCCGAGGCATTTTCAGTGCATTATTTACTTTAATCCTCATAATCATTTTGTCAAGGAAGGTGGGTTTTATTCTGCCTATACTACCATGGAGGGAATCACACGCCCAGTAAGCTTAATTCGTTTCCTGAGCTGCCCTTGCATTAAGGAAGGGAAGTGCGCGATGTGAACCCAGTACTCTCCCTCTCTGTAAACTGTGGTCTTAGCCACTACATGTACTTCACTGCTGTTGAAAAGACATTTTTATATTTGATACTGATCACAATATTCAGTGCTGAAAGCATTGACAAGATGACGTTAGGGCAGTTTGATGGAAAAAGCCACTGCATATACCCAGTGTCTACCTGTCAAAAAATTACCCATACGAAATCTTTTCAGTGATTCCCTTCTTCAATATGAATTCAGAGGAGAGAGTTTTCGCAGAGATATCAAGTGCAGTAAGTCTGAACAGCAGTTGTACAAACTGCGTTTTTACACCCCTCAACTCTAAGAAGGAGACCTGCAAAACAGTTTTATGCTCACCATCTCGGGGTGCATTTGACTATATTTCAAGCGGTCAATCCATTATCCTTTTTTTGTCCACGCGTAATTTGTAGACAGTTTTGTTTTATTCAGCTAGGAAAATCTACATTTGTGAAAAAACGGACAGATTATTTTTGTGTCCGAAATTCACCGGACAAATATCATTGCTTATAGTTTTCCTTTTGCCATTAATAAGAGAATAATTTCTATGCGTGCTTCATGTATTGGGACGTCTTCTGACTCCAGGATTTCATAGAATAACAAATGGATTGTTGGGGGATATCTGAAGCTTCTGTGAACAGTTTAATTCACTGAACATTCAGAACAATTGTGGGTGAGAAAAAGAAATATATCTTCCTCAATACGCTTTTCTTTTGAAAAAGGAAATGCAATTTATATCATTTGATTCCTATGCATTATGTCGTTCAGTAATTACAGAGAAAATGGATTTGTTCTTTTTCTCGTAATCTCTAAGGCTTAGAGAGTACATGTTTCTTCAAAATAATCTTTCCTAAGATTTAAAAAAGCAGGTAAATACAAAAATGATGAATTAAAGGAGAGCCAGGGTGACAAATCGAGCTTATGATACCGTTATAATCCTCCTTTTTACAGTAACCTATTCAAATCTTTAGCAGCAACACATTCATTTCCATTTACACTAAAGTGAGAGAGGAAAAACGTGGTTTCTGGAAACACATAAAACAGCATAAGGCTAGTGTATTATGGGACTCAGCCTGCTCAATGCGTGCGTATTTAAGCAGCGAGAGCTGGTCACTCTCCGGAAGGAACTCAAAACGAATACAATGCTAGATGATAGCCCCAAGTAGTATGTGCAGCCACAGGAAAAGCATCCAAGTAAAAAAAATCTTCCAAAACAATTTTCAAATTGCTTTAAACTTCTTTTTTGGGACAGTATGATTTTGGTGTGAAGGTAAAGGAATCTGATAAAATGACTCTTTTTCCTTCACATTATCTTAAAGTAGTATGCAGCCTGAAACTCCCTGGGCACGTCTGCAGCGAGAGGCAGCAGTCCCGAGTGCCCTTTATGCTGTGCCACCAGGCCCGAAATCATGGCATAGGAACACCTCACACAACGGGAGCCGTGGATACCAGAACTGCTCTTGCTGCCATCACGGATGAATGAGGCACCCGACATTCCAAGACCCATGCTTTGTCCGAGGCATTTTCAATGCATTATTTACTTGAATCCTCATAATCATTTTGTCAAGGAAGGTGGGTTTTACTCCCCCTATATTACCATGGAGGGTATCACACGCCCAGTAAGCTTAATTCGTTTCCTGAGCTGCCCTTGCATTAAGGAACGGAACTGCGCGATGTGAACCCAGTACTCTCCCTCTCTGTAACCTGTGGTCTTAGCCACTACATGTACTTCACTGCTGTTGAAAAGACATTTTTATATTTGATACTGATCACAATATTCAGGACTGAAAGCAGAGTCATGATGACGTTATGGCAGGTTTGTGGACAAAGCCAATGCATATACCCCGTGTCTACAAGTCAAAAAATTACCAATACGAAATCTGTTCAGTGATTCCCTTCTTCAATATGAATTCAGAGGAGAGAGTTTTTGCTGAGATGTCAAATGCAGTCAGTTTGAACAGCAGTTGTACTTACTGCGTTTTTACACCCAACAACTCTAAGAAGGAAACCTGCAAAACAGTTTTATGCTCACCAGCTTGGGGTGCTTTTGATTAAATTTCAAGCGTTCAATCCATTAACCTTTTTTGTCCACCCGTAATTTGTACACAGTTTTGTTTTATTCAGCTAGGAAAATCTACATTTGTCAAAAAACGGACAGATGATTTTGGTGTAAAAAATTCACCGGACAAATATCATTGTTTATAATTTTCATTTGGCATTAATAAAAGAATAATTTCTATGTGCGTTTCGTGAATTGGGACGTCTTCTGACTCCAGGGTTTCATACAATGACAAATGGATTGTTGGGGGAAATCTGAAGCTTGTATTAAAAGTTTAATTCACTGAACATTCAGAACAATTGTGGGTGAGACAAAGAAATATATCTTCCTCAATAAACTTTTCTTTTGAAAAAGGAAAAACAAATTATATCATTTGAATAATATGCTTTATGTCGTTCAGTAATTACACGGAAAAAGGAATTTGTTCTTTTTCTCTTAATCTCTAAGGCTTAGAGAGTACATGTTTCTTGTATATAATCTTTCCTAACATTTAAAGAGGCAGCTAAATAGAAGAATGATGAATTAAAGGAGAGCCATGGTGACAAATCGAGCTTTTGATACCGTTATAATCCTCCTTTTCACAGTAACTCATTCAAATCTTTAGCAGCAACACATTCATTTCCATATATACTAAAATGAGAGAGGGAAAACGTGGTTTCTGGAAACACATAAAACAGCATAAGGCTAGTGTATTATGGGACTCAGCCTGCTTCATGCGTATTTAAGCAGCGAGAGCTGGTCACTCTCCGGAAGGAACTCAAAACGAATGCAATGCTACACGACTTTATTGAGAGCCCCAAGTAGTATGTCCAGCCACAGGAAAAGCATCCCAGTAAATTAAATCTTCCAAAACAATTTTCAAATTGCTGTAAACTTCTTTTTTGGATAGTATGCCTTTGGTGTGAAGGTTAAGGAAACTGATAAAATGTCTCTTTCTCCATAAAATTACCTTAAAGTAGTATGCAGCCTGAAACTCTCTGGGCAATTCTGCAGCGAGAGGCAGCAGTCCTGAGTTCCCTTTATGCTCTGGCACCAGGCCCGAAATCATGGCATAGGAACACCTCACACAGCGAGTGCCATGGATACAAGAACTGCTCTTGCTGCCATCACGGATGACTGATGCACCCGATATTCCAAGCGCCCTGCTTTGTCCGAGGCATTTTCAGTGCATTATTTACTTTAATCCTCATAATCATTTTGTCAAGGAAGGTGGGTTTTATTCTCCCTATACTACCATGGAGGGAATCACACGCCCAGTAAGCTTAATTCGTTTCCTGAGCTGCCCTTGCATTAAGGAAGGGAAGTGCGCGATGTGAACCCAGTACTCTCCCTCTCTGTAAACTGTGGTCTTAGCCACTACATGTACTTCACTGCTGTTGAAAAGACATTTTTATATTTGATACTGATCCCAATATTCAGGGCTGAAAGCATTGACAAGATGACGTTAGGGCAGTTTGATGGAAAAAGCCACTGCATATACCCAGTGTCTACCTGTCAAAAAATTACCCATACGAAATCTTTTCAGTGATTCCCTTCTTCAATATGAATTCAGAGGAGAGAGTTTTCGCTGAGATATCAAGTGCAGTAAGTCTGAACAGCAGTTGTACAAACTGCGTTTTTACACCCCTCAACTCTAAGAAGGAGACCTGCAAAACAGTTTTATGCTCACCAGCTCGGGGTGCATTTGACTATATTTCAAGCGTTCAATCCATTATCCTTTTTTTGTCCACGCGTAATTTGTAGACAGTTTTGTTTTATTCAGCTAGGAAAATCTACATTTGTGAAAAAACGGACAGATTATTTTTGTGTCCGAAATTCACCGGACAAATATCATTGCTTATAGTTTTCCTTTTGCCATTAATAAGAGAATAATTTCTATGCGTGCTTCATGTATTGGGACGTCTTCTGACTCCAGGATTTCATAGAATAACAAATGGATTGTTGGGGGATATCTGAAGCTTCTGTGAACTGTTTAATTCACTGAACATTCAGAACAATTGTGGGTGAGAAAAAGAAATATATCTTCCTCAATACACTTTTCTTTTGAAAAAGGAAATGCAATTTATATCATTTGATTCCTATGCATTATGTCGTTCAGTAATTACAGAGAAAAATGGATTTGTTCTTTTTCTCGTAATCTCTAAGGCTTAGAGAGTACATGTTTCTTCAAAATAATCTTTCCTAAGATTTAAAAAAGCAGGTAAATACAAAAATGATGAATTAAAGGAGAGCCAGGGTGACAAATCGAGCTTATGATACCGTTATAATCCTCCTTTTTACAGTAACCTATTCAAATCTTTAGCAGCAACACATTCATTTCCATTTACACTAAAGTGAGAGAGGAAAAACGTGGTTTCTGGAAACACATAAAACAGCATAAGGCTAGTGTAGTATGGGACTCAGCCTGCTCAATGCGTGCGTATTTAAGCAGCGAGAGCTGGTCACTCTCCGGAAGGAACTCAAAACGAATACAATGCTAGATGATAGCCCCAAGTAGTATGTGCAGCCACAGGAAAAGCATCCAAGTAAAAAAAATCTTCCAAAACAATTTTCAAATTGCTTTAAACTTCTTTTTTGGGACACTATGACTTTGGTGTGAAGGTAAAGGAATCTGATAAAATGACTCTTTTTCCTTCAAATTATCTTAAAGTAGTATGCAGCCTGAAACTCCCTGGGCACGTCTGCAGCGAGAGGCAGCATTCCCGAGTGCCCTTTATGCTGTGCCACCAGGCCCGAAATCATGGCATAGGAACACCTCACACAACGGGAGCCGTGGATACCAGAACTGCTCTTGCTGCCATCACGGATGAATGAGGCACCCGACATTCCAAGAGCCATGCTTTGTCCGAGGCATTTTCAATGCATTATTTACTTGAATCCTCATAATCATTTTGTCAAGGAAGGTGGGTTTTACTCTCCCTATATTACCATGGAGGGTATCACACGCCCAGTAAGCTTAATTCGTTTCCTGCGCTGCCCTTGCATTAAGGAACGGAACTGCGCGATGTGAACCCAGTACTCTCCCTCTCTGTAACCTGTGGTCTTAGCCACTACATGTACTTCACTGCTGTTGAAAAGACATTTTTATATTTGATACTGATCACAATATTCAGGACTGAAAGCAGAGTCATGATGACGTTATGGCAGGTTTGTGGACAAAGCCAATGCATATACCCCGTGTCTACAAGTCAAAAAATTACCAATACGAAATCTGTTCAGTGATTCCCTTCTTCAATATGAATTCAGAGGAGAGAGTTTTTGCTGAGATGTCAAATGCAGTCAGTTTGAACAGCAGTTGTACTTACTGCGTTTTTACACCCTACAACTCTAAGAAGGAAACCTGCAAAACAGTTTTATGCTCACCAGCTTGGGGTGCTTTTGATTAAATTTCAAGCGTTCAATCCATTAACCTTTTTTGTCCACGCGTAATTTGTACACAGTTTTGTTTTATTCTGCTAGGAAAATCTACATTTGTCAAAAAACGGACAGATGATTTTGGTGTCCAAAATTCACCGGACAAATATCATTGTTTATAATTTTCATTTGGCATTAATAAAAGAATAATTTCTATGTGCGTTTCGTGAATTGGGACGTCTTCTGACTCCAGGGTTTCATAGAATGACAAATGGATTGTTGGGGGAAATCTGAAGCTTGTATTAAAAGTTTAATTCACTGAACATTCAGAACAATTGTGGGTGAGACAAAGAAATATATCTTCCTCAATAAACTTTTCTTTTGAAAAAGGAAAAACAAATTATATCATTTGAATAATATGCTTTATGTCGTTCAGTAATTACACGGAAAAAGGAATTTGTTCTTTTTCTCTTAATCTCTAAGGCTTAGAGAGTACATGTTTCTTGTATATAATCTTTCCTAACATTTAAAGAGGCAGCTAAATAGAAGAATGATGAATTAAAGGAGAGCCATGGTGACAAATCGAGCTTTTGATACCGTTATAATCCTCCTTTTCACAGTAACTCATTCAAATCTTTAGCAGCAACACATTCATTTCCATATATACTAAAATGAGAGAGGGAAAACGTGGTTTCTGGAAACACATAAAACAGCATAAGGCTAGTGTATTATGGGACTCAGCCTGCTTAATGCGTATTTAAGCAGCGAGAGCTGGTCACTCTCCGGAAGGAACTCAAAACGAATACAATGCTACACGACTTTATTGAGAGCCCCAAGTAGTATGTCCAGCCACAGGAAAAGCATCCCAGTAAATTAAATCTTCCAAAACAATTTTCAAATTGCTGTAAACTTCTTTTTTGGATAGTATGCCTTTGGTGTGAAGGTTAAGGAAACTGATAAAATGTCTCTTTTTCCTTAAAATTACCTTAAAGTAGTATGCAGCCTGAAACTCTCTGGGCAATTCTGCAGCGAGAGGCAGCAGTCCTGAGTTCCCTTTATGCTCTGGCACCAGGCCCGAAATCATGGCATAGGAACACCTCACACAGCGAGTGCCATGGATACAAGAACTGCTCTTGCTGCCATCACGGATGACTGATGCACCCGATATTCCAAGCGCCCTGCTTTGTCCGAGGCATTTTCAGTGCATTATTTACTTTAATCCTCATAATCATTTTGTCAAGGAAGGTGGGTTTTATTCTCCCTATACTACCATGGAGGGAATCACACGCCCAGTAAGCTTAATTCGTTTCCTGAGCTTCCCTTGCATTAAGGAAGGGAAGTGCGCGATGTGAACCCAGTACTCTCCCTCTCTGTAAACTGTGGTCTTAGCCACTACATGTACTTCACTGCTGTTGAAAAGACATTTTTATATTTGATACTGATCACAATATTCAGGGCTGAAAGCATTGACAAGATGACGTTAGGGCAGTTTGATGGAAAAAGCCACTGCATATACCCAGTGTCTACCTGTCAAAAAATTACCCATACGAAATCTTTTCAGTGATTCCCTTCTTCAATATGAATTCAGAGGAGAGAGTTTTCGCTGAGATATCAAGTGCAGTAAGTCTGAACAGCAGTTGTACAAACTGCGTTTTTACACCCCTCAACTCTAAGAAGGAGACCTGCAAAACAGTTTTATGCTCACCAGCTCGGGGTGCATTTGACTATATTTCAAGCGTTCAATCCATTATCCTTTTTTTGTCCACGCGTAATTTGTAGACAGTTTTGTTTTATTCAGCTAGGAAAATCTACATTTGTGAAAAAACGGACAGATTATTTTTGTGTCCGAAATTCACCGGACAAATATCATTGCTTATAGTTTTCCTTTTGCCATTAATAAGAGAATAATTTCTATGCGTGCTTCATGTATTGGGACGTCTTCTGACTCCAGGATTTCATAGAATAACAAATGGATTGTTGGGGGATATCTGAAGCTTCTGTGAACAGTTTAATTCACTGAACATTCAGAACAATTGTGGGTGAGGAAAAGAAATATATCTTCCTCAATACACTTTTCTTTTGAAAAAGGAAATGCAATTTATATCATTTGATTCCTATGCATTATGTCGTTCAGTAATTACAGAGAAAAATGGATTTGTTCTTTTTCTCGTAATCTCTAAGGCTTAGAGAGTACATGTTTCTTCAAAATAATCTTTCCTAAGATTTAAAAAAGCAGGTAAATACAAAAATGATGAATTAAAGGAGAGCCAGGGTGACAAATCGAGCTTATGATACCGTTATAATCCTCCTTTTTACAGTAACCTATTCAAATCTTTAGCAGCAACACATTCATTTCCATTTACACTAAAGTGAGAGAGGAAAAACGTGGTTTCTGGAAACACATAAAACAGCATAAGGCTAGTGTAGTATGGGACTCAGCCTGCTCAATGCGTGCGTATTTAAGCAGCGAGAGCTGGTCACTCTCCGGAAGGAACTCAAAACGAATACAATGCTAGATGATAGCCCCAAGTAGTATGTGCAGCCACAGGAAAAGCATCCAAGTAAAAAAAATCTTCCAAAACAATTTTCAAATTGCTTTAAACTTCTTTTTTGGGACACTATGACTTTGGTGTGAAGGTAAAGGAATCTGATAAAATGACTCTTTTTCCTTCAAATTATCTTAAAGTAGTATGCAGCCTGAAACTCCCTGGGCACGTCTGCAGCGAGAGGCAGCAGTCCCGAGTGCCCTTTATGCTGTGCCACCAGGCCCGAAATCATGGCATAGGAACACCTCACACAACGGGAGCCGTGGATACCAGAACTGCTCTTGCTGCCATCACGGATGAATGAGGCACCCGACATTCCAAGAGCCATGCTTTGTCCGAGGCATTTTCAATGCATTATTTACATGAATCCTCATAATCATTTTGTCAAGGAAGGTGGGTTTTACTCTCCCTCTATTACCATGGATTGTATCACACGCCCAGTAAGCTTAATTCGTTTCCTGCGCTGCCCTTGCATTAAGGAACGGAACTGCGCGATGTGAACCCAGTACTCTCCCTCTCTGTAACCTGTGGTCTTAGCCACTACATATACTTCACTGCTGTTGAAAAGACATTTTTATATTTGTTACTGATCACAATATTCAGGACTGAAAGCAGTGTCATGATGACGTTATGGCAGGTTTGTGGACTAAGCCAATGCATATACCCCGTGTCTACAAGTCAAAAAATTACCAATACGAAATCTGTTCAGTGATTCCCTTCTTCAATATGAATTCAGAGGAGAGAGTTTTTGCTGAGATGTCAAATGCAGTCAGTTTGAACAGCAGTTGTACTTACTGCGTTTTTACACCCTACAACTCTAAGAAGGAAACCTGCAAAACAGTTTTATGCTCACCAGCTTGGGGTGCTTTTGATTAAATTTCAAGCGTTCAATCCATTAACCTTTTTTGTCCACGCGTAATTTGTACACAGTTTTGTTTTATTCAGCTAGGAAAATCTACATTTGTCAAAAAACGGACAGATGATTTTGGTGTCCAAAATTCACCGGACAAATATCATTGTTTATAATTTTCATTTGGCATTAATAAAAGAATAATTTCTATGTGCGTTTCGTGAATTGGGACGTCTTCTGACTCCAGGGTTTCATAGAATGACAAATGGATTGTTGGGGGAAATCTGAAGCTTGTATTAAAAGTTTAATTCACTGAACATTCAGAACAATTGTGGGTGAGACAAAGAAATATATCTTCCTCAATAAACTTTTCTTTTGAAAAAGGAAAAACAAATTATATCATTTGAATAATATGCTTTATGTCGTTCAGTAATTACACGGAAAAAGGAATTTGTTCTTTTTCTCTTAATCTCTAAGGCTTAGAGAGTACATGTTTCTTGTATATAATCTTTCCTAACATTTAAAGAGGCAGCTAAATAGAAGAATGATGAATTAAAGGAGAGCCATGGTGACAAATCGAGCTTTTGATACCGTTATAATCCTCCTTTTCACAGTAACTCATTCAAATCTTTAGCAGCAACACATTCATTTCCATATATACTAAAATGAGAGAGGGAAAACGTGGTTTCTGGAAACACATAAAACAGCATAAGGCTAGTGTATTATGGGACTCAGCCTGCTTAATGCGTATTTAAGCAGCGAGAGCTGGTCACTCTCCGGAAGGAACTCAAAACGAATACAATGCTACACGACTTTATTGAGAGCCCCAAGTAGTATGTCCAGCCACAGGAAAAGCATCCCAGTAAATTAAATCTTCCAAAACAATTTTCAAATTGCTGTAAACTTCTTTTTTGGATAGTATGCCTTTGGTGTGAAGGTTAAGGAAACTGATAAAATGTCTCTTTTTCCTTAAAATTACCTTAAAGTAGTATGCAGCCTGAAACTCTCTGGGCAATTCTGCAGCGAGAGGCAGCAGTCCTGAGTTCCCTTTATGCTCTGGCACCAGGCCCGAAATCATGGCATAGGAACACCTCACACAGCGAGTGCCATGGATACAAGAACTGCTCTTGCTGCCATCACGGATGACTGATGCACCCGATATTCCAAGCGCCCTGCTTTGTCCGAGGCATTTTCAGTGCATTATTTACTTTAATCCTCATAATCATTTTGTCAAGGAAGGTGGGTTTTATTCTCCCTATACTACCATGGAGGGAATCACACGCCCAGTAAGCTTAATTCGTTTCCTGAGCTTCCCTTGCATTAAGGAAGGGAAGTGCGCGATGTGAACCCAGTACTCTCCCTCTCTGTAAACTGTGGTCTTAGCCACTACATGTACTTCACTGCTGTTGAAAAGACATTTTTATATTTGATACTGATCACAATATTCAGGGCTGAAAGCATTGACAAGATGACGTTAGGGCAGTTTGATGGAAAAAGCCACTGCATATACCCAGTGTCTACCTGTCAAAAAATTACCCATACGAAATCTTTTCAGTGATTCCCTTCTTCAATATGAATTCAGAGGAGAGAGTTTTCGCTGAGATATCAAGTGCAGTAAGTCTGAACAGCAGTTGTACAAACTGCGTTTTTACACCCCTCAACTCTAAGAAGGAGACCTGCAAAACAGTTTTATGCTCACCAGCTCGGGGTGCATTTGACTATATTTCAAGCGTTCAATCCATTATCCTTTTTTTGTCCACGCGTAATTTGTAGACAGTTTTGTTTTATTCAGCTAGGAAAATCTACGTTTGTGAAAAAACGGACAGATTATTTTTGTGTCCGAAATTCACCGGACAAATATCATTGCTTATAGTTTTCCTTTTGCCATTAATAAGAGAATAATTTCTATGCGTGCTTCATGTATTGGGACGTCTTCTGACTCCAGGATTTCATAGAATAACAAATGGATTGTTGGGGGATATCTGAAGCTTCTGTGAAGTTTAATTCACTGAACATTCAGAACAATTGTGGGTGAGAATAAGAAATATATCTTCCTCAATACACTTTTCCTTTGAAAAAGGAAATGCAATTTATATCATTTGATTCCTACACATTATGTCGTTCAGTAATTACAGAGAAAAATGAATTTGTTCTTTTTCTCGTAATCTCTAAGGCTTAGAGAGTACATGTTTCTTCAAAATAATCTTTTCTAAGATTTAAAAAAGCAGGTAAATACAAAAATGATGAATTAAAGGAGAGCCAGGGTGACAAATCGAGCTTATGATACCGTTATAATCCTCCTTTTTACAGTAACCTATTCAAATCTTTAGCAGCAACACATTCATTTCCATTTACACTAAAGTGAGAGAGGAAAAACGTGGTTTCTGGAAACACATAAAACAGCATAAGGCTAGTGTATTATGGGACTCAGCCTGCTCAATGCGTGCGTATTTAAGCAGCGAGAGCTGGTCACTCTCCGGAAGGAACTCAAAACGAATACAATGCTAGATGATAGCCCCAAGTAGTATGTGCAGCCACAGGAAAAGCATCCAAGTAAAAAAAATCTGCCAAAACAATTTTCAAATTGCTTTAAACTTCTTTTTTGGGACACTATGATTTTGGTGTGAAGGTAAAGGAATCTGATAAAATGACTCTTTTTCCTTCAAATTATCTTAAAGTAGTATGCAGCCTGAAACTCCCTGGGCACGTCTGCAGCGAGAGGCAGCAGTCCCGAGTGCCCTTTATGCTGTGCCACCAGGCCCGAAATCATGGCATAGGAACACCTCACACAACGGGAGCCGTGGATACCAGAACTGCTCTTGCTGCCATCACGGATGAATGAGGCACCCGACATTCCAAGACCCATGCTTTGTCCGAGGCATTTTCAATGCATTATTTACTTGAATCCTCATAATCATTTTGTCAAGGAAGGTGGGTTTTACTCTCCCTATATTACCATGGAGGGTATCACACGCCCAGTAAGCTTAATTCGTTTCCTGCGCTGCCCTTGCATTAAGGAACGGAACTGCGCGATGTGAACCCAGTACTCTCCCTCTCTGTAACCTGTGGTCTTAGCCACTACATGTACTTCACTGCTGTTGAAAAGACATTTTTATATTTGATACTGATCACAATATTCAGGACTGAAAGCAGAGTCATGATGACGTTATGGCAGGTTTGTGGACAAAGCCAATGCATATACCCCGTGTCTACAAGTCAAAAAATTACCAATACGAAGTCTGTTCAGTGATTCCCTTCTTCAATATGAATTCAGAGGAGAGAGTTTTTGCTGAGATGTCAAATGCAGTCAGTTTGAACAGCAGTTGTACTTACTGCGTTTTTACACCCTACAACTCTAAGAAGGAAACCTGCAAAACAGTTTTATGCTCACCAGCTTGGGGTGCTTTTGATTAAATTTCAAGCGTTCAATCCATTAACCTTTTTTGTCCACGCGTAATTTGTACACAGTTTTGTTTTATTCAGCTAGGAAAATCTACATTTGTCAAAAAACGGACAGATGATTTTGGTGTCCAAAATTCACCGGACAAATATCATTGTTTATAATTTTCATTTGGCATTAATAAAAGAATAATTTCTATGTGCGTTTCGTGAATTGGGACGTCTTCTGACTCCAGGGTTTCATAGAATGACAAATGGATTGTTGGGGGAAATCTGAAGCTTGTATTAAAAGTTTAATTCACTGAACATTCAGAACAATTGTGGGTGAGACAAAGAAATATATCTTCCTCAATAAACTTTTCTTTTGAAAAAGGAAAAACAAATTATATCATTTGAATAATATGCTTTATGTCGTTCAGTAATTACACGGAAAAAGGAATTTGTTCTTTTTCTCTTAATCTCTAAGGCTTAGAGAGTACATGTTTCTTGTATATAATCTTTCCTAACATTTAAAGAGGCAGCTAAATAGAAGAATGATGAATTAAAGGAGAGCCATGGTGACAAATCGAGCTTTTGATACCGTTATAATCCTCCTTTTCACAGTAACTCATTCAAATCTTTAGCAGCAACACATTCATTTCCATATATACTAAAATGAGAGAGGGAAAACGTGGTTTCTGGAAACACATAAAACAGCATAAGGCTAGTGTATTATGGGACTCAGCCTGCTTAATGCGTATTTAAGCAGCGAGAGCTGGTCACTCTCCGGAAGGAACTCAAAACGAATACAATGCTACACGACTTTATTGAGAGCCCCAAGTAGTATGTCCAGCCACAGGAAAAGCATCCCAGTAAATTAAATCTTCCAAAACAATTTTCAAATTGCTGTAAACTTCTTTTTTGGATAGTATGCCTTTGGTGTGAAGGTTAAGGAAACTGATAAAATGTCTCTTTTTCCTTAAAATTACCTTAAAGTAGTATGCAGCCTGAAACTCTCTGGGCAATTCTGCAGCGAGAGGCAGCAGTCCTGAGTTCCCTTTATGCTCTGGCACCAGGCCCGAAATCATGGCATAGGAACACCTCACACAGCGAGTGCCATGGATACAAGAACTGCTCTTGCTGCCATCACGGATGACTGATGCACCCGATATTCCAAGCGCCCTGCTTTGTCCGAGGCATTTTCAGTGCATTATTTACTTTAATCCTCATAATCATTTTGTCAAGGAAGGTGGGTTTTATTCTCCCTATACTACCATGGAGGGAATCACACGCCCAGTAAGCTTAATTCGTTTCCTGAGCTGCCCTTGCATTAAGGAAGGGAAGTGCGCGATGTGAACCCAGTACTCTCCCTCTCTGTAAACTGTGGTCTTAGCCACTACATGTACTTCACTGCTGTTGAAAAGACATTTTTATATTTGATACTGATCACAATATTCAGGGCTGAAAGCATTGACAAGATGACGTTAGGGCAGTTTGATGGAAAAAGCCACTGCATATACCCAGTGTCTACCTGTCAAAAAATTACCCATACGAAATCTTTTCAGTGATCCCTCCTTCAATATGAATTCAGAGGAGAGAGTTTTCGCTGAGATATCAAGTGCAGTAAGTCTGAACAGCAGTTGTACAAACTGCGTTTTTACACCCCTCAACTCTAAGAAGGAGACCTGCAAAACAGTTTTATGCTCACCAGCTCGGGGTGCATTTGACTATATTTCAAGCGTTCAATCCATTATCCTTTTTTTGTCCACGCGTAATTTGTAGACAGTTTTGTTTTATTCAGCTAGGAAAATCTACATTTGTGAAAAAACGGACAGATTATTTTTGTGTCCGAAATTCACCGGACAAATATCATTGCTTATAGTTTTCCTTTTGCCATTAATAAGAGAATAATTTCTATGCGTGCTTCATGTATTGGGACGTCTTCTGACTCCAGGATTTCATAGAATAACAAATGGATTGTTGGGGGATATCTGAAGCTTCTGTGAACAGTTTAATTCACTGAACATTCAGAACAATTGTGGGTGAGAAAAAGAAATATATCTTCCTCAATAAACTTTTCTTTTGAAAAAGGAAATGCAATTTATATCATTTGATTCCTATGCATTATGTCGTTCAGTAATTACAGAGAAAATGGATTTGTTCTTTTTCTCGTAATCTCTAAGGCTTAGAGAGTACATGTTTCTTCAAAATAATCTTTCCTAAGATTTAAGAAAGCAGGTAAATACAAAAATGATGAATTAAAGGAGAGCCAGGGTGACAAATCGAGCTTATGATACCGTTATAATCCTCCTTTTTACAGTAACTAATTCAAATCTTTAGCAGCAACACATTCATTTCCATTTACACTAAAGTGAGAGAGGAAAAACGTGGTTTCTGGAAACACATAAAACAGCATAAGGCTAGTGTATTATGGGACTCAGCCTGCTCAATGCGTGCGTATTTAAGCAGTGAGAGCTGGTCACTCTCCGGAAGGAACTCAAAACGAATACAATGCTAGATGATAGCCCCTAGTAGTATGTGCAGCCACAGGAAAAGCATCCAAGTAAAAAAAATCTTCCAAAACAATTTTCAAATTGCTTTCAACTTCTTTTTTGGGACAGTATGATTTTGGTGTGAAGGTAAAGGAATCTGATAAAATGACTCTTTTTCCTTCAAATTATCTTAAAGTAGTATGCAGCCTGAAACTCCCTGGGCACGTCTGCAGCGAGAGGCAGCAGTCCCGAGTGCCCTTTATGCTGTGCCACCAGGCCCGAAATCATGGCATAGGAACACCTCACACAACGGGAGCCGTGGATACCAGAACTGCTCTTGCTGCCATCACGGATGAATGAGGCACCCGACATTCCAAGACCCATGCTTTGACCGAGGCATTTTCAATGCATTATTTACTTGAATCCTCATAATCATTTTGTCAAGGAAGGTGGGTTTTACTCTCCCTATATTACCATGGAGGGTATCACACGCCCAGTAAGCTTAATTCGTTTCCTGCGCTGCCCTTGCATTAAGGAACGGAACTGCGCGATGTGAACCCAGTACTCTCCCTCTCTGTAACCTGTGGTCTTAGCCACTACATGTACTTCACTGCTGTTGAAAAGACATTTTTATATTTGATACTGATCACAATATTCAGGACTGAAAGCAGAGTCATGATGACGTTATGGCAGGTTTGTGGACAAAGCCAATGCATATACCCCGTGTCTACAAGTCAAAAAATTACCAATACGAAGTCTGTTCAGTGATTCCCTTCTTCAATATGAATTCAGAGGAGAGAGTTTTTGCTGAGATGTCAAATGCAGTCAGTTTGAACAGCAGTTGTACTTACTGCGTTTTTACACCCTACAACTCTAAGAAGGAAACCTGCAAAACAGTTTTATGCTCACCAGCTTGGGGTGCTTTTGATTAAATTTCAAGCGTTCAATCCATTAACCTTTTTTGTCCACGCGTAATTTGTACACAGTTTTGTTTTATTCAGCTAGGAAAATCTACATTTGTCAAAAAACGGACAGATGATTTTGGTGTCCAAAATTCACCGGACAAATATCATTGTTTATAATTTTCATTTGGCATTAATAAAAGAATAATTTCTATGTGCGTTTCGTGAATTGGGACGTCTTCTGACTCCAGGGTTTCATAGAATGACAAATGGATTGTTGGGGGAAATCTGAAGCTTGTATTAAAAGTTTAATTCACTGAACATTCAGAACAATTGTGGGTGAGACAAAGAAATATATCTTCCTCAATAAACTTTTCTTTTGAAAAAGGAAAAACAAATTATATCATTTGAATAATATGCTTTATGTCGTTCAGTAATTACACGGAAAAAGGAATTTGTTCTTTTTCTCTTAATCTCTAAGGCTTAGAGAGTACATGTTTCTTGTATATAATCTTTCCTAACATTTAAAGAGGCAGCTAAATAGAAGAATGATGAATTAAAGGAGAGCCATGGTGACAAATCGAGCTTTTGATACCGTTATAATCCTCCTTTTCACAGTAACTCATTCAAATCTTTAGCAGCAACACATTCATTTCCATATATACTAAAATGAGAGAGGGAAAACGTGGTTTCTGGAAACACATAAAACAGCATAAGGCTAGTGTATTATGGGACTCAGCCTGCTTCATGCGTATTTAAGCAGCGAGAGCTGGTCACTCTCCGGAAGGAACTCAAAACGAATACAATGCTACACGACTTTATTGAGAGCCCCAAGTAGTATGTCCAGCCACAGGAAAAGCATCCCAGTAAATTAAATCTTCCAAAACAATTTTCAAATTGCTGTAAACTTCTTTTTTGGATAGTATGCCTTTGGTGTGAAGGTTAAGGAAACTGATAAAATGTCTCTTTTTCCTTAAAATTACCTTAAAGTAGTATGCAGCCTGAAACTCTCTGGGCAATTCTGCAGCGAGAGGCAGCAGTCCTGAGTTCCCTTTATGCTCTGGCACCAGGCCCGAAATCATGGCATAGGAACACCTCACACAGCGAGTGCCATGGATACAAGAACTGCTCTTGCTGCCATCACGGATGACTGATGCACCCGATATTCCAAGCGCCCTGCTTTGTCCGAGGCATTTTCAGTGCATTATTTACTTTAATCCTCATAATCATTTTGTCAAGGAAGGTGGGTTTTATTCTCCCTATACTACCATGGAGGGAATCACACGCCCAGTAAGCTTAATTCGTTTCCTGAGCTTCCCTTGCATTAAGGAAGGGAAGTGCGCGATGTGAACCCAGTACTCTCCCTCTCTGTAAACTGTGGTCTTAGCCACTACATGTACTTCACTGCTGTTGAAAAGACATTTTTATATTTGATACTGATCACAATATTCAGGGCTGAAAGCATTGACAAGATGACGTTAGGGCAGTTTGATGGAAAAAGCCACTGCATATACCCAGTGTCTACCTGTCAAAAAATTACCCATACGAAATCTTTTCAGTGATTCCCTTCTTCAATATGAATTCAGAGGAGAGAGTTTTCGCTGAGATATCAAGTGCAGTAAGTCTGAACAGCAGTTGTACAAACTGCGTTTTTACACCCCTCAACTCTAAGAAGGAGACCTGCAAAACAGTTTTATGCTCACCAGCTCGGGGTGCATTTGACTATATTTCAAGCGTTCAATCCATTATCCTTTTTTTGTCCACGCGTAATTTGTAGACAGTTTTGTTTTATTCAGCTAGGAAAATCTACATTTGTGAAAAAACGGACAGATTATTTTTGTGTCCGAAATTCACCGGACAAATATCATTGCTTATAGTTTTCTTTTTGCCATTAATAAGAGAATAATTTCTATGCGTGCTTCATGTATTGGGACGTCTTCTGACTCCAGGATTTCATAGAATAACAAATGGATTGTTGGGGGATATCTGAAGCTTCTGTGAAGTTTAATTCACTGAACATTCAGAACAATTGTGGCTGAGAATAAGAAATATATCTTCCTCAATACACTTTTCCTTTGAAAAAGGAAATGCAATTTATATCATTTGATTCCTACACATTATGTCTTTCAGTAATTACAGAGAAAAATGAATTTGTTCTTTTTCTCGTAATCTCTAAGGCTTAGAGAGTACATGTTTCTTCAAAATAATCTTTTCTAAGATTTAAAAAAGCAGGTAAATACAAAAATGATGAATTAAAGGAGAGCCAGGGTGACAAATCGAGCTTATGATACCGTTATAATCCTCCTTTTTACAGTAACCTATTCAAATCTTTAGCAGCAACACATTCATTTCCATTTACACTAAAGTGAGAGAGGAAAAACGTGGTTTCTGGAAACACATAAAACAGCATAAGGCTAGTGTATTATGGGACTCAGCCTGCTCAATGCGTGCGTATTTAAGCAGCGAGAGCTGGTCACTCTCCGGAAGGAACTTCAAACGAATACAATGCTAGATGATAGCCCCAAGTAGTATGTGCAGCCACAGGAAAAGCATCCAAGTAAAAAAAATCTTCCAAAACAATTTTCAAATTGCTTTAAACTTCTTTTTTGGGACACTATGATTTTGGTGTGAAGGTAAAGGAATCTGATAAAATGACTCTTTTTCCTTCAAATTATCTTAAAGTAGTATGCAGCCTGAAACTCCCTGGGCACGTCTGCAGCGAGAGGCAGCAGTCCCGAGTGCCCTTTATGCTGTGCCACCAGGCCCGAAATCATGGCATAGGAACACCTCACACAACGGGAGCCGTGGATACCAGAACTGCTCTTGCTGCCATCACGGATGAATGAGGCACCCGACATTCCAAGACCCATGCTTTGTCCGAGGCATTTTCAATGCATTATTTACTTGAATCCTCATAATCATTTTGTCAAGGAAGGTGGGTTTTACTCTCCCTCTATTACCATGGAGGGTATCACACGCCCAGTAAGCTTAATTCGTTTCCTGCGCTGCCCTTGCATTAAGGAACGGAACTGCGCGATGTGAACCCAGTACTCTCCCTCTCTGTAACCTGTGGTCTTAGCCACTACATGTACTTCACTGCTGTTGAAAAGACATTTTTATATTTGATACTGATCACAATATTCAGGACTGAAAGCAGAGTCATGATGACGTTATGGCAGGTTTGTGGACAAAGCCAATGCATATACCCCGTGTCTACAAGTCAAAAAATTACCAATACGAAGTCTGTTCAGTGATTCCCTTCTTCAATATGAATTCAGAGGAGAGAGTTTTTGCTGAGATGTCAAATGCAGTCAGTTTGAACAGCAGTTGTACTTACTGCGTTTTTACACCCTACAACTCTAAGAAGGAAACCTGCAAAACAGTTTTATGCTCACCAGCTTGGGGTGCTTTTGATTAAATTTCAAGCGTTCAATCCATTAACCTTTTTTGTCCACGCGTAATTTGTACACAGTTTTGTTTTATTCAGCTAGGAAAATCTACATTTGTCAAAAAACGGACAGATGATTTTGGTGTCCAAAATTCACCGGACAAATATCATTGTTTATAATTTTCATTTGGCATTAATAAAAGAATAATTTCTATGTGCGTTTCGTGAATTGGGACGTCTTCTGACTCCAGGGTTTCATAGAATGACAAATGGATTGTTGGGGGAAATCTGAAGCTTGTATTAAAAGTTTAATTCACTGAACATTCAGAACAATTGTGGGTGAGACAAAGAAATATATCTTCCTCAATAAACTTTTCTTTTGAAAAAGGAAAAACAAATTATATCATTTGAATAATATGCTTTATGTCGTTCAGTAATTACACGGAAAAAGGAATTTGTTCTTTTTCTCTTAATCTCTAAGGCTTAGAGAGTACATGTTTCTTGTATATAATCTTTCCTAACATTTAAAGAGGCAGCTAAATAGAAGAATGATGAATTAAAGGAGAGCCATGGTGACAAATCGAGCTTTTGATACCGTTATAATCCTCCTTTTCACAGTAACTCATTCAAATCTTTAGCAGCAACACATTCATTTCCATATATACTAAAATGAGAGAGGGAAAACGTGGTTTCTGGAAACACATAAAACAGCATAAGGCTAGTGTATTATGGGACTCAGCCTGCTTAATGCGTATTTAAGCAGCGAGAGCTGGTCACTCTCCGGAAGGAACTCAAAACGAATACAATGCTACACGACTTTATTGAGAGCCCCAAGTAGTATGTCCAGCCACAGGAAAAGCATCCCAGTAAATTAAATCTTCCAAAACAATTTTCAAATTGCTGTAAACTTCTTTTTTGGATAGTATGCCTTTGGTGTGAAGGTTAAGGAAACTGATAAAATGTCTCTTTTTCCTTAAAATTACCTTAAAGTAGTATGCAGCCTGAAACTCTCTGGGCAATTCTGCAGCGAGAGGCAGCAGTCCTGAGTTCCCTTTATGCTCTGGCACCAGGCCCGAAATCATGGCATAGGAACACCTCACACAGCGAGTGCCATGGATACAAGAACTGCTCTTGCTGCCATCACGGATGACTGATGCACCCGATATTCCAAGCGCCCTGCTTTGTCCGAGGCATTTTCAGTGCATTATTTACTTTAATCCTCATAATCATTTTGTCAAGGAAGGTGGGTTTTATTCTCCCTATACTACCATGGAGGGAATCACACGCCCAGTAAGCTTAATTCGTTTCCTGAGCTTCCCTTGCATTAAGGAAGGGAAGTGCGCGATGTGAACCCAGTACTCTCCCTCTCTGTAAACTGTGGTCTTAGCCACTACATGTACTTCACTGCTGTTGAAAAGACATTTTTATATTTGATACTGATCACAATATTCAGGGCTGAAAGCATTGACAAGATGACGTTAGGGCAGTTTGATGGAAAAAGCCACTGCATATACCCAGTGTCTACCTGTCAAAAAATTACCCATACGAAATCTTTTCAGTGATTCCCTTCTTCAATATGAATTCAGAGGAGAGAGTTTTCGCTGAGATATCAAGTGCAGTAAGTCTGAACAGCAGTTGTACAAACTGCGTTTTTACACCCCTCAACTCTAAGAAGGAGACCTGCAAAACAGTTTTATGCTCACCAGCTCGGGGTGCATTTGACTATATTTCAAGCGTTCAATCCATTATCCTTTTTTTGTCCACGCGTAATTTGTAGACAGTTTTGTTTTATTCAGCTAGGAAAATCTACGTTTGTGAAAAAACGGACAGATTATTTTTGTGTCCGAAATTCACCGGACAAATATCATTGCTTATAGTTTTCCTTTTGCCATTAATAAGAGAATAATTTCTATGCGTGCTTCATGTATTGGGACGTCTTCTGACTCCAGGATTTCATAGAATAACAAATGGATTGTTGGGGGATATCTGAAGCTTCTGTGAAGTTTAATTCACTGAACATTCAGAACAATTGTGGGTGAGAATAAGAAATATATCTTCCTCAATACACTTTTCCTTTGAAAAAGGAAATGCAATTTATATCATTTGATTCCTACACATTATGTCGTTCAGTAATTACAGAGAAAAATGGATTTGTTCTTTTTCTCGTAATCTCTAAGGCTTAGAGAGTACATGTTTCTTCAAAATAATCTTTTCTAAGATTTAAAAAAGCAGGTAAATACAAAAATGATGAATTAAAGGAGAGCCAGGGTGACAAATCGAGCTTATGATACCGTTATAATCCTCCTTTTTACAGTAACCTATTCAAATCTTTAGCAGCAACACATTCATTTCCATTTACACTAAAGTGAGAGAGGAAAAACGTGGTTTCTGGAAACACATAAAACAGCATAAGGCTAGTGTATTATGGGACTCAGCCTGCTCAATGCGTGCGTATTTAAGCAGCGAGAGCTGGTCACTCTCCGGAAGGAACTCAAAACGAATACAATGCTAGATGATAGCCCCAAGTAGTATGTGCAGCCACAGGAAAAGCATCCAAGTAAAAAAAATCTGCCAAAACAATTTTCAAATTGCTTTAAACTTCTTTTTTGGGACACTATGATTTTGGTGTGAAGGTAAAGGAATCTGATAAAATGACTCTTTTTCCTTCAAATTATCTTAAAGTAGTATGCAGCCTGAAACTCCCTGGGCACGTCTGCAGCGAGAGGCAGCAGTCCCGAGTGCCCTTTATGCTGTGCCACCAGGCCCGAAATCATGGCATAGGAACACCTCACACAACGGGAGCCGTGGATACCAGAACTGCTCTTGCTGCCATCACGGATGAATGAGGCACCCGACATTCCAAGACCCATGCTTTGTCCGAGGCATTTTCAATGCATTATTTACTTGAATCCTCATAATCATTTTGTCAAGGAAGGTGGGTTTTACTCTCCCTATATTACCATGGAGGGTATCACACGCCCAGTAAGCTTAATTCGTTTCCTGCGCTGCCCTTGCATTAAGGAACGGAACTGCGCGATGTGAACCCAGTACTCTCCCTCTCTGTAACCTGTGGTCTTAGCCACTACATGTACTTCACTGCTGTTGAAAAGACATTTTTATATTTGATACTGATCACAATATTCAGGACTGAAAGCAGAGTCATGATGACGTTATGGCAGGTTTGTGGACAAAGCCAATGCATATACCCCGTGTCTACAAGTCAAAAAATTACCAATACGAAGTCTGTTCAGTGATTCCCTTCTTCAATATGAATTCAGAGGAGAGAGTTTTTGCTGAGATGTCAAATGCAGTCAGTTTGAACAGCAGTTGTACTTACTGCGTTTTTACACCCTACAACTCTAAGAAGGAAACCTGCAAAACAGTTTTATGCTCACCAGCTTGGGGTGCTTTTGATTAAATTTCAAGCGTTCAATCCATTAACCTTTTTTGTCCACGCGTAATTTGTACACAGTTTTGTTTTATTCAGCTAGGAAAATCTACATTTGTCAAAAAACGGACAGATGATTTTGGTGTCCAAAATTCACCGGACAAATATCATTGTTTATAATTTTCATTTGGCATTAATAAAAGAATAATTTCTATGTGCGTTTCGTGAATTGGGACGTCTTCTGACTCCAGGGTTTCATAGAATGACAAATGGATTGTTGGGGGAAATCTGAAGCTTGTATTAAAAGTTTAATTCACTGAACATTCAGAACAATTGTGGGTGAGACAAAGAAATATATCTTCCTCAATAAACTTTTCTTTTGAAAAAGGAAAAACAAATTATATCATTTGAATAATATGCTTTATGTCGTTCAGTAATTACACGGAAAAAGGAATTTGTTCTTTTTCTCTTAATCTCTAAGGCTTAGAGAGTACATGTTTCTTGTATATAATCTTTCCTAACATTTAAAGAGGCAGCTAAATAGAAGAATGATGAATTAAAGGAGAGCCATGGTGACAAATCGAGCTTTTGATACCGTTATAATCCTCCTTTTCACAGTAACTCATTCAAATCTTTAGCAGCAACACATTCATTTCCATATATACTAAAATGAGAGAGGGAAAACGTGGTTTCTGGAAACACATAAAACAGCATAAGGCTAGTGTATTATGGGACTCAGCCTGCTTAATGCGTATTTAAGCAGCGAGAGCTGGTCACTCTCCGGAAGGAACTCAAAACGAATACAATGCTACACGACTTTATTGAGAGCCCCAAGTAGTATGTCCAGCCACAGGAAAAGCATCCCAGTAAATTAAATCTTCCAAAACAATTTTCAAATTGCTGTAAACTTCTTTTTTGGATAGTATGCCTTTGGTGTGAAGGTTAAGGAAACTGATAAAATGTCTCTTTTTCCTTAAAATTACCTTAAAGTAGTATGCAGCCTGAAACTCTCTGGGCAATTCTGCAGCGAGAGGCAGCAGTCCTGAGTTCCCTTTATGCTCTGGCACCAGGCCCGAAATCATGGCATAGGAACACCTCACACAGCGAGTGCCATGGATACAAGAACTGCTCTTGCTGCCATCACGGATGACTGATGCACCCGATATTCCAAGCGCCCTGCTTTGTCCGAGGCATTTTCAGTGCATTATTTACTTTAATCCTCATAATCATTTTGTCAAGGAAGGTGGGTTTTATTCTCCCTATACTACCATGGAGGGAATCACACGCCCAGTAAGCTTAATTCGTTTCCTGAGCTGCCCTTGCATTAAGGAAGGGAAGTGCGCGATGTGAACCCAGTACTCTCCCTCTCTGTAAACTGTGGTCTTAGCCACTACATGTACTTCACTGCTGTTGAAAAGACATTTTTATATTTGATACTGATCACAATATTCAGGGCTGAAAGCATTGACAAGATGACGTTAGGGCAGTTTGATGGAAAAAGCCACTGCATATACCCAGTGTCTACCTGTCAAAAAATTACCCATACGAAATCTTTTCAGTGATCCCTCCTTCAATATGAATTCAGAGGAGAGAGTTTTCGCTGAGATATCAAGTGCAGTAAGTCTGAACAGCAGTTGTACAAACTGCGTTTTTACACCCCTCAACTCTAAGAAGGAGACCTGCAAAACAGTTTTATGCTCACCAGCTCGGGGTGCATTTGACTATATTTCAAGCGTTCAATCCATTATCCTTTTTTTGTCCACGCGTAATTTGTAGACAGTTTTGTTTTATTCAGCTAGGAAAATCTACATTTGTGAAAAAACGGACAGATTATTTTTGTGTCCGAAATTCACCGGACAAATATCATTGCTTATAGTTTTCCTTTTGCCATTAATAAGAGAATAATTTCTATGCGTGCTTCATGTATTGGGACGTCTTCTGACTCCAGGATTTCATAGAATAACAAATGGATTGTTGGGGGATATCTGAAGCTTCTGTGAACAGTTTAATTCACTGAACATTCAGAACAATTGTGGGTGAGAAAAAGAAATATATCTTCCTCAATAAACTTTTCTTTTGAAAAAGGAAATGCAATTTATATCATTTGATTCCTATGCATTATGTCGTTCAGTAATTACAGAGAAAATGGATTTGTTCTTTTTCTCGTAATCTCTAAGGCTTAGAGAGTACATGTTTCTTCAAAATAATCTTTCCTAAGATTTAAGAAAGCAGGTAAATACAAAAATGATGAATTAAAGGAGAGCCAGGGTGACAAATCGAGCTTATGATACCGTTATAATCCTCCTTTTTACAGTAACTAATTCAAATCTTTAGCAGCAACACATTCATTTCCATTTACACTAAAGTGAGAGAGGAAAAACGTGGTTTCTGGAAACACATAAAACAGCATAAGGCTAGTGTATTATGGGACTCAGCCTGCTCAATGCGTGCGTATTTAAGCAGTGAGAGCTGGTCACTCTCCGGAAGGAACTCAAAACGAATACAATGCTAGATGATAGCCCCTAGTAGTATGTGCAGCCACAGGAAAAGCATCCAAGTAAAAAAAATCTTCCAAAACAATTTTCAAATTGCTTTCAACTTCTTTTTTGGGACAGTATGATTTTGGTGTGAAGGTAAAGGAATCTGATAAAATGACTCTTTTTCCTTCAAATTATCTTAAAGTAGTATGCAGCCTGAAACTCCCTGGGCACGTCTGCAGCGAGAGGCAGCAGTCCCGAGTGCCCTTTATGCTGTGCCACCAGGCCCGAAATCATGGCATAGGAACACCTCACACAACGGGAGCCGTGGATACCAGAACTGCTCTTGCTGCCATCACGGATGAATGAGGCACCCGACATTCCAAGACCCATGCTTTGACCGAGGCATTTTCAATGCATTATTTACTTGAATCCTCATAATCATTTTGTCAAGGAAGGTGGGTTTTACTCTCCCTATATTACCATGGAGGGTATCACACGCCCAGTAAGCTTAATTCGTTTCCTGCGCTGCCCTTGCATTAAGGAACGGAACTGCGCGATGTGAACCCAGTACTCTCCCTCTCTGTAACCTGTGGTCTTAGCCACTACATGTACTTCACTGCTGTTGAAAAGACATTTTTATATTTGATACTGATCACAATATTCAGGACTGAAAGCAGAGTCATGATGACGTTATGGCAGGTTTGTGGACAAAGCCAATGCATATACCCCGTGTCTACAAGTCAAAAAATTACCAATACGAAGTCTGTTCAGTGATTCCCTTCTTCAATATGAATTCAGAGGAGAGAGTTTTTGCTGAGATGTCAAATGCAGTCAGTTTGAACAGCAGTTGTACTTACTGCGTTTTTACACCCTACAACTCTAAGAAGGAAACCTGCAAAACAGTTTTATGCTCACCAGCTTGGGGTGCTTTTGATTAAATTTCAAGCGTTCAATCCATTAACCTTTTTTGTCCACGCGTAATTTGTACACAGTTTTGTTTTATTCAGCTAGGAAAATCTACATTTGTCAAAAAACGGACAGATGATTTTGGTGTCCAAAATTCACCGGACAAATATCATTGTTTATAATTTTCATTTGGCATTAATAAAAGAATAATTTCTATGTGCGTTTCGTGAATTGGGACGTCTTCTGACTCCAGGGTTTCATAGAATGACAAATGGATTGTTGGGGGAAATCTGAAGCTTGTATTAAAAGTTTAATTCACTGAACATTCAGAACAATTGTGGGTGAGACAAAGAAATATATCTTCCTCAATAAACTTTTCTTTTGAAAAAGGAAAAACAAATTATATCATTTGAATAATATGCTTTATGTCGTTCAGTAATTACACGGAAAAAGGAATTTGTTCTTTTTCTCTTAATCTCTAAGGCTTAGAGAGTACATGTTTCTTGTATATAATCTTTCCTAACATTTAAAGAGGCAGCTAAATAGAAGAATGATGAATTAAAGGAGAGCCATGGT
Source organism: Manis javanica (assembly GCF_040802235.1). NCBI lineage: Eukaryota > Metazoa > Chordata > Mammalia > Pholidota > Manidae > Manis > Manis javanica. Next base: position 29,821,656 of record NC_133156.1, on the reverse strand, counting down.
GACAAATCGAGCTTTTGATACCGTTATAATCCTCCTTTTCACAGTAACTCATTCAAATCTTTAGCAGCAACACATTCATTTCCATATATACTAAAATGAGAGAGGGAAAACGTGGTTTCTGGAAACACATAAAACAGCATAAGGCTAGTGTATTATGGGACTCAGCCTGCTTAATGCGTATTTAAGCAGCGAGAGCTGGTCACTCTCCGGAAGGAACTCAAAACGAATACAATGCTACACGACTTTATTGAGAGCCCCAAGTAGTATGTCCAGCCACAGGAAAAGCATCCCAGTAAATTAAATCTTCCAAAACAATTTTCAAATTGCTGTAAACTTCTTTTTTGGATAGTATGCCTTTGGTGTGAAGGTTAAGGAAACTGATAAAATGTCTCTTTTTCCTTAAAATTACCTTAAAGTAGTATGCAGCCTGAAACTCTCTGGGCAATTCTGCAGCGAGAGGCAGCAGTCCTGAGTTCCCTTTATGCTCTGGCACCAGGCCCGAAATCATGGCATAGGAACACCTCACACAGCGAGTGCCATGGATACAAGAACTGCTCTTGCTGCCATCACGGATGACTGATGCACCCGATATTCCAAGCGCCCTGCTTTGTCCGAGGCATTTTCAGTGCATTATTTACTTTAATCCTCATAATCATTTTGTCAAGGAAGGTGGGTTTTATTCTCCCTATACTACCATGGAGGGAATCACACGCCCAGTAAGCTTAATTCGTTTCCTGAGCTTCCCTTGCATTAAGGAAGGGAAGTGCGCGATGTGAACCCAGTACTCTCCCTCTCTGTAAACTGTGGTCTTAGCCACTACATGTACTTCACTGCTGTTGAAAAGACATTTTTATATTTGATACTGATCACAATATTCAGGGCTGAAAGCATTGACAAGATGACGTTAGGGCAGTTTGATGGAAAAAGCCACTGCATATACCCAGTGTCTACCTGTCAAAAAATTACCCATACGAAATCTTTTCAGTGATTCCCTTCTTCAATATGAATTCAGAGGAGAGAGTTTTCGCTGAGATATCAAGTGCAGTAAGTCTGAACAGCAGTTGTACAAACTGCGTTTTTACACCCCTCAACTCTAAGAAGGAGACCTGCAAAACAGTTTTATGCTCACCAGCTCGGGGTGCATTTGACTATATTTCAAGCGTTCAATCCATTATCCTTTTTTTGTCCACGCGTAATTTGTAGACAGTTTTGTTTTATTCAGCTAGGAAAATCTACATTTGTGAAAAAACGGACAGATTATTTTTGTGTCCGAAATTCACCGGACAAATATCATTGCTTATAGTTTTCTTTTTGCCATTAATAAGAGAATAATTTCTATGCGTGCTTCATGTATTGGGACGTCTTCTGACTCCAGGATTTCATAGAATAACAAATGGATTGTTGGGGGATATCTGAAGCTTCTGTGAAGTTTAATTCACTGAACATTCAGAACAATTGTGGCTGAGAATAAGAAATATATCTTCCTCAATACACTTTTCCTTTGAAAAAGGAAATGCAATTTATATCATTTGATTCCTACACATTATGTCTTTCAGTAATTACAGAGAAAAATGAATTTGTTCTTTTTCTCGTAATCTCTAAGGCTTAGAGAGTACATGTTTCTTCAAAATAATCTTTTCTAAGATTTAAAAAAGCAGGTAAATACAAAAATGATGAATTAAAGGAGAGCCAGTGTGACAAATCGAGCTTATGATACCGTTATAATCCTCCTTTTTACAGTAACCTATTCAAATCTTTAGCAGCAACACATTCATTTCCATTTACACTAAAGTGAGAGAGGAAAAACGTGGTTTCTGGAAACACATAAAACAGCATAAGGCTAGTGTATTATGGGACTCAGCCTGCTCAATGCGTGCGTATTTAAGCAGCGAGAGCTGGTCACTCTCCGGAAGGAACTTCAAACGAATACAATGCTAGATGATAGCCCCAAGTAGTATGTGCAGCCACAGGAAAAGCATCCAAGTAAAAAAAATCTTCCAAAACAATTTTCAAATTGCTTTAAACTTCTTTTTTGGGACACTATGATTTTGGTGTGAAGGTAAAGGAATCTGATAAAATGACTCTTTTTCCTTCAAATTATCTTAAAGTAGTATGCAGCCTGAAACTCCCTGGGCACGTCTGCAGCGAGAGGCAGCAGTCCCGAGTGCCCTTTATGCTGTGCCACCAGGCCCGAAATCATGGCATAGGAACACCTCACACAACGGGAGCCGTGGATACCAGAACTGCTCTTGCTGCCATCACGGATGAATGAGGCACCCGACATTCCAAGACCCATGCTTTGTCCGAGGCATTTTCAATGCATTATTTACTTGAATCCTCATAATCATTTTGTCAAGGAAGGTGGGTTTTACTCTCCCTCTATTACCATGGAGGGTATCACACGCCCAGTAAGCTTAATTCGTTTCCTGCGCTGCCCTTGCATTAAGGAACGGAACTGCGCGATGTGAACCCAGTACTCTCCCTCTCTGTAACCTGTGGTCTTAGCCACTACATGTACTTCACTGCTGTTGAAAAGACATTTTTATATTTGATACTGATCACAATATTCAGGACTGAAAGCAGAGTCATGATGACGTTATGGCAGGTTTGTGGACAAAGCCAATGCATATACCCCGTGTCTACAAGTCAAAAAATTACCAATACGAAGTCTGTTCAGTGATTCCCTTCTTCAATATGAATTCAGAGGAGAGAGTTTTTGCTGAGATGTCAAATGCAGTCAGTTTGAACAGCAGTTGTACTTACTGCGTTTTTACACCCTACAACTCTAAGAAGGAAACCTGCAAAACAGTTTTATGCTCACCAGCTTGGGGTGCTTTTGATTAAATTTCAAGCGTTCAATCCATTAACCTTTTTTGTCCACGCGTAATTTGTACACAGTTTTGTTTTATTCAGCTAGGAAAATCTACATTTGTCAAAAAACGGACAGATGATTTTGGTGTCCAAAATTCACCGGACAAATATCATTGTTTATAATTTTCATTTGGCATTAATAAAAGAATAATTTCTATGTGCGTTTCGTGAATTGGGACGTCTTCTGACTCCAGGGTTTCATAGAATGACAAATGGATTGTTGGGGGAAATCTGAAGCTTGTATTAAAAGTTTAATTCACTGAACATTCAGAACAATTGTGGGTGAGACAAAGAAATATATCTTCCTCAATAAACTTTTCTTTTGAAAAAGGAAAAACAAATTATATCATTTGAATAATATGCTTTATGTCGTTCAGTAATTACACGGAAAAAGGAATTTGTTCTTTTTCTCTTAATCTCTAAGGCTTAGAGAGTACATGTTTCTTGTATATAATCTTTCCTAACATTTAAAGAGGCAGCTAAATAGAAGAATGATGAATTAAAGGAGAGCCATGGTGACAAATCGAGCTTTTGATACCGTTATAATCCTCCTTTTCACAGTAACTCATTCAAATCTTTAGCAGCAACACATTCATTTCCATATATACTAAAATGAGAGAGGGAAAACGTGGTTTCTGGAAACACATAAAACTGCATAAGGCTAGTGTATTATGGGACTCAGCCTGCTTAATGCGTATTTAAGCAGCGAGAGCTGGTCACTCTCCGGAAGGAACTCAAAACGAATACAATGCTACACGACTTTATTGAGAGCCCCAAGTAGTATGTCCAGCCACAGGAAAAGCATCCCAGTAAATTAAATCTTCCAAAACAATTTTCAAATTGCTGTAAACTTCTTTTTTGGATAGTATGCCTTTGGTGTGAAGGTTAAGGAAACTGATAAAATGTCTCTTTTTCCTTAAAATTACCTTAAAGTAGTATGCAGCCTGAAACTCTCTGGGCAATTCTGCAGCGAGAGGCAGCAGTCCTGAGTTCCCTTTATGCTCTGGCACCAGGCCCGAAATCATGGCATAGGAACACCTCACACAGCGAGTGCCATGGATACAAGAACTGCTCTTGCTGCCATCACGGATGACTGATGCACCCGATATTCCAAGCGCCCTGCTTTGTCCGAGGCATTTTCAGTGCATTATTTACTTTAATCCTCATAATCATTTTGTCAAGGAAGGTGGGTTTTATTCTCCCTATACTACCATGGAGGGAATCACACGCCCAGTAAGCTTAATTCGTTTCCTGAGCTGCCCTTGCATTAAGGAAGGGAAGTGCGCGATGTGAACCCAGTACTCTCCCTCTCTGTAAACTGTGGTCTTAGCCACTACATGTACTTCACTGCTGTTGAAAAGACATTTTTATATTTGATACTGATCACAATATTCAGGGCTGAAAGCATTGACAAGATGACGTTAGGGCAGTTTGATGGAAAAAGCCACTGCATATACCCAGTGTCTACCTGTCAAAAAATTACCCATACGAAATCTTTTCAGTGATCCCTCCTTCAATATGAATTCAGAGGAGAGAGTTTTCGCTGAGATATCAAGTGCAGTAAGTCTGAACAGCAGTTGTACAAACTGCGTTTTTACACCCCTCAACTCTAAGAAGGAGACCTGCAAAACAGTTTTATGCTCACCAGCTCGGGGTGCCTTTGACTATATTTCAAGCGTTCAATCCATTATCCTTTTTTTGTCCACGCGTAATTTGTAGACAGTTTTGTTTTATTCAGCTAGGAAAATCTACATTTGTGAAAAAACGGACAGATTATTTTTGTGTCCGAAATTCACCGGACAAATATCATTGCTTATAGTTTTCCTTTTGCCATTAATAAGAGAATAATTTCTATGCGTGCTTCATGTATTGGGACGTCTTCTGACTCCAGGATTTCATAGAATAACAAATGGATTGTTGGGGGATATCTGAAGCTTCTGTGAACAGTTTAATTCACTGAACATTCAGAACAATTGTGGGTGAGAAAAAGAAATATATCTTCCTCAATAAACTTTTCTTTTGAAAAAGGAAATGCAATTTATATCATTTGATTCCTATGCATTATGTCGTTCAGTAATTACAGAGAAAATGGATTTGTTCTTTTTCTCGTAATCTCTAAGGCTTAGAGAGTACATGTTTCTTCAAAATAATCTTTCCTAAGATTTAAGAAAGCAGGTAAATACAAAAATGATGAATTAAAGGAGAGCCAGGGTGACAAATCGAGCTTATGATACCGTTATAATCCTCCTTTTTACAGTAACTAATTCAAATCTTTAGCAGCAACACATTCATTTCCATTTACACTAAAGTGAGAGAGGAAAAACGTGGTTTCTGGAAACACATAAAACAGCATAAGGCTAGTGTATTATGGGACTCAGCCTGCTCAATGCGTGCGTATTTAAGCAGTGAGAGCTGGTCACTCTCCGGAAGGAACTCAAAACGAATACAATGCTAGATGATAGCCCCTAGTAGTATGTGCAGCCACAGGAAAAGCATCCAAGTAAAAAAAATCTTCCAAAACAATTTTCAAATTGCTTTAAACTTCTTTTTTGGGACAGTATGATTTTGGTGTGAAGGTAAAGGAATCTGATAAAATGACTCTTTTTCCTTCAAATTATCTTAAAGTAGTATGCAGCCTGAAACTCCCTGGGCACGTCTGCAGCGAGAGGCAGCAGTCCCGAGTGCCCTTTATGCTGTGCCACCAGGCCCGAAATCATGGCATAGGAACACCTCACACAACGGGAGCCGTGGATACCAGAACTGCTCTTGCTGCCATCACGGATGAATGAGGCACCCGACATTCCAAGAGCCATGCTTTGTCCGAGACATTTTCAATGCATTATTTACTTGAATCCTCATAATCATTTTGTCAAGGAAGGTGGGTTTTACTCTCCCTATATTACCATGGAGGGTATCACACGCCCAGTAAGCTTAATTCGTTTCCTGCGCTGCCCTTGCATTAAGGAACGGAACTGCGCGATGTGAACCCAGTACTCTCCCTCTCTGTAACCTGTGGTCTTAGCCACTACATGTACTTCACTGCTGTTGAAAAGACATTTTTATATTTGATACTGATCACAATATTCAGGACTGAAAGCAGAGTCATGATGACGTTATGGCAGGTTTGTGGACAAAGCCAATGCATATACCCCGTGTCTACAAGTCAAAAAATTACCAATACGAAATCCGTTCAGTGATTCCCTTCTTCAATATGAATTCAGAGGAGAGAGTTTTTGCTGAGATGTCAAATGCAGTCAGTTTGAACAGCAGTTGTACTTACTGCGTTTTTACACCCTACAACTCTAAGAAGGAAACCTGCAAAACAGTTTTATGCTCACCAGCTTGGGGTGCTTTTGATTAAATTTCAAGCGTTCAATCCATTAACCTTTTTTGTCCACGCGTAATTTGTACACAGTTTTGTTTTATTCAGCTAGGAAAATCTACATTTGTCAAAAAACGGACAGATGATTTTGGTGTCCAAAATTCACCGGACAAATATCATTGTTTATAATTTTCATTTGGCATTAATAAAAGAATAATTTCTATGTGCGTTTCGTGAATTGGGACGTCTTCTGACTCCAGGGTTTCATAGAATGACAAATGGATTGTTGGGGGAAATCTGAAGCTTGTATTAAAAGTTTAATTCACTGAACATTCAGAACAATTGTGGGTGAGACAAAGAAATATATCTTCCTCAATAAACTTTTCTTTTGAAAAAGGAAAAACAAATTATATCATTTGAATAATATGCTTTATGTCATTCAGTAATTACACGGAAAAAGGAATTTGTTCTTTTTCTCTTAATCTCTAAGGCTTAGAGAGTACATGTTTCTTGTATATAATCTTTCCTAACATTTAAAGAGGCAGCTAAATAGAAGAATGATGAATTAAAGGAGAGCCATGGTGACAAATCGAGCTTTTGATACCGTTATAATCCTCCTTTTCACAGTAACTCATTCAAATCTTTAGCAGCAACACATTCATTTCCATATATACTAAAATGAGAGAGGGAAAACGTGGTTTCTGGAAACACATAAAACAGCATAAGGCTAGTGTATTATGGGACTCAGCCTGCTTAATGCGTATTTAAGCAGCGAGAGCTGGTCACTCTCCGGAAGGAACTCAAAACGAATACAATGCTACACGACTTTATTGAGAGCCCCAAGTAGTATGTCCAGCCACAGGAAAAGCATCCCAGTAAATTAAATCTTCCAAAACAATTTTCAAATTGCTGTAAACTTCTTTTTTGGATAGTATGCCTTTGGTGTGAAGGTTAAGGAAACTGATAAAATGTCTCTTTTTCCTTAAAATTACCTTAAAGTAGTATGCAGCCTGAAACTCTCTGGGCAATTCTGCAGCGAGAGGCAGCAGTCCTGAGTTCCCTTTATGCTCTGGCACCAGGCCCGAAATCATGGCATAGGAACACCTCACACAGCGAGTGCCATGGATACAAGAACTGCTCTTGCTGCCATCACGGATGACTGATGCACCCGATATTCCAAGACCCATGCTTTGTCCGAGGCATTTTCAATGCATTATTTACTTGAATCCTCATAATCATTTTGTCAAGGAAGGTGGGTTTTACTCTCCCTATATTACCATGGAGGGTATCACATGCCCAGTAAGCTTAATTCGTTTCCTGCGCTGCCCTTGCATTAAGGAACGGAACTGCGCGATGTGAACCCAGTACTCTCCCTCTCTGTAACCTGTGGTCTTAGCCACTACATGTACTTCACTGCTGTTGAAAAGACATTTTTATATTTGATACTGATCACAATATTCAGGGCTGAAAGCATTGACAAGATGACGTTAGGGCAGTTTGATGGAAAAAGCCACTGCATATACCCAGTGTCTACCTGTCAAAAAATTACCCATACGAAATCTTTTCAGTGATTCCCTTCTTCAATATGAATTCAGAGGAGAGAGTTTTCGCTGAGATATCAAGTGCAGTAAGTCTGAACAGCAGTTGTACAAACTGCGTTTTTACACCCCTCAACTCTAAGAAGGAGACCTGCAAAACAGTTTTATGCTCACCAGCTCGGGGTGCATTTGACTATATTTCAAGCGTTCAATCCATTATCCTTTTTTTGTCCACGCGTAATTTGTAGACAGTTTTGTTTTATTCAGCTAGGAAAATCTACATTTGTGAAAAAACGGACAGATTATTTTTGTGTCCGAAATTCACCGGACAAATATCATTGCTTATAGTTTTCCTTTTGCCATTAATAAGAGAATAATTTCTATGCGTGCTTCATGTATTGGGACGTCTTCTGACTCCAGGATTTCATAGAATAACAAATGGATTGTTGGGGGATATCTGAAGCTTCTGTGAACAGTTTAATTCACTGAACATTCAGAACAATTGTGGGTGAGAAAAAGAAATATATCTTCCTCAATACACTTTTCTTTTGAAAAAGGAAATGCAATTTATATCATTTGATTCCTATGCATTATGTCGTTCAGTAATTACAGAGAAAAATGGATTTGTTCTTTTTCTCGTAATCTCTAAGGCTTAGAGAGTACATATTTCTTCAAAATAATCTTTCCTAAGATTTAAAAAAGCAGGTGAATACAAAAATGATGAATTAAAGGAGAGCCAGGGTGACAAATCGAGCTTATGATACCGTTATAATCCTCCTTTTTACAGTAACCTATTCAAATCTTTAGCAGCAACACATTCATTTCCATTTACACTAAAGTGAGAGAGGAAAAACGTGGTTTCTGGAAACACATAAAACAGCATAAGGCTAGTGTATTATGGGACTCAGCCTGCTCAATGCGTGCGTATTTAAGCAGCGAGAGCTGGTCACTCTCCGGAAGGAACTCAAAACGAATACAATGCTAGATGATAGCCCCAAGTAGTATGTGCAGCCACAGGAAAAGCATCCAAGTAAAAAAAATCTTCCAAAACAATTTTCAAATTGCTTTAAACTTCTTTTTTGGGACAGTATGACTTTGGTGTGAAGGTAAAGGAATCTGATAAAATGACTCTTTTTCCTTCAAATTATCTTAAAGTAGTATGCAGCCTGAAACTCCCTGGGCACGTCTGCAGCGAGAGGCAGCATTCCCGAGTGCCCTTTATGCTGTGCCACCAGGCCCGTAATCATGGCATAGGAACACCTCACACAACGGGAGCTTTGGATACCAGAACTGCTCTTCCTGCCATCACGGATGAATGAGGCACCCGACATTCCAAGACCCATGCTTTGTCCGAGGCATTTTCAATGCATTATTTACTTGAATCCTCATAATCATTTTGTCAAGGAAGGTGGGTTTTACTCTCCCTATATTACCATGGAGGGTATCACACGCCCAGTAAGCTTAATTCGTTTCCTGCGCTGCCCTTGCATTAAGGAACGGAACTGCGCGATGTGAACCCAGTACTCTCCCTCTCTGTAACCTGTGGTCTTAGCCACTACATGTACTTCACTGCTGTTGAAAAGACATTTTTATATTTGATACTGATCACAATATTCAGGACTGAAAGCAGAGTCATGATGACGTTATGGCAGGTTTGTGGACAAAGCCAATGCATATACCCCGTGTCTACAAGTCAAAAAATTACCAATACGAAATCTGTTCAGTGATTCCCTTCTTCAATATGAATTCAGAGGAGAGAGTTTTTGCTGAGATGTCAAATGCAGTCAGTTTGAACAGCAGTTGTACTTACTGCGTTTTTACACCCTACAACTCTAAGAAGGAAACCTGCAAAACAGTTTTATGCTCACCAGCTTGGGGTGCTTTTGATTAAATTTCAAGCGTTCAATCCATTAACCTTTTTTGTCCACGCGTAATTTGTACACAGTTTTGTTTTATTCAGCTAGGAAAATCTACATTTGTCAAAAAACGGACAGATGATTTTGGTGTCCAAAATTCACCGGACAAATATCATTGTTTATAATTTTCATTTGGCATTAATAAAAGAATAATTTCTATGTGCGTTTCGTGAATTGGGACGTCTTCTGACTCCAGGGTTTCATAGAATGACAAATGGATTGTTGGGGGAAATCTGAAGCTTGTATTAAAAGTTTAATTCACTGAACATTCAGAACAATTGTGGGTGAGACAAAGAAATATATCTTCCTCAATTAACTTTTCTTTTGAAAAAGGAAAAACAAATTATATCATTTGAATAATATGCTTTATGTCGTTCAGTAATTACACGGAAAAAGGAATTTGTTCTTTTTCTCTTAATCTCTAAGGCTTAGAGAGTACATGTTTCTTGTATATAATCTTTCCTAACATTTAAAGAGGCAGCTAAATAGAAGAATGATGAATTAAAGGAGAGCCATGGTGACAAATCGAGCTTTTGATACCGTTATAATCCTCCTTTTCACAGTAACTCATTCAAATCTTTAGCAGCAACACATTCATTTCCATATATACTAAAATGAGAGAGGGAAAACGTGGTTTCTGGAAACACATAAAACTGCATAAGGCTAGTGTATTATGGGACTCAGCCTGCTTAATGCGTATTTAAGCAGCGAGAGCTGGTCACTCTCCGGAAGGAACTCAAAACGAATACAATGCTACACGACTTTATTGAGAGCCCCAAGTAGTATGTCCAGCCACAGGAAAAGCATCCCAGTAAATTAAATCTTCCAAAACAATTTTCAAATTGCTGTAAACTTCTTTTTTGGATAGTATGCCTTTGGTGTGAAGGTTAAGGAAACTGATAAAATGTCTCTTTTTCCTTAAAATTACCTTAAAGTAGTATGCAGCCTGAAACTCTCTGGGCAATTCTGCAGCGAGAGGCAGCAGTCCTGAGTTCCCTTTATGCTCTGGCACCAGGCCCGAAATCATGGCATAGGAACACCTCACACAGCGAGTGCCATGGATACAAGAACTGCTCTTGCTGCCATCACGGATGACTGATGCACCCGATATTCCAAGCGCCCTGCTTTGTCCGAGGCATTTTCAGTGCATTATTTACTTTAATCCTCATAATCATTTTGTCAAGGAAGGTGGGTTTTATTCTCCCTATACTACCATGGAGGGAATCACACGCCCAGTAAGCTTAATTCGTTTCCTGAGCTGCCCTTGCATTAAGGAAGGGAAGTGCGCGATGTGAACCCAGTACTCTCCCTCTCTGTAAACTGTGGTCTTAGCCACTACATGTACTTCACTGCTGTTGAAAAGACATTTTTATATTTGATACTGATCACAATATTCAGGGCTGAAAGCATTGACAAGATGACGTTAGGGCAGTTTGATGGAAAAAGCCACTGCATATACCCAGTGTCTACCTGTCAAAAAATTACCCATACGAAATCTTTTCAGTGATCCCTCCTTCAATATGAATTCAGAGGAGAGAGTTTTCGCTGAGATATCAAGTGCAGTAAGTCTGAACAGCAGTTGTACAAACTGCGTTTTTACACCCCTCAACTCTAAGAAGGAGACCTGCAAAACAGTTTTATGCTCACCAGCTCGGGGTGCCTTTGACTATATTTCAAGCGTTCAATCCATTATCCTTTTTTTGTCCACGCGTAATTTGTAGACAGTTTTGTTTTATTCAGCTAGGAAAATCTACATTTGTGAAAAAACGGACAGATTATTTTTGTGTCCGAAATTCACCGGACAAATATCATTGCTTATAGTTTTCCTTTTGCCATTAATAAGAGAATAATTTCTATGCGTGCTTCATGTATTGGGACGTCTTCTGACTCCAGGATTTCATAGAATAACAAATGGATTGTTGGGGGATATCTGAAGCTTCTGTGAACAGTTTAATTCACTGAACATTCAGAACAATTGTGGGTGAGAAAAAGAAATATATCTTCCTCAATAAACTTTTCTTTTGAAAAAGGAAATGCAATTTATATCATTTGATTCCTATGCATTATGTCGTTCAGTAATTACAGAGAAAATGGATTTGTTCTTTTTCTCGTAATCTCTAAGGCTTAGAGAGTACATGTTTCTTCAAAATAATCTTTCCTAAGATTTAAGAAAGCAGGTAAATACAAAAATGATGAATTAAAGGAGAGCCAGGGTGACAAATCGAGCTTATGATACCGTTATAATCCTCCTTTTTACAGTAACTAATTCAAATCTTTAGCAGCAACACATTCATTTCCATTTACACTAAAGTGAGAGAGGAAAAACGTGGTTTCTGGAAACACATAAAACAGCATAAGGCTAGTGTATTATGGGACTCAGCCTGCTCAATGCGTGCGTATTTAAGCAGTGAGAGCTGGTCACTCTCCGGAAGGAACTCAAAACGAATACAATGCTAGATGATAGCCCCTAGTAGTATGTGCAGCCACAGGAAAAGCATCCAAGTAAAAAAAATCTTCCAAAACAATTTTCAAATTGCTTTCAACTTCTTTTTTGGGACAGTATGATTTTGGTGTGAAGGTAAAGGAATCTGATAAAATGACTCTTTTTCCTTCAAATTATCTTAAAGTAGTATGCAGCCTGAAACTCCCTGGGCACGTCTGCAGCGAGAGGCAGCAGTCCCGAGTGCCCTTTATGCTGTGCCACCAGGCCCGAAATCATGGCATAGGAACACCTCACACAACGGGAGCCGTGGATACCAGAACTGCTCTTGCTGCCATCACGGATGAATGAGGCACCCGACATTCCAAGAGCCATGCTTTGTCCGAGGCATTTTCAATGCATTATTTACTTGAATCCTCATAATCATTTTGTCAAGGAAGGTGGGTTTTACTCTCCCTATATTACCATGGAGGGTATCACACGCCCAGTAAGCTTAATTCGTTTCCTGCGCTGCCCTTGCATTAAGGAACGGAACTGCGCGATGTGAACCCAGTACTCTCCCTCTCTGTAACCTGTGGTCTTAGCCACTACATGTACTTCACTGCTGTTGAAAAGACATTTTTATATTTGATACTGATCACAATATTCAGGACTGAAAGCAGAGTCATGATGACGTTATGGCAGGTTTGTGGACAAAGCCAATGCATATACCCCGTGTCTACAAGTCAAAAAATTACCAATACGAAATCCGTTCAGTGATTCCATTCTTCAATATGAATTCAGAGGAGAGAGTTTTTGCTGAGATGTCAAATGCAGTCAGTTTGAACAGCAGTTGTACTTACTGCGTTTTTACACCCTACAACTCTAAGAAGGAAACCTGCAAAACAGTTTTATGCTCACCAGCTTGGGGTGCTTTTGATTAAATTTCAAGCGTTCAATCCATTAACCTTTTTTGTCCACGCGTAATTTGTACACAGTTTTGTTTTATTCAGCTAGGAAAATCTACATTTGTCAAAAAACGGACAGATGATTTTGGTGTCCAAAATTCACCGGACAAATATCATTGTTTATAATTTTCATTTGGCATTAATAAAAGAATAATTTCTATGTGCGTTTCGTGAATTGGGACGTCTTCTGACTCCAGGGTTTCATAGAATGACAAATGGATTGTTGGGGGAAATCTGAAGCTTGTATTAAAAGTTTAATTCACTGAACATTCAGAACAATTGTGGGTGAGACAAAGAAATATATCTTCCTCAATAAACTTTTCTTTTGAAAAAGGAAAAACAAATTATATCATTTGAATAATATGCTTTATGTCATTCAGTAATTACACGGAAAAAGGAATTTGTTCTTTTTCTCTTAATCTCTAAGGCTTAGAGAGTACATGTTTCTTGTATATAATCTTTCCTAACATTTAAAGAGGCAGCTAAATAGAAGAATGATGAATTAAAGGAGAGCCATGGTGACAAATCGAGCTTTTGATACCGTTATAATCCTCCTTTTCACAGTAACTCATTCAAATCTTTAGCAGCAACACATTCATTTCCATATATACTAAAATGAGAGAGGGAAAACGTGGTTTCTGGAAACACATAAAACAGCATAAGGCTAGTGTATTATGGGACTCAGCCTGCTTAATGCGTATTTAAGCAGCGAGAGCTGGTCACTCTCCGGAAGGAACTCAAAACGAATACAATGCTACACGACTTTATTGAGAGCCCCAAGTAGTATGTCCAGCCACAGGAAAAGCATCCCAGTAAATTAAATCTTCCAAAACAATTTTCAAATTGCTGTAAACTTCTTTTTTGGATAGTATGCCTTTGGTGTGAAGGTTAAGGAAACTGATAAAATGTCTCTTTTTCCTTAAAATTACCTTAAAGTAGTATGCAGCCTGAAACTCTCTGGGCAATTCTGCAGCGAGAGGCAGCAGTCCTGAGTTCCCTTTATGCTCTGGCACCAGGCCCGAAATCATGGCATAGGAACACCTCACACAGCGAGTGCCATGGATACAAGAACTGCTCTTGCTGCCATCACGGATGACTGATGCACCCGATATTCCAAGACCCATGCTTTGTCCGAGGCATTTTCAATGCATTATTTACTTGAATCCTCATAATCATTTTGTCAAGGAAGGTGGGTTTTACTCTCCCTATATTACCATGGAGGGTATCACATGCCCAGTAAGCTTAATTCGTTTCCTGCGCTGCCCTTGCATTAAGGAACGGAACTGCGCGATGTGAACCCAGTACTCTCCCTCTCTGTAACCTGTGGTCTTAGCCACTACATGTACTTCACTGCTGTTGAAAAGACATTTTTATATTTGATACTGATCACAATATTCAGGGCTGAAAGCATTGACAAGATGACGTTAGGGCAGTTTGATGGAAAAAGCCACTGCATATACCCAGTGTCTACCTGTCAAAAAATTACCCATACGAAATCTTTTCAGTGATTCCCTTCTTCAATATGAATTCAGAGGAGAGAGTTTTCGCTGAGATATCAAGTGCAGTAAGTCTGAACAGCAGTTGTACAAACTGCGTTTTTACACCCCTCAACTCTAAGAAGGAGACCTGCAAAACAGTTTTATGCTCACCAGCTCGGGGTGCATTTGACTATATTTCAAGCGTTCAATCCATTATCCTTTTTTTGTCCACGCGTAATTTGTAGACAGTTTTGTTTTATTCAGCTAGGAAAATCTACATTTGTGAAAAAACGGACAGATTATTTTTGTGTCCGAAATTCACCGGACAAATATCATTGCTTATAGTTTTCCTTTTGCCATTAATAAGAGAATAATTTCTATGCGTGCTTCATGTATTGGGACGTCTTCTGACTCCAGGATTTCATAGAATAACAAATGGATTGTTGGGGGATATCTGAAGCTTCTGTGAACAGTTTAATTCACTGAACATTCAGAACAATTGTGGGTGAGAAAAAGAAATATATCTTCCTCAATACACTTTTCTTTTGAAAAAGGAAATGCAATTTATATCATTTGATTCCTATGCATTATGTCGTTCAGTAATTACAGAGAAAAATGGATTTGTTCTTTTTCTCGTAATCTCTAAGGCTTAGAGAGTACATATTTCTTCAAAATAATCTTTCCTAAGATTTAAAAAAGCAGGTGAATACAAAAATGATGAATTAAAGGAGAGCCAGGGTGACAAATCGAGCTTATGATACCGTTATAATCCTCCTTTTTACAGTAACCTATTCAAATCTTTAGCAGCAACACATTCATTTCCATTTACACTAAAGTGAGAGAGGAAAAACGTGGTTTCTGGAAACACATAAAACAGCATAAGGCTAGTGTATTATGGGACTCAGCCTGCTCAATGCGTGCGTATTTAAGCAGCGAGAGCTGGTCACTCTCCGGAAGGAACTCAAAACGAATACAATGCTAGATGATAGCCCCAAGTAGTATGTGCAGCCACAGGAAAAGCATCCAAGTAAAAAAAATCTTCCAAAACAATTTTCAAATTGCTTTAAACTTCTTTTTTGGGACAGTATGACTTTGGTGTGAAGGTAAAGGAATCTGATAAAATGACTCTTTTTCCTTCAAATTATCTTAAAGTAGTATGCAGCCTGAAACTCCCTGGGCACGTCTGCAGCGAGAGGCAGCATTCCCGAGTGCCCTTTATGCTGTGCCACCAGGCCCGTAATCATGGCATAGGAACACCTCACACAACGGGAGCTTTGGATACCAGAACTGCTCTTCCTGCCATCACGGATGAATGAGGCACCCGACATTCCAAGACCCATGCTTTGTCCGAGGCATTTTCAATGCATTATTTACTTGAATCCTCATAATCATTTTGTCAAGGAAGGTGGGTTTTACTCTCCCTATATTACCATGGAGGGTATCACACGCCCAGTAAGCTTAATTCGTTTCCTGCGCTGCCCTTGCATTAAGGAACGGAACTGCGCGATGTGAACCCAGTACTCTCCCTCTCTGTAACCTGTGGTCTTAGCCACTACATGTACTTCACTGCTGTTGAAAAGACATTTTTATATTTGATACTGATCACAATATTCAGGACTGAAAGCAGAGTCATGATGACGTTATGGCAGGTTTGTGGACAAAGCCAATGCATATACCCCGTGTCTACAAGTCAAAAAATTACCAATACGAAATCTGTTCAGTGATTCCCTTCTTCAATATGAATTCAGAGGAGAGAGTTTTTGCTGAGATGTCAAATGCAGTCAGTTTGAACAGCAGTTGTACTTACTGCGTTTTTACACCCTACAACTCTAAGAAGGAAACCTGCAAAACAGTTTTATGCTCACCAGCTTGGGGTGCTTTTGATTAAATTTCAAGCGTTCAATCCATTAACCTTTTTTGTCCACGCGTAATTTGTACACAGTTTTGTTTTATTCAGCTAGGAAAATCTACATTTGTCAAAAAACGGACAGATGATTTTGGTGTCCAAAATTCACCGGACAAATATCATTGTTTATAATTTTCATTTGGCATTAATAAAAGAATAATTTCTATGTGCGTTTCGTGAATTGGGACGTCTTCTGACTCCAGGGTTTCATAGAATGACAAATGGATTGTTGGGGGAAATCTGAAGCTTGTATTAAAAGTTTAATTCACTGAACATTCAGAACAATTGTGGGTGAGACAAAGAAATATATCTTCCTCAATTAACTTTTCTTTTGAAAAAGGAAAAACAAATTATATCATTTGAATAATATGCTTTATGTCGTTCAGTAATTACACGGAAAAAGGAATTTGTTCTTTTTCTCTTAATCTCTAAGGCTTAGACAGTACATGTTTCTTGTATATAATCTTTCCTAACATTTAAAGAGGCAGCTAAATAGAAGAATGATGAATTAAAGGAGAGCCATGGTGACAAATCGAGCTTTTGATACCGTTATAATCCTCCTTTTCACAGTAACTCATTCAAATCTTTAGCAGCAACACATTCATTTCCATATATACTAAAATGAGAGAGGGAAAACGTGGTTTCTGGAAACACATAAAACAGCATAAGGCTAGTGTATTATGGGACTCAGCCTGCTTAATGCGTATTTAAGCAGCGAGAGCTGGTCACTCTCCGGAAGGAACTCAAAACGAATACAATGCTACACGACTTTATTGAGAGCCCCAAGTAGTATGTCCAGCCACAGGAAAAGCATCCCAGTAAATTAAATCTTCCAAAACAATTTTCAAATTGCTGTAAACTTCTTTTTTGGATAGTATGCCTTTGGTGTGAAGGTTAAGGAAACTGATAAAATGTCTCTTTTTCCTTAAAATTACCTTAAAGTAGTATGCAGCCTGAAACTCTCTGGGCAATTCTGCAGCGAGAGGCAGCAGTCCTGAGTTCCCTTTATGCTCTGGCACCAGGCCCGAAATCATGGCATAGGAACACCTCACACAGCGAGTGCCATGGATACAAGAACTGCTCTTGCTGCCATCACGGATGACTGATGCACCCGATATTCCAAGCGCCCTGCTTTGTCCGAGGCATTTTCAGTGCATTATTTACTTTAATCCTCATAATCATTTTGTCAAGGAAGGTGGGTTTTATTCTCCCTATACTACCATGGAGGGAATCACACGCCCAGTAAGCTTAATTCGTTTCCTGAGCTTCCCTTGCATTAAGGAAGGGAAGTGCGCGATGTGAACCCAGTACTCTCCCTCTCTGTAAACTGTGGTCTTAGCCACTACATGTACTTCACTGCTGTTGAAAAGACATTTTTATATTTGATACTGATCACAATATTCAGGGCTGAAAGCATTGACAAGATGACGTTAGGGCAGTTTGATGGAAAAAGCCACTGCATATACCCAGTGTCTACCTGTCAAAAAATTACCCATACGAAATCTTTTCAGTGATTCCCTTCTTCAATATGAATTCAGAGGAGAGAGTTTTCGCTGAGATATTAAGTGCAGTAAGTCTGAACAGCAGTTGTACAAACTGCGTTTTTACACCCGTCAACTCTAAGAAGGAGACCTGCAAAACAGTTTTATGCTCACCAGCTCGGGGTGCTTTTGACTATATTTCAAGCGTTCAATCCATTATTCTTTTTTTGTCCACGAGTAATTTGTAGACAGTTTTCTTTTATTCAGCTAGGAAAATCTACATTTGTGAAAAAACGGACAGATTATTTTTGTGTCCGAAATTCACCGGACAAATATCATTGCTTATAGTTTTCCTTTTGCCATTAATAAGAGAATAATTTCTATGCGTGCTTCATGTATTGGGACGTCTTCTGACTCCAGGATATCATAGAATAACAAATGGATTGTTGGGGAATATCTGAAGCTTCAATGAACAGTTCAATTCACTGAACATTCAGAACAATTGTGGGTGAGGAAAAGAAATATATCTTCCTCAATAAACTTTTCTTTTGAAAAAGGAAATGCAATTTATATCATTTGATTCCTATGCATTATGTCGTTCAGTAATTACAGAGAAAAATGGATTTGTTCTTTTTCTCGTAATCTCTAAGGCTTAGAGAGTACATGTTTCTTCAAAATAATCTTTCCTAAGATTTAAAAAAGCAGGTAAATACAAAAATGATGAATTAAAGGAGAGCCAGGGTGACAAATCGAGCTTATGATACCGTTATAATCCTCCTTTTTACAGTAACCTATTCAAATCTTTAGCAGCAACACATTCATTTCCATTTACACTAAAGTGAGAGAGGAAAAACGTGGTTTCTGGAAACACATAAAACAGCATAAGGCTAGTGTATTATGGGACTCAGCCTGCTCAATGCGTGCGTATTTAAGCAGCGAGAGCTGGTCACTCTCCGGAAGGAACTCAAAACGAATACAATGCTAGATGATAGCCCCAAGTAGTATGTGCAGCCACAGGAAAAGCATCCAAGTAAAAAAAATCTTCCAAAACAATTTTCAAATTGCTTTAAACTTCTTTTTTGGGACAGTATGATTTTGGTGTGAAGGTAAAGGAATCTGATAAAATGACTCTTTTTCCTTAAAATTACCTTAAAGTAGTATGCAGCCTGAAACTCCCTGGGCACGTCTGCAGCGAGAGGCAGCATTCCCGAGTGCCCTTTATGCTGTGCCACCAGGCCCGTAATCATGGCATAGGAACACCTCACACAACGGGAGCTTTGGATACCAGAACTGCTCTTCCTGCCATCACGGATGAATGAGGCACCCGACATTCCAAGAGCCATGCTTTGTCCGAGGCATTTTCAATGCATTATTTACTTGAATCCTCATAATCATTTTGTCAAGGAAGGTGGGTTTTACTCTCCCTATATTACCATGGAGGGTATCACACGCCCAGTAAGCTTAATTCGTTTCCTGCGCTGCCCTTGCATTAAGGAACGGAACTGCGCGATGTGAACCCAGTACTCTCCCTCTCTGTAACCTGTGGTCTTAGCCACTACATGTACTTCACTGCTGTTGAAAAGACATTTTTATATTTGATACTGATCACAATATTCAGGACTGAAAGCAGAGTCATGATGACGTTATGGCAGGTTTGTGGACAAAGCCAATGCATATACCCCGTGTCTACAAGTCAAAAAATTACCAATACGAAATCTGTTCAGTGATTCCCTTCTTCAATATGAATTCAGAGGAGAGAGTTTTTGCTGAGATGTCAAATGCAGTCAGTTTGAACAGCAGTTGTACTTACTGCGTTTTTACACCCTACAACTCTAAGAAGGAAACCTGCAAAACAGTTTTATGCTCACCAGCTTGGGGTGCTTTTGATTAAATTTCAAGCGTTCAATCCATTAACCTTTTTTGTCCACGCGTAATTTGTACACAGTTTTGTTTTATTCAGCTAGGAAAATCTACATTTGTCAAAAAACGGACAGATGATTTTGGTGTCCAAAATTCACCGGACAAATATCATTGTTTATAATTTTCATTTGGCATTAATAAAAGAATAATTTCTATGTGCGTTTCGTGAATTGGGACGTCTTCTGACTCCAGGGTTTCATAGAATGACAAATGGATTGTTGGGGGAAATCTGAAGCTTGTATTAAAAGTTTAATTCACTGAACATTCAGAACAATTGTGGGTGAGACAAAGAAATATATCTTCCTCAATAAACTTTTCTTTTGAAAAAGGAAAAACAAATTATATCATTTGAATAATATGCTTTATGTCGTTCAGTAATTACACGGAAAAAGGAATTTGTTCTTTTTCTCTTAATCTCTAAGGCTTAGAGAGTACATGTTTCTTGTATATAATCTTTCCTAACATTTAAAGAGGCAGCTAAATAGAAGAATGATGAATTAAAGGAGAGCCATGGTGACAAATCGAGCTTTTGATACCGTTATAATCCTCCTTTTCACAGTAACTCATTCAAATCTTTAGCAGCAACACATTCATTTCCATATATACTAAAATGAGAGAGGGAAAACGTGGTTTCTGGAAACACATAAAACAGCATAAGGCTAGTGTATTATGGGACTCAGCCTGCTTAATGCGTATTTAAGCAGCGAGAGCTGGTCACTCTCCGGAAGGAACTCAAAACGAATACAATGCTACACGACTTTATTGAGAGCCCCAAGTAGTATGTCCAGCCACAGGAAAAGCATCCCAGTAAATTAAATCTTCCAAAACAATTTTCAAATTGCTGTAAACTTCTTTTTTGGATAGTATGCCTTTGGTGTGAAGGTTAAGGAAACTGATAAAATGTCTCTTTTTCCTTAAAATTACCTTAAAGTAGTATGCAGCCTGAAACTCTCTGGGCAATTCTGCAGCGAGAGGCAGCAGTCCTGAGTTCCCTTTATGCTCTGGCACCAGGCCCGAAATCATGGCATAGGAACACCTCACACAGCGAGTGCCATGGATACAAGAACTGCTCTTGCTGCCATCACGGATGACTGATGCACCCGATATTCCAAGCGCCCTGCTTTGTCCGAGGCATTTTCAGTGCATTATTTACTTTAATCCTCATAATCATTTTGTCAAGGAAGGTGGGTTTTATTCTCCCTATACTACCATGGAGGGAATCACACGCCCAGTAAGCTTAATTCGTTTCCTGAGCTTCCCTTGCATTAAGGAAGGGAAGTGCGCGATGTGAACCCAGTACTCTCCCTCTCTGTAAACTGTGGTCTTAGCCACTACATGTACTTCACTGCTGTTGAAAAGACATTTTTATATTTGATACTGATCACAATATTCAGGGCTGAAAGCATTGACAAGATGACGTTAGGGCAGTTTGATGGAAAAAGCCACTGCATATACCCAGTGTCTACCTGTCAAAAAATTACCCATACGAAATCTTTTCAGTGATTCCCTTCTTCAATATGAATTCAGAGGAGAGAGTTTTCGCTGAGATATTAAGTGCAGTAAGTCTGA
The DNA here is from genome assembly GCF_040802235.1 of Manis javanica. Classification (NCBI taxonomy): domain Eukaryota; kingdom Metazoa; phylum Chordata; class Mammalia; order Pholidota; family Manidae; genus Manis; species Manis javanica. Next base: position 29,800,268 of record NC_133156.1, on the reverse strand, counting down.
ACAGCAGTTGTACAAACTGCGTTTTTACACCCGTCAACTCTAAGAAGGAGACCTGCAAAACAGTTTTATGCTCACCAGCTCGGGGTGCTTTTGACTATATTTCAAGCGTTCAATCCATTATTCTTTTTTTGTCCACGAGTAATTTGTAGACAGTTTTCTTTTATTCAGCTAGGAAAATCTACATTTGTGAAAAAACGGACAGATTATTTTTGTGTCCGAAATTCACCGGACAAATATCATTGCTTATAGTTTTCCTTTTGCCATTAATAAGAGAATAATTTCTATGCGTGCTTCATGTATTGGGACGTCTTCTGACTCCAGGATATCATAGAATAACAAATGGATTGTTGGGGAATATCTGAAGCTTCAATGAACAGTTCAATTCACTGAACATTCAGAACAATTGTGGGTGAGGAAAAGAAATATATCTTCCTCAATAAACTTTTCTTTTGAAAAAGGAAATGCAATTTATATCATTTGATTCCTATGCATTATGTCGTTCAGTAATTACAGAGAAAAATGGATTTGTTCTTTTTCTCGTAATCTCTAAGGCTTAGAGAGTACATGTTTCTTCAAAATAATCTTTCCTAAGATTTAAAAAAGCAGGTAAATACAAAAATGATGAATTAAAGGAGAGCCAGGGTGACAAATCGAGCTTATGATACCGTTATAATCCTCCTTTTTACAGTAACCTATTCAAATCTTTAGCAGCAACACATTCATTTCCATTTACACTAAAGTGAGAGAGGAAAAACGTGGTTTCTGGAAACACATAATACAGCATAAGGCTAGTGTATTATGGGACTCAGCCTGCTCAATGCGTGCGTATTTAAGCAGCGAGAGCTGGTCACTCTCCGGAAGGAACTCAAAACGAATACAATGCTAGATGATAGCCCCAAGTAGTATGTGCAGCCACAGGAAAAGCATCCAAGTAAAAAAAATCTTCCAAAACAATTTTCAAATTGCTTTAAACTTCTTTTTTGGGACAGTATGATTTTGGTGTGAAGGTAAAGGAATCTGATAAAATGACTCTTTTTCCTTAAAATTACCTTAAAGTAGTATGCAGCCTGAAACTCCCTGGGCACGTCTGCAGCGAGAGGCAGCAGTCCCGAGTGCCCTTTATGCTGTGCCACCAGGCCCGAAATCATGGCATAGGAACACCTCACACAACGGGAGCCGTGGATACCAGAACTGCTCTTGCTGCCATCACGGATGAATGAGGCACCCGACATTCCAAGACCCATGCTTTGACCGAGGCATTTTCAATGCATTATTTACTTGAATCCTCATAATCATTTTGTCAAGGAAGGTGGGTTTTACTCTCCCTATATTACCATGGAGGGTATCACACGCCCAGTAAGCTTAATTCGTTTCCTGCGCTGCCCTTGCATTAAGGAACGGAACTGCGCGATGTGAACCCAGTACTCTCCCTCTCTGTAACCTGTGGTCTTAGCCACTACATGTACTTCACTGCTGTTGAAAAGACATTTTTATATTTGATACTGATCACAATATTCAGGACTGAAAGCAGAGTCATGATGACGTTATGGCAGGTTTGTGGACAAAGCCAATGCATATACCCCGTGTCTACAAGTCAAAACATTACCAATACGAAATCTGTTCAGAGATTCCCTTCTTCAATATGAATTCAGAGGAGAGAGTTTTTGCTGAGATGTCAAATGCAGTCAGTTTGAACAGCAGTTGTACTTACTGCGTTTTTACACCCTACAACTCTAAGAAGGAAACCTGCAAAACAGTTTTATGCTCACCAGCTTGGGGTGCTTTTGATTAAATTTCAAGCGTTCAATCCATTAACCTTTTTTGTCCACGAGTAATTTGTACACAGTTTTGTTTTATTCAGCTAGGAAAATCTACATTTGTGAAAAAACGGACAGATTATTTTTGTGTCCGAAATTCACCGGACAAATATCATTGCTTATAGTTTTCCTTTTGCCATTAATAAGAGAATAATTTCTATGCGTGCTTCATATATTGGGACGTCTTCTGACTCCAGGATTTCATAGAATAACAAATGGATTGTTGGGGGATATCTGAAGCTTCTGTGAACAGTTTAATTCACTGAACATTCAGAACAATTGTGGGTGAGAATAAGAAATATATATTCCTCAATACACTTTTCTTTTGAAAAAGGAAATGCAATTTATATCATTTGATTCCTATGCATTATGTCGTTCAGTAATTACAGAGAAAAATGAATTTGTTCTTTTTCTCGTAATCTCTAAGGCTTAGAGAGTACATGTTTCTTCAAAATAATCTTTTCTAAGATTTAAAAAAGCAGGTAAATACAAAAATGATGAATTAAAGGAGAGCCAGGGTGACAAATCGAGCTTATGATACCGTTATAATCCTCTTTTTACAGTAACTAATTCAAATCTTTAGCAGCAACACATTCATTTCCATTTACACTAAAGTGAGAGAGGAAAAACGTGGTTTCTGGAAACACATAAAACAGCATAAGGCTAGTGTATTATGGGACTCAGCCTGCTTAATGCGTATTTAAGCAGCGAGAGCTGGTCACTCTCCGGAAGGAACTCAAAACGAATACAATGCTACACGACTTTATTGAGAGCCCCAAGTAGTATGTCCAGCCACAGGAAAAGCATCCCAGTAAATTAAATCTTCCAAAACAATTTTCAAATTGCTGTAAACTTCTTTTTTGGATAGTATGCCTTTGGTGTGAAGGTTAAGGAAACTGATAAAATGTCTCTTTCTCCTTAAAATTACCTTAAAGTAGTATGCAGCCTGAAACTCTCTGGGCAATTCTGCAGCGAGAGGCTGCAGTCCTGAGTTCCCTTTATGCTCTGGCACCAGGCCCGAAATCATGGCATAGGAACACCTCACACAGCGAGTGCCATGGATACAAGAACTGCTCTTGCTGCCATCACGGATGACTGATGCACCCGATATTCCAAGCGCCCTGCTTTGTCCGAGGCATTTTCAGTGCATTATTTACTTTAATCCTCATAATCATTTTGTCAAGGAAGGTGGGTTTTATTCTCCCTATACTACCATGGAGGGAATCACACGCCCAGTAAGCTTAATTCGTTTCCTGAGCTGCCCTTGCATTAAGGAAGGGAAGTGCGCGATGTGAACCCAGTACTCTAACTCTCTGTAAACTGTGGTCTTAGCCACTACATGTACTTCACTGCTGTTGAAAAGACATTTTTATATTTGATACTGATCCCAATATTCAGGGCTGAAAGCATTGACAAGATGACGTTAGGGCAGTTTGATGGAAAAAGCCACTGCATATACCCAGTGTCTACCTGTCAAAAAATTACCCATACGAAATCTTTTCAGTGATTCCCTTCTTCAATATGAATTCAGAGGAGAGAGTTTTCGCTGAGATATCAAGTGCAGTAAGTCTGAACAGCAGTTGTACAAACTGCGTTTTTACACCCCTCAACTCTAAGAAGGAGACCTGCAAAACAGTTTTATGCTCACCAGCTCGGGGTGCATTTGACTATATTTCAAGCGTTCAATCCATTATCCTTTTTTTGTCCACGCGTAATTTGTAGACAGTTTTGTTTTATTCAGCTAGGAAAATCTACATTTGTGAAAAAACGGACAGATTATTTTTGTGTCCGAAATTCACCGGACAAATATCATTGCTTATAGTTTTCCTTTTGCCATTAATAAGAGAATAATTTCTATGCGTGCTTCATGTATTGGGACGTCTTCTGACTCCAGGATTTCATAGAATAACAAATGGATTGTTGGGGGATATCTGAAGCTTCTGTGAACAGTTTAATTCACTGAACATTCAGAACAATTGTGGGTGAGGAAAAGAAATATATCTTCCTCAATACACTTTTCTTTTGAAAAAGGAAATGCAATTTATATCATTTGATTCCTATGCATTATGTCGTTCAGTAATTACAGAGAAAAATGGATTTGTTCTTTTTCTCGTAATCTCTAAGGCTTAGAGAGTACATGTTTCTTCAAAATAATCTTTCCTAAGATTTAAAAAAGCAGGTAAATACAAAAATGATGAATTAAAGGAGAGCCAGGGTGACAAATCGAGCTTATGATAACGTTATAATCCTCCTTTTTACAGTAACCTATTCAAATCTTTAGCAGCAACACATTCATTTCCATTTACACTAAAGTGAGAGAGGAAAAACGTGGTTTCTGGAAACACATAAAACAGCATAAGGCTAGTGTATTATGGGACTCAGCCTGCTCAATGCGTGCGTATTTAAGCAGCGAGAGCTGGTCACTCTCCAGAAGGAACTCAAAACGAATACAATGCTAGATGATAGCCCCATGTTGTATGTGCAGCCACAGGAAAAGCATCCAAGTAAAAAAAATCTTCCAAAACAATTTTCAAATTGCTTTAAACTTCTTTTTTGGGACAGTATGATTTTGGTTTGAAGGTAAAGGAATCTGATAAAATGACTCTTGTTCCTTCAAATTATCTTAAAGTAGTATGCAGCCTGAAACTCCCTGGGCACGTCTGCAGCGAGAGGCAGCAGTCCCGAGTGCCCTTTATGCTGTGCCACCAGGCCCGAAATCATGGCATAGGAACACCTCACACAACGGGAGCCGTGGATACCAGAACTGCTCTTGCTGCCATCACGGATGAATGAGGCACCCGACATTCCAAGACCCATGCTTTGTCCGAGGCATTTTCAATGCATTATTTACTTGAATCCTCATAATCATTTTGTCATGGAAGGTGGGTTTTACTCCCCCTATATTACCATGGAGGGTATCACACGCCCAGTAAGCTTAATTCGTTTCCTGAGCAGCCCTTGCATTAAGGAACGGAACTGCGCGATGTGAACCCAGTACTCTCCCTCTCTGTAACCTGTGGTCTTAGCCACTACATGTACTTCACTGCTGTTGAAAAGACATTTTTATATTTGATACTGATCACAATATTCAGGACTGAAAGCAGAGTCATGATGACGTTATGGCAGGTTTGTGGACAAAGCCAATGCATATACCCCGTGTCTACAAGTCAAAAAATTACCAATACGAAATCTGTTCAGTGATTCCCTTCTTCAATATGAATTCAGAGGAGAGAGTTTTTGCTGAGATGTCAAATGCAGTCAGTTTGAACAGCAGTTGTACTTACTGCGTTTTTACACCCTACAACTCTAAGAAGGAAACCTGCAAAACAGTTTTATGCTCACCAGCTTGGTTTGCTTTTGATTAAATTTCAAGCGTTCAATCCATTAACCTTTTTTGCCCACGCGTAATTTGTACACAGTTTTGTTTTATTCAGCTAGGAAAATCTACATTTGTCAAAAAACGGACAGATGATTTTGGTGTCCAAAGTTCACCGGACAAATATCATTGTTTATAATTTTCATTTGGCATTAATAAAAGAATAATTTCTATGTGCGTTTCGTGAATTGGGACGTCTTCTGACTCCAGGGTTTCATACAATGACAAATGGATTGTTGGGGGAAATCTGAAGCTTGTATTAAAGTTTAATTCACTGAACATTCAGAACAATTGTGGGTGAGACAAAGAAATATATCTTCCTCAATAAACTTTTCTTTTGAAAAAGGAAAAACAAATTATATCATTTGAATAATATGCTTTATGTCGTTCAGTAATTACACGGAAAAAGGAATTTGTTCTTTTTCTCTTAATCTCTAAGGCTTAGAGAGTACATGTTTCTTGTATATAATCTTTCCTAACATTTAAAGAGGCAGCTAAATAGAAGAATGATGAATTAAAGGAGAGCCATGGTGACAAATCGAGCTTTTGATACCGTTATAATCCACCTTTTCACAGTAACTCATTCAAATCTTTAGCAGCAACACATTCATTTCCATATATACTAAAATGAGAGAGGGAAAACGTGGTTTCTGGAAACACATAAAACAGCATAAGGCTAGTGTATTATGGGACTCAGCCTGCTTAATGCGTATTTAAGCAGCGAGAGCTGGTCACTCTCCGGAAGGAACTCAAAACGAATACAATGCTACACGACTTTATTGAGAGCCCCAAGTAGTATGTCCAGCCACAGGAAAAGCATCCCAGTAAATTAAATCTTCCAAAACAATTTTCAAATTGCTGTAAACTTCTTTTTTGGATAGTATGCCTTTGGTGTGAAGGTTAAGGAAACTGATAAAATGTCTCTTTCTCCTTAAAATTACCTTAAAGTAGTATGCAGCCTGAAACTCTCTGGGCAATTCTGCAGCGAGAGGCTGCAGTCCTGAGTTCCCTTTATGCTCTGGCACCAGGCCCGAAATCATGGCATAGGAACACCTCACACAGCGAGTGCCATGGATACAAGAACTGCTCTTGCTGCCATCACGGATGACTGATGCACCCGATATTCCAAGCGCCCTGCTTTGTCCGAGGCATTTTCAGTGCATTATTTACTTTAATCCTCATAATCATTTTGTCAAGGAAGGTGGGTTTTATTCTCCCTATACTACCATGGAGGGAATCACACGCCCAGTAAGCTTAATTCGTTTCCTGAGCTGCCCTTGCATTAAGGAAGGGAAGTGCGCGATGTGAACCCAGTACTCTAACTCTCTGTAAACTGTGGTCTTAGCCACTACATGTACTTCACTGCTGTTGAAAAGACATTTTTATATTTGATACTGATCCCAATATTCAGGGCTGAAAGCATTGACAAGATGACGTTAGGGCAGTTTGATGGAAAAAGCCACTGCATATACCCAGTGTCTACCTGTCAAAAAATTACCCATACGAAATCTTTTCAGTGATTCCCTTCTTCAATATGAATTCAGAGGAGAGAGTTTTCGCTGAGATATCAAGTGCAGTAAGTCTGAACAGCAGTTGTACAAACTGCGTTTTTACACCCCTCAACTCTAAGAAGGAGACCTGCAAAACAGTTTTATGCTCACCAGCTCGGGGTGCATTTGACTATATTTCAAGCGTTCAATCCATTATCCTTTTTTTGTCCACGCGTAATTTGTAGACAGTTTTGTTTTATTCAGCTAGGAAAATCTACATTTGTGAAAAAACGGACAGATTATTTTTGTGTCCGAAATTCACCGGACAAATATCATTGCTTATAGTTTTCCTTTTGCCATTAATAAGAGAATAATTTCTATGCGTGCTTCATGTATTGGGACGTCTTCTGACTCCAGGATTTCATAGAATAACAAATGGATTGTTGGGGGATATCTGAAGCTTCTGTGAACAGTTTAATTCACTGAACATTCAGAACAATTGTGGGTGAGGAAAAGAAATATATCTTCCTCAATACACTTTTCTTTTGAAAAAGGAAATGCAATTTATATCATTTGATTCCTATGCATTATGTCGTTCAGTAATTACAGAGAAAAATGGATTTGTTCTTTTTCTCGTAATCTCTAAGGCTTAGAGAGTACATGTTTCTTCAAAATAATCTTTCCTAAGATTTAAAAAAGCAGGTAAATACAAAAATGATGAATTAAAGGAGAGCCAGGGTGACAAATCGAGCTTATGATACCGTTATAATCCTCCTTTTTACAGTAACCTATTCAAATCTTTAGCAGCAACACATTCATTTCCATTTACACTAAAGTGAGAGAGGAAAAACGTGGTTTCTGGAAACACATAAAACAGCATAAGGCTAGTGTATTATGGGACTCAGCCTGCTCAATGCGTGCGTATTTAAGCAGCGAGAGCTGGTCACTCTCCAGAAGGAACTCAAAACGAATACAATGCTAGATGATAGCCCCATGTTGTATGTGCAGCCACAGGAAAAGCATCCAAGTAAAAAAAATCTTCCAAAACAATTTTCAAATTGCTTTAAACTTCTTTTTTGGGACAGTATGATTTTGGTGTGAAAGTAAAGGAATCTGATAAAATGACTCTTTTTCCTTCAAATTATCTTAAAGTAGTATGCAGCCTGAAACTCCCTGGGCACGTCTGCAGCGAGAGGCAGCAGTCCCGAGTGCCCTTTATGCTGTGCCACCAGGCCCGAAATCATGGCATAGGAACACCTCACACAACGGGTGCCGTGGATACCAGAACTGCTCTTCCTGCCATCACGGATGAATGAGGCACCCGACATTCCAAGACCCATGCTTTGTCCGAGGCATTTTCAATGCATTATTTACTCGAATCCTCATAATCATTTTGTCAAGGAAGGTGGGTTTTACTCTCCCTATATTACCATGGAGGGTATCACACGCCCAGTAAGCTTAATTCGTTTCCTGCGCTGCCCTTGCATTAAGGAACGGAACTGCGCGATGTGAACCCAGTACTCTCCCTCTCTGTAACCTGTGGTCTTAGCCACTACATGTACTTCACTGCTGTTGAAAAGACATTTTTATATTTGTTACTGATCACAATATTCAGGACTGAAAGCAGAGTCATGATGACGTTATGGCAGGTTTGTGGACAAAGCCAATGCATATACCCCGTGTCTACAAGTCAAAAAATTACCAATACGAAATCTGTTCAGTGATTCCCTTCTTCAATATGAATTCAGAGGAGAGAGTTTTTGCTGAGATGTCAAATGCAGTCAGTTTGAACAGCAGTTGTACTTACTGCGTTTTTACACCCTACAACTCTAAGAAGGAAACCTGCAAAACAGTTTTATGCTCACCAGCTTGGGGTGCTTTTGATTAAATTTCAAGCGTTCAATCCATTAACCTTTTTTGTCCACGCGTAATTTGTACACAGTTTTGTTTTATTCAGCTAGGAAAATCTACATTTGTCAAAAAACGGACAGATGATTTTGGTGTCCAAAGTTCACCGGACAAATATCATTGTTTATAATTTTCATTTGGCATTAATAAAAGAATAATTTCTATGTGCGTTTCGTGAATTGGGACGTCTTCTGACTCCAGGGTTTCATAGAATGACAAATGGATTGTTGGGGGAAATCTGAAGCTTGTATTAAAAGTTTAATTCACTGAACATTCAGAACAATTGTGGGTGAGACAAAGAAATATATCTTCCTCAATAAACTTTTCTTTTGAAAAAGGAAAAACAAATTATATCATTTGAATAATATGCTTTATGTCGTTCAGTAATTACACGGAAAAAGGAATTTGTTCTTTTTCTCTTAATCTCTAAGGCTTAGAGAGTACATGTTTCTTGTATATAATCTTTCCTAACATTTAAAGAGGCAGCTAAATAGAAGAATGATGAATTAAAGGAGAGCCATGGTGACAAATCGAGCTTTTGATACCGTTATAATCCTCCTTTTCACAGTAACTCATTCAAATCTTTAGCAGCAACACATTCATTTCCATATATACTAAAATGAGAGAGGGAAAACGTGGTTTCTGGAAACACATAAAACAGCATAAGGCTAGTGTATTATGGGACTCAGCCTGCTTAATGCGTATTTAAGCAGCGAGAGCTGGTCACTCTCCGGAAGGAACTCAAAACGAATACAATGCTACACGACTTTATTGAGAGCCCCAAGTAGTATGTCCAGCCACAGGAAAAGCATCCCAGTAAATTAAATCTTCCAAAACAATTTTCAAATTGCTGTAAACTTCTTTTTTGGATAGTATGCCTTTGGTGTGAAGGTTAAGGAAACTGATAAAATGTCTCTTTTTCCTTAAAATTACCTTAAAGTAGTATGCAGCCTGAAACTCTCTGGGCAATTCTGCAGCGAGAGGCAGCAGTCCTGAGTTCCCTTTATGCTCTGGCACCAGGCCCGAAATCACGGCATAGGAACACCTCACACAGCGAGTGCCATGGATACAAGAACTGCTCTTGCTGCCATCACGGATGACTGATGCACCCGATATTCCAAGCGCCCTGCTTTGTGGGAGGCATTTTCAGTGCATTATTTACTTTAATCTTCATAATCATTTTGTCAAGGAAGGTGGGTTTTATTCTCCCTATACTACCATGGAGGGAATCACACGCCCAGTAAGCTTAATTCGTTCCCTGAGCTTCCCTTGCATTAAGGAAGGGAAGTGCGCGATGTGAACCCAGTACTCTCCCTCTCTGTAAACTGTGGTCTTAGCCACTATATGTACTTCACTGCTGTTGAAAAGACATTTTTATATTTGATACTGATCACAATATTCAGGGCTGAAAGCATTGACAAGATGACGTTAGGGCAGTTTGATGGAAAAAGCCACTGCATATACCCAGTGTCTACCTGTCAAAAAATTACCCATACGAAATCTTTCAGTGATTCCCTTCTTCAATATGAATTCAGAGGAGAGAGTTTTCGCTGAGATATCAAGTGCAGTAAGTCTGAACAGCAGTTGTACAAACTGCGTTTTTACACCCCTCAACTCTAAGAAGGAGACCTGCAAAACAGTTTTATGCTCACCAGCTCGGGGTGCTTTTGACTATATTTCAAGCGTTCAATCCATTATTCTTTTTTTGTCCTCGCGTAATTTGTAGACAGTTTTGTTTTATTCAGCTAGGAAAATCTACATTTGTGAAAAAACGGACAGATTATTTTTGTGTCCGAAATTCACCGGACAAATATCATTGCTTATAGTTTTCCTTTTGCCATTAATAAGAGAATAATTTCTATGCGTGCTTCATGTATTGGGACGTCTTCTGACTCCAGGATTTCATAGAATAACAAATGGATTGTTGGGGTATATCTGAAGCTTCAATGAACAGTTTAATTCACTGAACATTCAGAACAATTGTGGGTGAGGAAAAGAAATATATCTTCCTCAATAAACTTTACTTTTGAAAAAGGAAATACAATTTATATCATTTGATTCCTATGCATTATGTCGTTCAGTAATTACAGAGAAAAATGGATTTGTTCTTTTTCTCGTAATCTCTAAGGCTTAGAGAGTACATGTTTCTTCAAAATAATCTTTCCTAAGATTTAAAAAAAGCAGGTAAATACAAAAATGATGAATTAAAGGAGAGCCAGGGTGACAAATCGAGCTTATGATACCGTTATAATCCTCCTTTTTACAGTAACCTATTCAAATCTTTAGCAGCAACACATTCATTTCCATTTACACTAAAGTGAGAGAGGAAAAACGTGGTTTCTGGAAACACATAAGACAGCATAAGGCTAGTGTATTATGGGACTCAGCCTGCTCAATGCGTGCGTATTTAAGCAGCGAGAGCTGGTCACTCTCCGGAAGGAACTCAAAACGAATACAATGCTAGATGATAGCCCCAAGCAGTATGTGCAGCCACAGGAAAAGCATCCAAGTAAAAAAAATCTTCCAAAACAATTTTCAAATTGCTTTAAACTTCTTTTTTGGGACAGTATGATTTTGGTGTGAAAGTAAAGGAATCTGATAAAATGACTCTTTTTCCTTCAAATTATCTTAAAGTAGTATGCAGCCTGAAACTCCCTGGGCACGTCTGCAGCGAGAGGCAGCAGTCCCGAGTGCCCTTTATGCTGTGCCACCAGGCCCGAAATCATGGCATAGGAACACCTCACACAACGGGAGCCGTGGATACCAGAACTGCTCTTGCTGCCATCACGGATGAATGAGGCACCTGACATTCCAAGACCCATGCTTTGTCTGAGGCATTTTCAATGCATTATTTACTTGAATCCTCATAATCATTTTGTCAAGGAAGGTGGGTTTTACTCTCCCTATATTACCATGGAGGGTATCACACGCCCAGTAAGCTTAATTCGTTTCCTGAGCTGCCCTTGCATTAAGGAACGGAACTGCGCGATGTGAACCCTGTACTCTCCCTCTCTGTAACCTGTGGTCTTAGCCACTACATGTACTTCACTGCTGTTGAAAAGACATTTTTATATTTGATACTGATCACAATATTCAGGACTGAAAGCAGAGTCATGATGACGTTTTGGCAGGTTTGTGGACAAAGCCAATGCATATACCCCGTGTCTACAAGTCAAAAAATTACCAATACGAAATCTGTTCAGTGATTCCCTTCTTCAATATGAATTCAGAGGAGAGAGTTTTTGCTGAGATGTCAAATGCAGTTTGAACAGCAGTTGTACTTACTGCGTTTTTACACCCTACAACTCTAAGAAGGAAACCTGCAAAACAGTTTTATGCTCACCAGCTTGGGGTGCTTTTGATTAAATTTCAAGCGTTCAATCCATTAAACTTTTTTGTCCACGCGTAATTTGTACACAGTTTTGTTTTATTCAGCTAGGAAAATCAACATTTGTCAAAAAACGGACAGATGATTTTGGTGTCCAAAATTCACCGGACAAATATCATTGTTTATAATTTTCATTTGGCATTAATAAAAGAATAATTTCTATGTGCGTTTCGTGAATTGGGACGTCTTCTGACTCCAGGGTTTCATACAATGACAAATGGATTGTTGGGGGAAATCTGAAGCTTGTATTAAAAGTTTAATTCACTGAACATTCAGAACAATTGTGGGTGAGACAAAGAAATATATCTTCCTCAATAAACTTTTCTTTTGAAAAAGGAAAAACAAATTATATCATTTGAATAATATGCTTTATGTCGTTCAGTAATTACACGGAAAAAGGAATTTGTTCTTTTTCTCTTAATCTCTAAGGCTTAGACAGTACATGTTTCTTGTATATAATCTTTCCTAACATTTAAAGAGGCAGCTAAATAGAAGAATGATGAATTAAAGGAGAGCCATGGTGACAAATCGAGCTTTTGATACCGTTATAATCCTCCTTTTCACAGTAACTCATTCAAATCTTTAGCAGCAACACATTCATTTCCATATATACTAAAATGAGAGAGGGAAAACGTGGTTTCTGGAAACACATAAAACAGCATAAGGCTAGTGTATTATGGGACTCAGCCTGCTTAATGCGTATTTAAGCAGCGAGAGCTGGTCACTCTCCGGAAGGAACTCAAAACGAATACAATGCTACACGACTTTATTGAGAGCCCCAAGTAGTATGTCCAGCCACAGGAAAAGCATCCCAGTAAATTAAATCTTCCAAAACAATTTTCAAATTTCTGTAAACTTCTTTTTTGGATAGTATGCCTTTGGTGTGAAGGTTAAGGAAACTGATAAAATGTCTCTTTTTCCTTAAAATTACCTTAAAGTAGTATGCAGCCTGAAACTCTCTGGGCAATTCTGCAGCGAGAGGCAGCAGTCCTGAGTTCCCTTTATGCTCTGGCACCAGGCCCGAAATCACGGCATAGGAACACCTCACACAGCGAGTGCCATGGATACAAGAACTGCTCTTGCTGCCATCACGGATGACTGATGCACCCGATATTCCAAGCGCCCTGCTTTGTCCGAGGCATTTTCAGTGCATTATTTACTTTAATCCTCATAATCATTTTGTCAAGGAAGGTGGGTTTTATTCTCCCTATACTACCATGGAGGGAATCACACGCCCAGTAAGCTTAATTCGTTTCCTGAGCTTCCCTTGCATTAAGGAAGGGAAGTGCGCGATGTGAACCCAGTACTCTCCCTCTCTGTAAACTGTGGTCTTAGCCACTACATGTACTTCACTGCTGTTGAAAAGACATTTTTATATTTGATACTGATCACAATATTCAGGGCTGAAAGCATTGACAAGATGACGTTAGGGCAGTTTGATGGAAAAAGCCACAGCATATACCCAGTGTCTACCTGTCAAAAAATTACCCATACGAAATCTTTTCAGTGATTCCCTTCTTCAATATGAATTCAGAGGAGAGAGTTTTCGCTGAGATATCAAGTGCAGTAAGTCTGAACAGCAGTTGTACAAACTGCGTTTTTACACCCGTCAACTCTAAGAAGGAGACCTGCAAAACAGTTTTATGCTCACCAGCTCTTGGTGCATTTGACTATATTTCAAGCGTTCAATCCATTATTCTTTTTTTGTCCACGAGTAATTTGTAGACAGTTTTGTTTTATTCAGCTAGGAAAATCTACATTTGTGAAAAAACGGACAGATTATTTTTGTGTCCGAAATTCACCGGACAAATATCATTGCTTATAGTTTTCCTTTTGCCATTAATAAGAGAATAATTTCTATGCGTGCTTCATGTATTGGGACGTCTTCTGACTCCAGGATTTCATAGAATAACAAATGGATTGTTGGCGTTTATCTGAAGCTTCTGTGAACAGTTTAATTCACTGAACATTCAGAACAATTGTGGGTGAGAATAAGAAATATATCTTCCTCAATACACTTTTCTTTTGAAAAAGGAAATGCAATTTATATCATTTGATTCCTATGCATTATGTCGTTCAGTAATTACAGAGAAAAATGAATTTGTTCCTTTTCTCGTAATCTCTAAGGCTTAGAGAGTACATGTTTCTTCAAAATAATCTTTTCTAAGATTTAAAAAAGCAGGTAAATACAAAAATGATGAATTAAAGGAGAGCCAGGGTGACAAATCGAGCTTATGATACCGTTATAATCCTCTTTTTACAGTAACTAATTCAAATCTTTAGCAGCAACACATTCATTTCCATTTACACTAAAGTGAGAGAGGAAAAACGTGGTTTCTGGAAACACATAAAACAGCATAAGGCTAGTGCATTATGGGACTCAGCCTGCTTAATGCGTATTTAAGCAGCGAGAGCTGGTCACTCTCCGGAAGGAACTCAAAACGAATACAATGCTACACGACTTTATTGATAGCCCCAAGTAGTATGTCCAGCCACAGGAAAAGCATCCCAGTAAATTAAATCTTCCAAAACAATTTTCAAATTGCTGTAAACTTCTTTTTTGGATAGTATGCCTTTGGTGTGAAGGTTAAGGAAACTGATAAAATGTCTCTTTTTCCTTAAAATTACCTTAAAGTAGTATGCAGCCTGAAACTCTCTGGGCAATTCTGCAGCGAGAGGCAGCAGTCCTGAGTTCCCTTTATGCTCTGGCACCAGGCCCGAAATCACGGCATAGGAACACCTCACACAGCGAGTGCCATGGATACAAGAACTGCTCTTGCTGCCATCACGGATGACTGATGCACCCGATATTCCAAGCGCCCTGCTTTGTGGGAGGCATTTTCAGTGCATTATTTACTTTAATCTTCATAATCATTTTGTCAAGGAAGGTGGGTTTTATTCTCCCTATACTACCATGGAGGGAATCACACGCCCAGTAAGCTTAATTCGTTTCCTGAGCTTCCCTTGCATTAAGGAAGGGAAGTGCGCGATGTGAACCCAGTACTCTCCCTCTCTGTAAACTGTGGTCTTAGCCACTACATGTACTTCACTGCTGTTGAAAAGACATTTTTATATTTGATACTGATCACAATATTCAGGGCTGAAAGCATTGACAAGATGACGTTAGGGCAGTTTGATGGAAAAAGCCACTGCATATACCCAGTGTCTACCTGTCAAAAAATTACCCATACGAAATCTTTTCAGTGATTCCCTTCTTCAATATGAATTCAGAGGAGAGAGTTTTCGCTGAGATATCAAGTGCAGTAAGTCTGAACAGCAGTTGTACAAACTGCGTTTTTACACCCGTCAACTCTAAGAAGGAGACCTGCAAAACAGTTTTATGCTCACCAGCTCTTGGTGCATTTGACTATATTTCAAGCGTTCAATCCATTATTCTTTTTTTGTCCACGAGTAATTTGTAGACAGTTTTGTTTTATTCAGCTAGGAAAATCTACATTTGTGAAAAAACGGACAGATTATTTTTGTGTCCGAAATTCACCGGACAAATATCATTGCTTATAGTTTTCCTTTTGCCATTAATAAGAGAATAATTTCTATGCGTGCTTCATGTATTGGGACGTCTTCTGACTCCAGGATTTCATAGAATAACAAATGGATTGTTGGGGGATATCTGAAGCTTCTGTGAACAGTTTAATTCACTGAACATTCAGAACAATTGTGGGTGAGAATAAGAAATATATCTTCCTCAATACACTTTTCTTTTGAAAAAGGAAATGCAATTTATATCATTTGATTCCTATGCTTTATGTCGTTCAGTAATTACACGGAAAAATGAATTTGTTCTTTTTCACGTAATCTCTAAGGCTTAGAGAGTACATGTTTCTTCAAAATAATCTTTTCTAAGATTTAAAAAAGCAGGTAAATTCAAAAATGATGAATTAAAGGAGAACCAGGGTGACAAATCGAGCTTATGATACCGTTATAATCCTCTTTTTACAGTAACTAATTCAAATCTTTAGCAGCAACACATTCATTTCCATTTACACTAAAGTGAGAGAGGAAAAACGTGGTTTCTGGAAACACATAAAACAGCATAAGGCTAGTGTATTATGGGACTCAGCCTGCTTAATGCGTATTTAAGCAGCGAGAGCTGGTCACTCTCCGGAAGGAACTCAAAACGAATACAATGCTACACGACTTTATTGATAGCCCCAAGTAGTATGTCCAGCCACAGGAAAAGCATCCCAGTAAATTAAATCTTCCAAAACAATTTTCAAATTGCTGTAAACTTCTTTTTTGGATAGTATGCCTTTGGTGTGAAGGTTAAGGAAACTGATAAAATGTCTCTTTTTCCTTAAAATTACCTTAAAGTAGTATGCAGCCTGAAACTCTCTGGGCAATTCTGCAGCGAGAGGCAGCAGTCCTGAGTTCCCTTTATGCTCTGGCACCAGGCCCGAAATCACGGCATAGGAACACCTCACACAGCGAGTGCCATGGATACAAGAACTGCTCTTGCTGCCATCACGGATGACTGATGCACCCGATATTCCAAGCGCCCTGCTTTGTGGGAGGCATTTTCAGTGCATTATTTACTTTAATCTTCATAATCATTTTGTCAAGGAAGGTGGGTTTTATTCTCCCTATACTACCATGGAGGGAATCACACGCCCAGTAAGCTTAATTCGTTTCCTGAGCTTCCCTTGCATTAAGGAAGGGAAGTGCGCGATGTGAACCCAGTACTCTCCCTCTCTGTAAACTGTGGTCTTAGCCACTACATGTACTTCACTGCTGTTGAAAAGACATTTTTATATTTGATACTGATCACAATATTCAGGGCTGAAAGCATTGACAAGATGACGTTAGGGCAGTTTGATGGAAAAAGCCACTGCATATACCCAGTGTCTACCTGTCAAAAAATTACCCATACGAAATCTTTTCAGTGATTCCCTTCTTCAATATGAATTCAGAGGAGAGAGTTTTCGCTGAGATATCAAGTGCAGTAAGTCTGAACAGCAGTTGTACAAACTGCGTTTTTACACCCGTCAACTCTAAGAAGGAGACCTGCAAAACAGTTTTATGCTCACCAGCTCTTGGTGCATTTGACTATATTTCAAGCGTTCAATCCATTATTCTTTTTTTGTCCACGAGTAATTTGTAGACAGTTTTGTTTTATTCAGCTAGGAAAATCTACATTTGTGAAAAAACGGACAGATTATTTTTGTGTCCGAAATTCACCGGACAAATATCATTGCTTATAGTTTTCCTTTTGCCATTAATAAGAGAATAATTTCTATGCGTGCTTCATGTATTGGGACGTCTTCTGACTCCAGGATTTCATAGAATAACAAATGGATTGTTGGCGTTTATCTGAAGCTTCTGTGAACAGTTTAATTCACTGAACATTCAGAACAATTGTGGGTGAGAATAAGAAATATATCTTCCTCAATACACTTTTCTTTTGAAAAAGGAAATGCAATTTATATCATTTGATTCCTATGCATTATGTCGTTCAGTAATTACAGAGAAAAATGAATTTGTTCCTTTTCTCGTAATCTCTAAGGCTTAGAGAGTACATGTTTCTTCAAAATAATATTTTCTAAGATTTAAAAAAGCAGGTAAATACAAAAATGATGAATTAAAGGAGAGCCAGGGTGACAAATCGAGCTTATGATACCGTTATAATCCTCTTTTTACAGTAACTAATTCAAATCTTTAGCAGCAACACATTCATTTCCATTTACACTAAAGTGAGAGAGGAAAAACGTGGTTTCTGGAAACACATAAAACAGCATAAGGCTAGTGCATTATGGGACTCAGCCTGCTTAATGCGTATTTAAGCAGCGAGAGCTGGTCACTCTCCGGAAGGAACTCAAAACGAATACAATGCTACACGACTTTATTGATAGCCCCAAGTAGTATGTCCAGCCACAGGAAAAGCATCCCAGTAAATTAAATCTTCCAAAACAATTTTCAAATTGCTGTAAACTTCTTTTTTGGATAGTATGCCTTTGGTGTGAAGGTTAAGGAAACTGATAAAATGTCTCTTTTTCCTTAAAATTACCTTAAAGTAGTATGCAGCCTGAAACTCTCTGGGCAATTCTGCAGCGAGAGGCAGCAGTCCTGAGTTCCCTTTATGCTCTGGCACCAGGCCCGAAATCACGGCATAGGAACACCTCACACAGCGAGTGCCATGGATACAAGAACTGCTCTTGCTGCCATCACGGATGACTGATGCACCCGATATTCCAAGCGCCCTGCTTTGTGGGAGGCATTTTCAGTGCATTATTTACTTTAATCTTCATAATCATTTTGTCAAGGAAGGTGGGTTTTATTCTCCCTATACTACCATGGAGGGAATCACACGCCCAGTAAGCTTAATTCGTTTCCTGAGCTTCCCTTGCATTAAGGAAGGGAAGTGCGCGATGTGAACCCAGTACTCTCCCTCTCTGTAAACTGTGGTCTTAGCCACTACATGTACTTCACTGCTGTTGAAAAGACATTTTTATATTTGATACTGATCACAATATTCAGGGCTGAAAGCATTGACAAGATGACGTTAGGGCAGTTTGATGGAAAAAGCCACTGCATATACCCAGTGTCTACCTGTCAAAAAATTACCCATACGAAATCTTTTCAGTGATTCCCTTCTTCAATATGAATTCAGAGGAGAGAGTTTTCGCTGAGATATCAAGTGCAGTAAGTCTGAACAGCAGTTGTACAAACTGCGTTTTTACACCCGTCAACTCTAAGAAGGAGACCTGCAAAACAGTTTTATGCTCACCAGCTCTTGGTGCATTTGACTATATTTCAAGCGTTCAATCCATTATTCTTTTTTTGTCCACGAGTAATTTGTAGACAGTTTTGTTTTATTCAGCTAGGAAAATCTACATTTGTGAAAAAACGGACAGATTATTTTTGTGTCCGAAATTCACCGGACAAATATCATTGCTTATAGTTTTCCTTTTGCCATTAATAAGAGAATAATTTCTATGCGTGCTTCATGTATTGGGACGTCTTCTGACTCCAGGATTTCATAGAATAACAAATGGATTGTTGGGGGATATCTGAAGCTTCTGTGAACAGTTTAATTCACTGAACATTCAGAACAATTGTGGGTGAGAATAAGAAATATATCTTCCTCAATACACTTTTCTTTTGAAAAAGGAAATGCAATTTATATCATTTGATTCCTATGCATTATGTCGTTCAGTAATTACAGAGAAAAATGAATTTGTTCCTTTTCTCGTAATCTCTAAGGCTTAGAGAGTACATGTTTCTTCAAAATAATCTTTTCTAAGATTTAAAAAAGCAGGTAAATACAAAAATGATGAATTAAAGGAGAGCCAGGGTGACAAATCGAGCTTATGATACCGTTATAATCCTCTTTTTACAGTAACTAATTCAAATCTTTAGCAGCAACACATTCATTTCCATTTACACTAAAGTGAGAGAGGAAAAACGTGGTTTCTGGAAACACATAAAACAGCATAAGGCTAGTGTATTATGGGACTCAGCCTGCTTAATGCGTATTTAAGCAGCGAGAGCTGGTCACTCTCCGGAAGGAACTCAAAACGAATACAATGCTACACGACTTTATTGATAGCCCCAAGTAGTATGTCCAGCCACAGGAAAAGCATCCCAGTAAATTAAATCTTCCAAAACAATTTTCAAATTGCTGTAAACTTCTTTTTTGGATAGTATGCCTTTGGTGTGAAGGTTAAGGAAACTGATAAAATGTCTCTTTTTCCTTAAAATTACCTTAAAGTAGTATGCAGCCTGAAACTCTCTGGGCAATTCTGCAGCGAGAGGCAGCAGTCCTGAGTTCCCTTTATGCTCTGGCACCAGGCCCGAAATCACGGCATAGGAACACCTCACACAGCGAGTGCCATGGATACAAGAACTGCTCTTGCTGCCATCACGGATGACTGATGCACCCGATATTCCAAGCGCCCTGCTTTGTGGGAGGCATTTTCAGTGCATTATTTACTTTAATCTTCATAATCATTTTGTCAAGGAAGGTGGGTTTTATTCTCCCTATACTACCATGGAGGGAATCACACGCCCAGTAAGCTTAATTCGTTTCCTGAGCTTCCCTTGCATTAAGGAAGGGAAGTGCGCGATGTGAACCCAGTACTCTCCCTCTCTGTAAACTGTGGTCTTAGCCACTACATGTACTTCACTGCTGTTGAAAAGACATTTTTATATTTGATACTGATCACAATATTCAGGGCTGAAAGCATTGACAAGATGACGTTAGGGCAGTTTGATGGAAAAAGCCACTGCATATACCCAGTGTCTACCTGTCAAAAAATTACCCATACGAAATCTTTTCAGTGATTCCCTTCTTCAATATGAATTCAGAGGAGAGAGTTTTCGCTGAGATATCAAGTGCAGTAAGTCTGAACAGCAGTTGTACAAACTGCGTTTTTACACCCGTCAACTCTAAGAAGGAGACCTGCAAAACAGTTTTATGCTCACCAGCTCTTGGTGCATTTGACTATATTTCAAGCGTTCAATCCATTATTCTTTTTTTGTCCACGAGTAATTTGTAGACAGTTTTGTTTTATTCAGCTAGGAAAATCTACATTTGTGAAAAAACGGACAGATTATTTTTGTGTCCGAAATTCACCGGACAAATATCATTGCTTATAGTTTTCCTTTTGCCATTAATAAGAGAATAATTTCTATGCGTGCTTCATGTATTGGGACGTCTTCTGACTCCAGGATTTCATAGAATAACAAATGGATTGTTGGGGGATATCTGAAGCTTCTGTGAACAGTTTAATTCACTGAACATTCAGAACAATTGTGGGTGAGAATAAGAAATATATCTTCCTCAATACACTTTTCTTTTGAAAAAGGAAATGCAATTTATATCATTTGATTCCTATGCATTATGTCGTTCAGTAATTACAGAGAAAAATGAATTTGTTCCTTTTCTCGTAATCTCTAAGGCTTAGAGAGTACATGTTTCTTCAAAATAATATTTTCTAAGATTTAAAAAAGCAGGTAAATACAAAAATGATGAATTAAAGGAGAGCCAGGGTGACAAATCGAGCTTATGATACCGTTATAATCCTCTTTTTACAGTAACTAATTCAAATCTTTAGCAGCAACACATTCATTTCCATTTACACTAAAGTGAGAGAGGAAAAACGTGGTTTCTGGAAACACATAAAACAGCATAAGGCTAGTGTATTATGGGACTCAGCCTGCTTAATGCGTATTTAAGCAGCGAGAGCTGGTCACTCTCCGGAAGGAACTCAAAACGAATACAATGCTACACGACTTTATTGATAGCCCCAAGTAGTATGTCCAGCCACAGGAAAAGCATCCCAGTAAATTAAATCTTCCAAAACAATTTTCAAATTGCTGTAAACTTCTTTTTTGGATAGTATGCCTTTGGTGTGAAGGTTAAGGAAACTGATAAAATGTCTCTTTTTCCTTAAAATTACCTTAAAGTAGTATGCAGCCTGAAACTCTCTGGGCAATTCTGCAGCGAGAGGCAGCAGTCCTGAGTTCCCTTTATGCTCTGGCACCAGGCCCGAAATCACGGCATAGGAACACCTCACACAGCGAGTGCCATGGATACAAGAACTGCTCTTGCTGCCATCACGGATGACTGATGCACCCGATATTCCAAGCGCCCTGCTTTGTGGGAGGCATTTTCAGTGCATTATTTACTTTAATCTTCATAATCATTTTGTCAAGGAAGGTGGGTTTTATTCTCCCTATACTACCATGGAGGGAATCACACGCCCAGTAAGCTTAATTCGTTTCCTGAGCTTCCCTTGCATTAAGGAAGGGAAGTGCGCGATGTGAACCCAGTACTCTCCCTCTCTGTAAACTGTGGTCTTAGCCACTACATGTACTTCACTGCTGTTGAAAAGACATTTTTATATTTGATACTGATCACAATATTCAGGGCTGAAAGCATTGACAAGATGACGTTAGGGCAGTTTGATGGAAAAAGCCACTGCATATACCCAGTGTCTACCTGTCAAAAAATTACCCATACGAAATCTTTTCAGTGATTCCCTTCTTCAATATGAATTCAGAGGAGAGAGTTTTCGCTGAGATATCAAGTGCAGTAAGTCTGAACAGCAGTTGTACAAACTGCGTTTTTACACCCGTCAACTCTAAGAAGGAGACCTGCAAAACAGTTTTATGCTCACCAGCTCTTGGTGCATTTGACTATATTTCAAGCGTTCAATCCATTATTCTTTTTTTGTCCACGAGTAATTTGTAGACAGTTTTGTTTTATTCAGCTAGGAAAATCTACATTTGTGAAAAAACGGACAGATTATTTTTGTGTCCGAAATTCACCGGACAAATATCATTGCTTATAGTTTTCCTTTTGCCATTAATAAGAGAATAATTTCTATGCGTGCTTCATGTATTGGGACGTCTTCTGACTCCAGGATTTCATAGAATAACAAATGGATTGTTGGGGGATATCTGAAGCTTCTGTGAACAGTTTAATTCACTGAACATTCAGAACAATTGTGGGTGAGAATAAGAAATATATCTTCCTCAATACACTTTTCTTTTGAAAAAGGAAATGCAATTTATATCATTTGATTCCTATGCATTATGTCGTTCAGTAATTACAGAGAAAAATGAATTTGTTCCTTTTCTCGTAATCTCTAAGGCTTAGAGAGTACATGTTTCTTCAAAATAATCTTTTCTAAGATTTAAAAAAGCAGGTAAATACAAAAATGATGAATTAAAGGAGAGCCAGGGTGACAAATCGAGCTTATGATACCGTTATAATCCTCTTTTTACAGTAACTAATTCAAATCTTTAGCAGCAACACATTCATTTCCATTTACACTAAAGTGAGAGAGGAAAAACGTGGTTTCTGGAAACACATAAAACAGCATAAGGCTAGTGTATTATGGGACTCAGCCTGCTTAATGCGTATTTAAGCAGCGAGAGCTGGTCACTCTCCGGAAGGAACTCAAAACGAATACAATGCTACACGACTTTATTGATAGCCCCAAGTAGTATGTCCAGCCACAGGAAAAGCATCCCAGTAAATTAAATCTTCCAAAACAATTTTCAAATTGCTGTAAACTTCTTTTTTGGATAGTATGCCTTTGGTGTGAAGGTTAAGGAAACTGATAAAATGTCTCTTTTTCCTTAAAATTACCTTAAAGTAGTATGCAGCCTGAAACTCTCTGGGCAATTCTGCAGCGAGAGGCAGCAGTCCTGAGTTCCCTTTATGCTCTGGCACCAGGCCCGAAATCACGGCATAGGAACACCTCACACAGCGAGTGCCATGGATACAAGAACTGCTCTTGCTGCCATCACGGATGACTGATGCACCCGATATTCCAAGCGCCCTGCTTTGTGGGAGGCATTTTCAGTGCATTATTTACTTTAATCTTCATAATCATTTTGTCAAGGAAGGTGGGTTTTATTCTCCCTATACTACCATGGAGGGAATCACACGCCCAGTAAGCTTAATTCGTTTCCTGAGCTTCCCTTGCATTAAGGAAGGGAAGTGCGCGATGTGAACCCAGTACTCTCCCTCTCTGTAAACTGTGGTCTTAGCCACTACATGTACTTCACTGCTGTTGAAAAGACATTTTTATATTTGATACTGATCACAATATTCAGGGCTGAAAGCATTGACAAGATGACGTTAGGGCAGTTTGATGGAAAAAGCCACTGCATATACCCAGTGTCTACCTGTCAAAAAATTACCCATACGAAATCTTTTCAGTGATTCCCTTCTTCAATATGAATTCAGAGGAGAGAGTTTTCGCTGAGATATCAAGTGCAGTAAGTCTGAACAGCAGTTGTACAAACTGCGTTTTTACACCCGTCAACTCTAAGAAGGAGACCTGCAAAACAGTTTTATGCTCACCAGCTCTTGGTGCATTTGACTATATTTCAAGCGTTCAATCCATTATTCTTTTTTTGTCCACGAGTAATTTGTAGACAGTTTTGTTTTATTCAGCTAGGAAAATCTACATTTGTGAAAAAACGGACAGATTATTTTTGTGTCCGAAATTCACCGGACAAATATCATTGCTTATAGTTTTCCTTTTGCCATTAATAAGAGAATAATTTCTATGCGTGCTTCATGTATTGGGACGTCTTCTGACTCCAGGATTTCATAGAATAACAAATGGATTGTTGGGGGATATCTGAAGCTTCTGTGAACAGTTTAATTCACTGAACATTCAGAACAATTGTGGGTGAGAATAAGAAATATATCTTCCTCAATACACTTTTCTTTTGAAAAAGGAAATGCAATTTATATCATTTGATTCCTATGCTTTATGTCGTTCAGTAATTACACGGAAAAATGAATTTGTTCTTTTTCACGTAATCTCTAAGGCTTAGAGAGTACATGTTTCTTCAAAATAATCTTTTCTAAGATTTAAAAAAGCAGGTAAATACAAAAATGATGAATTAAAGGAGAACCAGGGTGACAAATCGAGCTTATGATACCGTTATAATCCTCTTTTTACAGTAACTAATTCAAATCTTTAGCAGCAACACATTCATTTCCATTTACACTAAAGTGAGAGAGGAAAAACGTGGTTTCTGGAAACACATAAAACAGCATAAGGCTAGTGCATTATGGGACTCAGCCTGCTTAATGCGTATTTAAGCAGCGAGAGCTGGTCACTCTCCGGAAGGAACTCAAAACGAATACAATGCTACACGACTTTATTGATAGCCCCAAGTAGTATGTCCAGCCACAGGAAAAGCATCCCAGTAAATTAAATCTTCCAAAACAATTTTCAAATTGCTGTAAACTTCTTTTTTGGATAGTATGCCTTTGGTGTGAAGGTTAAGGAAACTGATAAAATGTCTCTTTTTCCTTAAAATTACCTTAAAGTAGTATGCAGCCTGAAACTCTCTGGGCAATTCTGCAGCGAGAGGCAGCAGTCCTGAGTTCCCTTTATGCTCTGGCACCAGGCCCGAAATCACGGCATAGGAACACCTCACACAGCGAGTGCCATGGATACAAGAACTGCTCTTGCTGCCATCACGGATGACTGATGCACCCGATATTCCAAGCGCCCTGCTTTGTGGGAGGCATTTTCAGTGCATTATTTACTTTAATCTTCATAATCATTTTGTCAAGGAAGGTGGGTTTTATTCTCCCTATACTACCATGGAGGGAATCACACGCCCAGTAAGCTTAATTCGTTTCCTGAGCTTCCCTTGCATTAAGGAAGGGAAGTGCGCGATGTGAACCCAGTACTCTCCCTCTCTGTAAACTGTGGTCTTAGCCACTACATGTACTTCACTGCTGTTGAAAAGACATTTTTATATTTGATACTGATCACAATATTCAGGGCTGAAAGCATTGACAAGATGACGTTAGGGCAGTTTGATGGAAAAAGCCACTGCATATACCCAGTGTCTACCTGTCAAAAAATTACCCATACGAAATCTTTTCAGTGATTCCCTTCTTCAATATGAATTCAGAGGAGAGAGTTTTCGCTGAGATATCAAGTGCAGTAAGTCTGAACAGCAGTTGTACAAACTGCGTTTTTACACCCGTCAACTCTAAGAAGGAGACCTGCAAAACAGTTTTATGCTCACCAGCTCTTGGTGCATTTGACTATATTTCAAGCGTTCAATCCATTATTCTTTTTTTGTCCACGAGTAATTTGTAGACAGTTTTGTTTTATTCAGCTAGGAAAATCTACATTTGTGAAAAAACGGACAGATTATTTTTGTGTCCGAAATTCACCGGACAAATATCATTGCTTATAGTTTTCCTTTTGCCATTAATAAGAGAATAATTTCTATGCGTGCTTCATGTATTGGGACGTCTTCTGACTCCAGGATTTCATAGAATAACAAATGGATTGTTGGGGGATATCTGAAGCTTCTGTGAACAGTTTAATTCACTGAACATTCAGAACAATTGTGGGTGAGAATAAGAAATATATCTTCCTGAATACACTTTTCTTTTGAAAAAGGAAATGCAATTTATATCATTTGATTCCTATGCTTTATGTCGTTCAGTAATTACACGGAAAAATGAATTTGTTCCTTTTCACGTAATCTCTAAGGCTTAGAGAGTACATGTTTCTTCAAAATAATCTTTTCTAAGATTTAAAAAAGCAGGTAAATACAAAAATGATGAATTAAAGGAGAACCAGGGTGACAAATCGAGCTTATGATACCGTTATAATCCTCTTTTTACAGTAACTAATTCAAATCTTTAGCAGCAACACATTCATTTCCATTTACACTAAAGTGAGAGAGGAAAAACGTGGTTTCTGGAAACACATAAAACAGCATAAGGCTAGTGTATTATGGGACTCAGCCTGCTTAATGCGTATTTAAGCAGCGAGAGCTGGTCACTCTCCGGAAGGAACTCAAAACGAATACAATGCTACACGACTTTATTGATAGCCCCAAGTAGTATGTCCAGCCACAGGAAAAGCATCCCAGTAAATTAAATCTTCCAAAACAATTTTCAAATTGCTGTAAACTTCTTTTTTGGATAGTATGCCTTTGGTGTGAAGGTTAAGGAAACTGATAAAATGTCTCTTTTTCCTTAAAATTACCTTAAAGTAGTATGCAGCCTGAAACTCTCTGGGCAATTCTGCAGCGAGAGGCAGCAGTCCTGAGTTCCCTTTATGCTCTGGCACCAGGCCCGAAATCACGGCATAGGAACACCTCACACAGCGAGTGCCATGGATACAAGAACTGCTCTTGCTGCCATCACGGATGACTGATGCACCCGATATTCCAAGCGCCCTGCTTTGTGGGAGGCATTTTCAGTGCATTATTTACTTTAATCTTCATAATCATTTTGTCAAGGAAGGTGGGTTTTATTCTCCCTATACTACCATGGAGGGAATCACACGCCCAGTAAGCTTAATTCGTTTCCTGAGCTTCCCTTGCATTAAGGAAGGGAAGTGCGCGATGTGAACCCAGTACTCTCCCTCTCTGTAAACTGTGGTCTTAGCCACTACATGTACTTCACTGCTGTTGAAAAGACATTTTTATATTTGATACTGATCACAATATTCAGGGCTGAAAGCATTGACAAGATGACGTTAGGGCAGTTTGATGGAAAAAGCCACTGCATATACCCAGTGTCTACCTGTCAAAAAATTACCCATACGAAATCTTTTCAGTGATTCCCTTCTTCAATATGAATTCAGAGGAGAGAGTTTTCGCTGAGATATCAAGTGCAGTAAGTCTGAACAGCAGTTGTACAAACTGCGTTTTTACACCCGTCAACTCTAAGAAGGAGACCTGCAAAACAGTTTTATGCTCACCAGCTCTTGGTGCATTTGACTATATTTCAAGCGTTCAATCCATTATTCTTTTTTTGTCCACGAGTAATTTGTAGACAGTTTTGTTTTATTCAGCTAGGAAAATCTACATTTGTGAAAAAACGGACAGATTATTTTTGTGTCCGAAATTCACCGGACAAATATCATTGCTTATAGTTTTCCTTTTGCCATTAATAAGAGAATAATTTCTATGCGTGCTTCATGTATTGGGACGTCTTCTGACTCCAGGATTTCATAGAATAACAAATGGATTGTTGGGGGATATCTGAAGCTTCTGTGAACAGTTTAATTCACTGAACATTCAGAACAATTGTGGGTGAGAATAAGAAATATATCTTCCTCAATACACTTTTCTTTTGAAAAAGGAAATGCAATTTATATCATTTGATTCCTATGCATTATGTCGTTCAGTAATTACAGAGAAAAATGAATTTGTTCTTTTTCTCGTAATCTCTAAGGCTTAGAGAGTACATGTTTCTTCAAAATAATCTTTTCTAAGATTTAAAAAAGCAGGTAAATACAAAAATGATGAATTAAAGGAGAGCCAGGGTGACAAATCGAGCTTATGATACCGTTATAATCCTCTTTTTACAGTAACTAATTCAAATCTTTAGCAGCAACACATTCATTTCCATTTACACTAAAGTGAGAGAGGAAAAACGTGGTTTCTGGAAACACATAAAACAGCATAAGGCTAGTGTATTATGGGACTCAGCCTGCTTAATGCGTATTTAAGCAGCGAGAGCTGGTCACTCTCCGGAAGGAACTCAAAACGAATACAATGCTACACGACTTTATTGATAGCCCCAAGTAGTATGTCCAGCCACAGGAAAAGCATCCCAGTAAATTAAATCTTCCAAAACAATTTTCAAATTGCTGTAAACTTCTTTTTTGGATAGTATGCCTTTGGTGTGAAGGTTAAGGAAACTGATAAAATGTCTCTTTTTCCTTAAAATTACCTTAAAGTAGTATGCAGCCTGAAACTCTCTGGGCAATTCTGCAGCGAGAGGCAGCAGTCCTGAGTTCCCTTTATGCTCTGGCACCAGGCCCGAAATCACGGCATAGGAACACCTCACACAGCGAGTGCCATGGATACAAGAACTGCTCTTGCTGCCATCACGGATGACTGATGCACCCGATATTCCAAGCGCCCTGCTTTGTGGGAGGCATTTTCAGTGCATTATTTACTTTAATCTTCATAATCATTTTGTCAAGGAAGGTGGGTTTTATTCTCCCTATACTACCATGGAGGGAATCACACGCCCAGTAAGCTTAATTCGTTTCCTGAGCTTCCCTTGCATTAAGGAAGGGAAGTGCGCGATGTGAACCCAGTACTCTCCCTCTCTGTAAACTGTGGTCTTAGCCACTACATGTACTTCACTGCTGTTGAAAAGACATTTTTATATTTGATACTGATCACAATATTCAGGGCTGAAAGCATTGACAAGATGACGTTAGGGCAGTTTGATGGAAAAAGCCACTGCATATACCCAGTGTCTACCTGTCAAAAAATTACCCATACGAAATCTTTTCAGTGATTCCCTTCTTCAATATGAATTCAGAGGAGAGAGTTTTCGCTGAGATATCAAGTGCAGTAAGTCTGAACAGCAGTTGTACAAACTGCGTTTTTACACCCGTCAACTCTAAGAAGGAGACCTGCAAAACAGTTTTATGCTCACCAGCTCTTGGTGCATTTGACTATATTTCAAGCGTTCAATCCATTATTCTTTTTTTGTCCACGAGTAATTTGTAGACAGTTTTGTTTTATTCAGCTAGGAAAATCTACATTTGTGAAAAAACGGACAGATTATTTTTGTGTCCGAAATTCACCGGACAAATATCATTGCTTATAGTTTTCCTTTTGCCATTAATAAGAGAATAATTTCTATGCGTGCTTCATGTATTGGGACGTCTTCTGACTCCAGGATTTCATAGAATAACAAATGGATTGTTGGGGGATATCTGAAGCTTCTGTGAACAGTTTAATTCACTGAACATTCAGAACAATTGTGGGTGAGAATAAGAAATATATCTTCCTCAATACACTTTTCTTTTGAAAAAGGAAATGCAATTTATATCATTTGATTCCTATGCTTTATGTCGTTCAGTAATTACACGGAAAAATGAATTTGTTCTTTTTCTCGTAATCTCTAAGGCTTAGAGAGTACATGTTTCTTCAAAATAATCTTTTCTAAGATTTAAAAAAGCAGGTAAATACAAAAATGATGAATTAAAGGAGAGCCAGGGTGACAAATCGAGCTTATGATACCGTTATAATCCTCTTTTTACAGTAACTAATTCAAATCTTTAGCAGCAACACATTCATTTCCATTTACACTAAAGTGAGAGAGGAAAAACGTGGTTTCTGGAAACACATAAAACAGCATAAGGCTAGTGTATTATGGGACTCAGCCTGCTTAATGCGTATTTAAGCAGCGAGAGCTGGTCACTCTCCGGAAGGAACTCAAAACGAATACAATGCTACACGACTTTATTGATAGCCCCAAGTAGTATGTCCAGCCACAGGAAAAGCATCCCAGTAAATTAAATCTTCCAAAACAATTTTCAAATTGCTGTAAACTTCTTTTTTGGATAGTATGCCTTTGGTGTGAAGGTTAAGGAAACTGATAAAATGTCTCTTTTTCCTTAAAATTACCTTAAAGTAGTATGCAGCCTGAAACTCTCTGGGCAATTCTGCAGCGAGAGGCAGCAGTCCTGAGTTCCCTTTATGCTCTGGCACCAGGCCCGAAATCACGGCATAGGAACACCTCACACAGCGAGTGCCATGGATACAAGAACTGCTCTTGCTGCCATCACGGATGACTGATGCACCCGATATTCCAAGCGCCCTGCTTTGTGGGAGGCATTTTCAGTGCATTATTTACTTTAATCTTCATAATCATTTTGTCAAGGAAGGTGGGTTTTATTCTCCCTATACTACCATGGAGGGAATCACACGCCCAGTAAGCTTAATTCGTTTCCTGAGCTTCCCTTGCATTAAGGAAGGGAAGTGCGCGATGTGAACCCAGTACTCTCCCTCTCTGTAAACTGTGGTCTTAGCCACTACATGTACTTCACTGCTGTTGAAAAGACATTTTTATATTTGATACTGATCACAATATTCAGGGCTGAAAGCATTGACAAGATGACGTTAGGGCAGTTTGATGGAAAAAGCCACTGCATATACCCAGTGTCTACCTGTCAAAAAATTACCCATACGAAATCTTTTCAGTGATTCCCTTCTTCAATATGAATTCAGAGGAGAGAGTTTTCGCTGAGATATCAAGTGCAGTAAGTCTGAACAGCAGTTGTACAAACTGCGTTTTTACACCCGTCAACTCTAAGAAGGAGACCTGCAAAACAGTTTTATGCTCACCAGCTCTTGGTGCATTTGACTATATTTCAAGCGTTCAATCCATTATTCTTTTTTTGTCCACGAGTAATTTGTAGACAGTTTTGTTTTATTCAGCTAGGAAAATCTACATTTGTGAAAAAACGGACAGATTATTTTTGTGTCCGAAATTCACCGGACAAATATCATTGCTTATAGTTTTCCTTTTGCCATTAATAAGAGAATAATTTCTATGCGTGCTTCATGTATTGGGACGTCTTCTGACTCCAGGATTTCATAGAATAACAAATGGATTGTTGGGGGATATCTGAAGCTTCTGTGAACAGTTTAATTCACTGAACATTCAGAACAATTGTGGGTGAGAATAAGAAATATATCTTCCTCAATACACTTTTCTTTTGAAAAAGGAAATGCAATTTATATCATTTGATTCCTATGCATTATGTCGTTCAGTAATTACAGAGAAAAATGAATTTGTTCTTTTTCTCGTAATCTCTAAGGCTTAGAGAGTACATGTTTCTTCAAAATAATCTTTTCTAAGATTTAAAAAAGCAGGTAAATACAAAAATGATGAATTAAAGGAGAGCCAGGGTGACAAATCGAGCTTATGATACCGTTATAATCCTCTTTTTACAGTAACTAATTCAAATCTTTAGCAGCAACACATTCATTTCCATTTACACTAAAGTGAGAGAGGAAAAACGTGGTTTCTGGAAACACATAAAACAGCATAAGGCTAGTGTATTATGGGACTCAGCCTGCTTAATGCGTATTTAAGCAGCGAGAGCTGGTCACTCTCCGGAAGGAACTCAAAACGAATACAATGCTACACGACTTTATTGATAGCCCCAAGTAGTATGTCCAGCCACAGGAAAAGCATCCCAGTAAATTAAATCTTCCAAAACAATTTTCAAATTGCTGTAAACTTCTTTTTTGGATAGTATGCCTTTGGTGTGAAGGTTAAGGAAACTGATAAAATGTCTCTTTTTCCTTAAAATTACCTTAAAGTAGTATGCAGCCTGAAACTCTCTGGGCAATTCTGCAGCGAGAGGCAGCAGTCCTGAGTTCCCTTTATGCTCTGGCACCAGGCCCGAAATCACGGCATAGGAACACCTCACACAGCGAGTGCCATGGATACAAGAACTGCTCTTGCTGCCATCACGGATGACTGATGCACCCGATATTCCAAGCGCCCTGCTTTGTGGGAGGCATTTTCAGTGCATTATTTACTTTAATCTTCATAATCATTTTGTCAAGGAAGGTGGGTTTTATTCTCCCTATACTACCATGGAGGGAATCACACGCCCAGTAAGCTTAATTCGTTTCCTGAGCTTCCCTTGCATTAAGGAAGGGAAGTGCGCGATGTGAACCCAGTACTCTCCCTCTCTGTAAACTGTGGTCTTAGCCACTACATGTACTTCACTGCTGTTGAAAAGACATTTTTATATTTGATACTGATCACAATATTCAGGGCTGAAAGCATTGACAAGATGACGTTAGGGCAGTTTGATGGAAAAAGCCACTGCATATACCCAGTGTCTACCTGTCAAAAAATTACCCATACGAAATCTTTTCAGTGATTCCCTTCTTCAATATGAATTCAGAGGAGAGAGTTTTCGCTGAGATATCAAGTGCAGTAAGTCTGAACAGCAGTTGTACAAACTGCGTTTTTACACCCGTCAACTCTAAGAAGGAGACCTGCAAAACAGTTTTATGCTCACCAGCTCTTGGTGCATTTGACTATATTTCAAGCGTTCAATCCATTATTCTTTTTTTGTCCACGAGTAATTTGTAGACAGTTTTGTTTTATTCAGCTAGGAAAATCTACATTTGTGAAAAAACGGACAGATTATTTTTGTGTCCGAAATTCACCGGACAAATATCATTGCTTATAGTTTTCCTTTTGCCATTAATAAGAGAATAATTTCTATGCGTGCTTCATGTATTGGGACGTCTTCTGACTCCAGGATTTCATAGAATAACAAATGGATTGTTGGGGGATATCTGAAGCTTCTGTGAACAGTTTAATTCACTGAACATTCAGAACAATTGTGGGTGAGAATAAGAAATATATCTTCCTCAATACACTTTTCTTTTGAAAAAGGAAATGCAATTTATATCATTTGATTCCTATGCTTTATGTCGTTCAGTAATTACACGGAAAAATGAATTTGTTCTTTTTCACGTAATCTCTAAGGCTTAGAGAGTACATGTTTCTTCAAAATAATCTTTTCTAAGATTTAAAAAAGCAGGTAAATACAAAAATGATGAATTAAAGGAGAACCAGGGTGACAAATCGAGCTTATGATACCGTTATAATCCTCTTTTTACAGTAACTAATTCAAATCTTTAGCAGCAACACATTCATTTCCATTTACACTAAAGTGAGAGAGGAAAAACGTGGTTTCTGGAAACACATAAAACAGCATAAGGCTAGTGTATTATGGGACTCAGCCTGCTTAATGCGTATTTAAGCAGCGAGAGCTGGTCACTCTCCGGAAGGAACTCAAAACGAATACAATGCTACACGACTTTATTGATAGCCCCAAGTAGTATGTCCAGCCACAGGAAAAGCATCCCAGTAAATTAAATCTTCCAAAACAATTTTCAAATTGCTGTAAACTTCTTTTTTGGATAGTATGCCTTTGGTGTGAAGGTTAAGGAAACTGATAAAATGTCTCTTTTTCCTTAAAATTACCTTAAAGTAGTATGCAGCCTGAAACTCTCTGGGCAATTCTGCAGCGAGAGGCAGCAGTCCTGAGTTCCCTTTATGCTCTGGCACCAGGCCCGAAATCACGGCATAGGAACACCTCACACAGCGAGTGCCATGGATACAAGAACTGCTCTTGCTGCCATCACGGATGACTGATGCACCCGATATTCCAAGCGCCCTGCTTTGTGGGAGGCATTTTCAGTGCATTATTTACTTTAATCTTCATAATCATTTTGTCAAGGAAGGTGGGTTTTATTCTCCCTATACTACCATGGAGGGAATCACACGCCCAGTAAGCTTAATTCGTTTCCTGAGCTTCCCTTGCATTAAGGAAGGGAAGTGCGCGATGTGAACCCAGTACTCTCCCTCTCTGTAAACTGTGGTCTTAGCCACTACATGTACTTCACTGCTGTTGAAAAGACATTTTTATATTTGATACTGATCACAATATTCAGGGCTGAAAGCATTGACAAGATGACGTTAGGGCAGTTTGATGGAAAAAGCCACTGCATATACCCAGTGTCTACCTGTCAAAAAATTACCCATACGAAATCTTTTCAGTGATTCCCTTCTTCAATATGAATTCAGAGGAGAGAGTTTTCGCTGAGATATCAAGTGCAGTAAGTCTGAACAGCAGTTGTACAAACTGCGTTTTTACACCCGTCAACTCTAAGAAGGAGACCTGCAAAACAGTTTTATGCTCACCAGCTCTTGGTGCATTTGACTATATTTCAAGCGTTCAATCCATTATTCTTTTTTTGTCCACGAGTAATTTGTAGACAGTTTTGTTTTATTCAGCTAGGAAAATCTACATTTGTGAAAAAACGGACAGATTATTTTTGTGTCCGAAATTCACCGGACAAATATCATTGCTTATAGTTTTCCTTTTGCCATTAATAAGAGAATAATTTCTATGCGTGCTTCATGTATTGGGACGTCTTCTGACTCCAGGATTTCATAGAATAACAAATGGATTGTTGGGGGATATCTGAAGCTTCTGTGAACAGTTTAATTCACTGAACATTCAGAACAATTGTGGGTGAGAATAAGAAATATATCTTCCTCAATACACTTTTCTTTTGAAAAAGGAAATGCAATTTATATCATTTGATTCCTATGCTTTATGTCGTTCAGTAATTACACGGAAAAATGAATTTGTTCTTTTTCACGTAATCTCTAAGGCTTAGAGAGTACATGTTTCTTCAAAATAATCTTTTCTAAGATTTAAAAAAGCAGGTAAATACAAAAATGATGAATTAAAGGAGAACCAGGGTGACAAATCGAGCTTATGATACCGTTATAATCCTCTTTTTACAGTAACTAATTCAAATCTTTAGCAGCAACACATTCATTTCCATTTACACTAAAGTGAGAGAGGAAAAACGTGGTTTCTGGAAACACATAAAACAGCATAAGGCTAGTGTATTATGGGACTCAG
Organism: Manis javanica; assembly: GCF_040802235.1. Lineage (NCBI taxonomy): Eukaryota > Metazoa > Chordata > Mammalia > Pholidota > Manidae > Manis > Manis javanica. The sequence goes on along the minus strand of NC_133156.1, from coordinate 29,765,541 downwards.
CCTGCTTAATGCGTATTTAAGCAGCGAGAGCTGGTCACTCTCCGGAAGGAACTCAAAACGAATACAATGCTACACGACTTTATTGATAGCCCCAAGTAGTATGTCCAGCCACAGGAAAAGCATCCCAGTAAATTAAATCTTCCAAAACAATTTTCAAATTGCTGTAAACTTCTTTTTTGGATAGTATGCCTTTGGTGTGAAGGTTAAGGAAACTGATAAAATGTCTCTTTTTCCTTAAAATTACCTTAAAGTAGTATGCAGCCTGAAACTCTCTGGGCAATTCTGCAGCGAGAGGCAGCAGTCCTGAGTTCCCTTTATGCTCTGGCACCAGGCCCGAAATCACGGCATAGGAACACCTCACACAGCGAGTGCCATGGATACAAGAACTGCTCTTGCTGCCATCACGGATGACTGATGCACCCGATATTCCAAGCGCCCTGCTTTGTGGGAGGCATTTTCAGTGCATTATTTACTTTAATCTTCATAATCATTTTGTCAAGGAAGGTGGGTTTTATTCTCCCTATACTACCATGGAGGGAATCACACGCCCAGTAAGCTTAATTCGTTTCCTGAGCTTCCCTTGCATTAAGGAAGGGAAGTGCGCGATGTGAACCCAGTACTCTCCCTCTCTGTAAACTGTGGTCTTAGCCACTACATGTACTTCACTGCTGTTGAAAAGACATTTTTATATTTGATACTGATCACAATATTCAGGGCTGAAAGCATTGACAAGATGACGTTAGGGCAGTTTGATGGAAAAAGCCACTGCATATACCCAGTGTCTACCTGTCAAAAAATTACCCATACGAAATCTTTTCAGTGATTCCCTTCTTCAATATGAATTCAGAGGAGAGAGTTTTCGCTGAGATATCAAGTGCAGTAAGTCTGAACAGCAGTTGTACAAACTGCGTTTTTACACCCGTCAACTCTAAGAAGGAGACCTGCAAAACAGTTTTATGCTCACCAGCTCTTGGTGCATTTGACTATATTTCAAGCGTTCAATCCATTATTCTTTTTTTGTCCACGAGTAATTTGTAGACAGTTTTGTTTTATTCAGCTAGGAAAATCTACATTTGTGAAAAAACGGACAGATTATTTTTGTGTCCGAAATTCACCGGACAAATATCATTGCTTATAGTTTTCCTTTTGCCATTAATAAGAGAATAATTTCTATGCGTGCTTCATGTATTGGGACGTCTTCTGACTCCAGGATTTCATAGAATAACAAATGGATTGTTGGGGGATATCTGAAGCTTCTGTGAACAGTTTAATTCACTGAACATTCAGAACAATTGTGGGTGAGAATAAGAAATATATCTTCCTCAATACACTTTTCTTTTGAAAAAGGAAATGCAATTTATATCATTTGATTCCTATGCTTTATGTCGTTCAGTAATTACACGGAAAAATGAATTTGTTCTTTTTCACGTAATCTCTAAGGCTTAGAGAGTACATGTTTCTTCAAAATAATCTTTTCTAAGATTTAAAAAAGCAGGTAAATACAAAAATGATGAATTAAAGGAGAACCAGGGTGACAAATCGAGCTTATGATACCGTTATAATCCTCTTTTTACAGTAACTAATTCAAATCTTTAGCAGCAACACATTCATTTCCATTTACACTAAAGTGAGAGAGGAAAAACGTGGTTTCTGGAAACACATAAAACAGCATAAGGCTAGTGTATTATGGGACTCAGCCTGCTTAATGCGTATTTAAGCAGCGAGAGCTGGTCACTCTCCGGAAGGAACTCAAAACGAATACAATGCTACACGACTTTATTGATAGCCCCAAGTAGTATGTCCAGCCACAGGAAAAGCATCCCAGTAAATTAAATCTTCCAAAACAATTTTCAAATTGCTGTAAACTTCTTTTTTGGATAGTATGCCTTTGGTGTGAAGGTTAAGGAAACTGATAAAATGTCTCTTTTTCCTTAAAATTACCTTAAAGTAGTATGCAGCCTGAAACTCTCTGGGCAATTCTGCAGCGAGAGGCAGCAGTCCTGAGTTCCCTTTATGCTCTGGCACCAGGCCCGAAATCACGGCATAGGAACACCTCACACAGCGAGTGCCATGGATACAAGAACTGCTCTTGCTGCCATCACGGATGACTGATGCACCCGATATTCCAAGCGCCCTGCTTTGTGGGAGGCATTTTCAGTGCATTATTTACTTTAATCTTCATAATCATTTTGTCAAGGAAGGTGGGTTTTATTCTCCCTATACTACCATGGAGGGAATCACACGCCCAGTAAGCTTAATTCGTTTCCTGAGCTTCCCTTGCATTAAGGAAGGGAAGTGCGCGATGTGAACCCAGTACTCTCCCTCTCTGTAAACTGTGGTCTTAGCCACTACATGTACTTCACTGCTGTTGAAAAGACATTTTTATATTTGATACTGATCACAATATTCAGGGCTGAAAGCATTGACAAGATGACGTTAGGGCAGTTTGATGGAAAAAGCCACTGCATATACCCAGTGTCTACCTGTCAAAAAATTACCCATACGAAATCTTTTCAGTGATTCCCTTCTTCAATATGAATTCAGAGGAGAGAGTTTTCGCTGAGATATCAAGTGCAGTAAGTCTGAACAGCAGTTGTACAAACTGCGTTTTTACACCCGTCAACTCTAAGAAGGAGACCTGCAAAACAGTTTTATGCTCACCAGCTCTTGGTGCATTTGACTATATTTCAAGCGTTCAATCCATTATTCTTTTTTTGTCCACGAGTAATTTGTAGACAGTTTTGTTTTATTCAGCTAGGAAAATCTACATTTGTGAAAAAACGGACAGATTATTTTTGTGTCCGAAATTCACCGGACAAATATCATTGCTTATAGTTTTCCTTTTGCCATTAATAAGAGAATAATTTCTATGCGTGCTTCATGTATTGGGACGTCTTCTGACTCCAGGATTTCATAGAATAACAAATGGATTGTTGGGGGATATCTGAAGCTTCTGTGAACAGTTTAATTCACTGAACATTCAGAACAATTGTGGGTGAGAATAAGAAATATATCTTCCTCAATACACTTTTCTTTTGAAAAAGGAAATGCAATTTATATCATTTGATTCCTATGCATTATGTCGTTCAGTAATTACAGAGAAAAATGAATTTGTTCTTTTTCTCGTAATCTCTAAGGCTTAGAGAGTACATGTTTCTTCAAAATAATCTTTTCTAAGATTTAAAAAAGCAGGTAAATACAAAAATGATGAATTAAAGGAGAGCCAGGGTGACAAATCGAGCTTATGATACCGTTATAATCCTCTTTTTACAGTAACTAATTCAAATCTTTAGCAGCAACACATTCATTTCCATTTACACTAAAGTGAGAGAGGAAAAACGTGGTTTCTGGAAACACATAAAACAGCATAAGGCTAGTGTATTATGGGACTCAGCCTGCTTAATGCGTATTTAAGCAGCGAGAGCTGGTCACTCTCCGGAAGGAACTCAAAACGAATACAATGCTACACGACTTTATTGATAGCCCCAAGTAGTATGTCCAGCCACAGGAAAAGCATCCCAGTAAATTAAATCTTCCAAAACAATTTTCAAATTGCTGTAAACTTCTTTTTTGGATAGTATGCCTTTGGTGTGAAGGTTAAGGAAACTGATAAAATGTCTCTTTTTCCTTAAAATTACCTTAAAGTAGTATGCAGCCTGAAACTCTCTGGGCAATTCTGCAGCGAGAGGCAGCAGTCCTGAGTTCCCTTTATGCTCTGGCACCAGGCCCGAAATCACGGCATAGGAACACCTCACACAGCGAGTGCCATGGATACAAGAACTGCTCTTGCTGCCATCACGGATGACTGATGCACCCGATATTCCAAGCGCCCTGCTTTGTGGGAGGCATTTTCAGTGCATTATTTACTTTAATCTTCATAATCATTTTGTCAAGGAAGGTGGGTTTTATTCTCCCTATACTACCATGGAGGGAATCACACGCCCAGTAAGCTTAATTCGTTTCCTGAGCTTCCCTTGCATTAAGGAAGGGAAGTGCGCGATGTGAACCCAGTACTCTCCCTCTCTGTAAACTGTGGTCTTAGCCACTACATGTACTTCACTGCTGTTGAAAAGACATTTTTATATTTGATACTGATCACAATATTCAGGGCTGAAAGCATTGACAAGATGACGTTAGGGCAGTTTGATGGAAAAAGCCACTGCATATACCCAGTGTCTACCTGTCAAAAAATTACCCATACGAAATCTTTTCAGTGATTCCCTTCTTCAATATGAATTCAGAGGAGAGAGTTTTCGCTGAGATATCAAGTGCAGTAAGTCTGAACAGCAGTTGTACAAACTGCGTTTTTACACCCGTCAACTCTAAGAAGGAGACCTGCAAAACAGTTTTATGCTCACCAGCTCTTGGTGCATTTGACTATATTTCAAGCGTTCAATCCATTATTCTTTTTTTGTCCACGAGTAATTTGTAGACAGTTTTGTTTTATTCAGCTAGGAAAATCTACATTTGTGAAAAAACGGACAGATTATTTTTGTGTCCGAAATTCACCGGACAAATATCATTGCTTATAGTTTTCCTTTTGCCATTAATAAGAGAATAATTTCTATGCGTGCTTCATGTATTGGGACGTCTTCTGACTCCAGGATTTCATAGAATAACAAATGGATTGTTGGGGGATATCTGAAGCTTCTGTGAACAGTTTAATTCACTGAACATTCAGAACAATTGTGGGTGAGAATAAGAAATATATCTTCCTCAATACACTTTTCTTTTGAAAAAGGAAATGCAATTTATATCATTTGATTCCTATGCTTTATGTCGTTCAGTAATTACACGGAAAAATGAATTTGTTCTTTTTCACGTAATCTCTAAGGCTTAGAGAGTACATGTTTCTTCAAAATAATCTTTTCTAAGATTTAAAAAAGCAGGTAAATACAAAAATGATGAATTAAAGGAGAACCAGGGTGACAAATCGAGCTTATGATACCGTTATAATCCTCTTTTTACAGTAACTAATTCAAATCTTTAGCAGCAACACATTCATTTCCATTTACACTAAAGTGAGAGAGGAAAAACGTGGTTTCTGGAAACACATAAAACAGCATAAGGCTAGTGTATTATGGGACTCAGCCTGCTTAATGCGTATTTAAGCAGCGAGAGCTGGTCACTCTCCGGAAGGAACTCAAAACGAATACAATGCTACACGACTTTATTGATAGCCCCAAGTAGTATGTCCAGCCACAGGAAAAGCATCCCAGTAAATTAAATCTTCCAAAACAATTTTCAAATTGCTGTAAACTTCTTTTTTGGATAGTATGCCTTTGGTGTGAAGGTTAAGGAAACTGATAAAATGTCTCTTTTTCCTTAAAATTACCTTAAAGTAGTATGCAGCCTGAAACTCTCTGGGCAATTCTGCAGCGAGAGGCAGCAGTCCTGAGTTCCCTTTATGCTCTGGCACCAGGCCCGAAATCACGGCATAGGAACACCTCACACAGCGAGTGCCATGGATACAAGAACTGCTCTTGCTGCCATCACGGATGACTGATGCACCCGATATTCCAAGCGCCCTGCTTTGTGGGAGGCATTTTCAGTGCATTATTTACTTTAATCTTCATAATCATTTTGTCAAGGAAGGTGGGTTTTATTCTCCCTATACTACCATGGAGGGAATCACACGCCCAGTAAGCTTAATTCGTTTCCTGAGCTTCCCTTGCATTAAGGAAGGGAAGTGCGCGATGTGAACCCAGTACTCTCCCTCTCTGTAAACTGTGGTCTTAGCCACTACATGTACTTCACTGCTGTTGAAAAGACATTTTTATATTTGATACTGATCACAATATTCAGGGCTGAAAGCATTGACAAGATGACGTTAGGGCAGTTTGATGGAAAAAGCCACTGCATATACCCAGTGTCTACCTGTCAAAAAATTACCCATACGAAATCTTTTCAGTGATTCCCTTCTTCAATATGAATTCAGAGGAGAGAGTTTTCGCTGAGATATCAAGTGCAGTAAGTCTGAACAGCAGTTGTACAAACTGCGTTTTTACACCCGTCAACTCTAAGAAGGAGACCTGCAAAACAGTTTTATGCTCACCAGCTCTTGGTGCATTTGACTATATTTCAAGCGTTCAATCCATTATTCTTTTTTTGTCCACGAGTAATTTGTAGACAGTTTTGTTTTATTCAGCTAGGAAAATCTACATTTGTGAAAAAACGGACAGATTATTTTTGTGTCCGAAATTCACCGGACAAATATCATTGCTTATAGTTTTCCTTTTGCCATTAATAAGAGAATAATTTCTATGCGTGCTTCATGTATTGGGACGTCTTCTGACTCCAGGATTTCATAGAATAACAAATGGATTGTTGGGGGATATCTGAAGCTTCTGTGAACAGTTTAATTCACTGAACATTCAGAACAATTGTGGGTGAGAATAAGAAATATATCTTCCTCAATACACTTTTCTTTTGAAAAAGGAAATGCAATTTATATCATTTGATTCCTATGCTTTATGTCGTTCAGTAATTACACGGAAAAATGAATTTGTTCTTTTTCACGTAATCTCTAAGGCTTAGAGAGTACATGTTTCTTCAAAATAATCTTTTCTAAGATTTAAAAAAGCAGGTAAATACAAAAATGATGAATTAAAGGAGAACCAGGGTGACAAATCGAGCTTATGATACCGTTATAATCCTCTTTTTACAGTAACTAATTCAAATCTTTAGCAGCAACACATTCATTTCCATTTACACTAAAGTGAGAGAGGAAAAACGTGGTTTCTGGAAACACATAAAACAGCATAAGGCTAGTGTATTATGGGACTCAGCCTGCTTAATGCGTATTTAAGCAGCGAGAGCTGGTCACTCTCCGGAAGGAACTCAAAACGAATACAATGCTACACGACTTTATTGATAGCCCCAAGTAGTATGTCCAGCCACAGGAAAAGCATCCCAGTAAATTAAATCTTCCAAAACAATTTTCAAATTGCTGTAAACTTCTTTTTTGGATAGTATGCCTTTGGTGTGAAGGTTAAGGAAACTGATAAAATGTCTCTTTTTCCTTAAAATTACCTTAAAGTAGTATGCAGCCTGAAACTCTCTGGGCAATTCTGCAGCGAGAGGCAGCAGTCCTGAGTTCCCTTTATGCTCTGGCACCAGGCCCGAAATCACGGCATAGGAACACCTCACACAGCGAGTGCCATGGATACAAGAACTGCTCTTGCTGCCATCACGGATGACTGATGCACCCGATATTCCAAGCGCCCTGCTTTGTGGGAGGCATTTTCAGTGCATTATTTACTTTAATCTTCATAATCATTTTGTCAAGGAAGGTGGGTTTTATTCTCCCTATACTACCATGGAGGGAATCACACGCCCAGTAAGCTTAATTCGTTTCCTGAGCTTCCCTTGCATTAAGGAAGGGAAGTGCGCGATGTGAACCCAGTACTCTCCCTCTCTGTAAACTGTGGTCTTAGCCACTACATGTACTTCACTGCTGTTGAAAAGACATTTTTATATTTGATACTGATCACAATATTCAGGGCTGAAAGCATTGACAAGATGACGTTAGGGCAGTTTGATGGAAAAAGCCACTGCATATACCCAGTGTCTACCTGTCAAAAAATTACCCATACGAAATCTTTTCAGTGATTCCCTTCTTCAATATGAATTCAGAGGAGAGAGTTTTCGCTGAGATATCAAGTGCAGTAAGTCTGAACAGCAGTTGTACAAACTGCGTTTTTACACCCGTCAACTCTAAGAAGGAGACCTGCAAAACAGTTTTATGCTCACCAGCTCTTGGTGCATTTGACTATATTTCAAGCGTTCAATCCATTATTCTTTTTTTGTCCACGAGTAATTTGTAGACAGTTTTGTTTTATTCAGCTAGGAAAATCTACATTTGTGAAAAAACGGACAGATTATTTTTGTGTCCGAAATTCACCGGACAAATATCATTGCTTATAGTTTTCCTTTTGCCATTAATAAGAGAATAATTTCTATGCGTGCTTCATGTATTGGGACGTCTTCTGACTCCAGGATTTCATAGAATAACAAATGGATTGTTGGGGGATATCTGAAGCTTCTGTGAACAGTTTAATTCACTGAACATTCAGAACAATTGTGGGTGAGAATAAGAAATATATCTTCCTCAATACACTTTTCTTTTGAAAAAGGAAATGCAATTTATATCATTTGATTCCTATGCTTTATGTCGTTCAGTAATTACACGGAAAAATGAATTTGTTCTTTTTCACGTAATCTCTAAGGCTTAGAGAGTACATGTTTCTTCAAAATAATCTTTTCTAAGATTTAAAAAAGCAGGTAAATACAAAAATGATGAATTAAAGGAGAACCAGGGTGACAAATCGAGCTTATGATACCGTTATAATCCTCTTTTTACAGTAACTAATTCAAATCTTTAGCAGCAACACATTCATTTCCATTTACACTAAAGTGAGAGAGGAAAAACGTGGTTTCTGGAAACACATAAAACAGCATAAGGCTAGTGTATTATGGGACTCAGCCTGCTTAATGCGTATTTAAGCAGCGAGAGCTGGTCACTCTCCGGAAGGAACTCAAAACGAATACAATGCTACACGACTTTATTGATAGCCCCAAGTAGTATGTCCAGCCACAGGAAAAGCATCCCAGTAAATTAAATCTTCCAAAACAATTTTCAAATTGCTGTAAACTTCTTTTTTGGATAGTATGCCTTTGGTGTGAAGGTTAAGGAAACTGATAAAATGTCTCTTTTTCCTTAAAATTACCTTAAAGTAGTATGCAGCCTGAAACTCTCTGGGCAATTCTGCAGCGAGAGGCAGCAGTCCTGAGTTCCCTTTATGCTCTGGCACCAGGCCCGAAATCACGGCATAGGAACACCTCACACAGCGAGTGCCATGGATACAAGAACTGCTCTTGCTGCCATCACGGATGACTGATGCACCCGATATTCCAAGCGCCCTGCTTTGTGGGAGGCATTTTCAGTGCATTATTTACTTTAATCTTCATAATCATTTTGTCAAGGAAGGTGGGTTTTATTCTCCCTATACTACCATGGAGGGAATCACACGCCCAGTAAGCTTAATTCGTTTCCTGAGCTTCCCTTGCATTAAGGAAGGGAAGTGCGCGATGTGAACCCAGTACTCTCCCTCTCTGTAAACTGTGGTCTTAGCCACTACATGTACTTCACTGCTGTTGAAAAGACATTTTTATATTTGATACTGATCACAATATTCAGGGCTGAAAGCATTGACAAGATGACGTTAGGGCAGTTTGATGGAAAAAGCCACTGCATATACCCAGTGTCTACCTGTCAAAAAATTACCCATACGAAATCTTTTCAGTGATTCCCTTCTTCAATATGAATTCAGAGGAGAGAGTTTTCGCTGAGATATCAAGTGCAGTAAGTCTGAACAGCAGTTGTACAAACTGCGTTTTTACACCCGTCAACTCTAAGAAGGAGACCTGCAAAACAGTTTTATGCTCACCAGCTCTTGGTGCATTTGACTATATTTCAAGCGTTCAATCCATTATTCTTTTTTTGTCCACGAGTAATTTGTAGACAGTTTTGTTTTATTCAGCTAGGAAAATCTACATTTGTGAAAAAACGGACAGATTATTTTTGTGTCCGAAATTCACCGGACAAATATCATTGCTTATAGTTTTCCTTTTGCCATTAATAAGAGAATAATTTCTATGCGTGCTTCATGTATTGGGACGTCTTCTGACTCCAGGATTTCATAGAATAACAAATGGATTGTTGGGGGATATCTGAAGCTTCTGTGAACAGTTTAATTCACTGAACATTCAGAACAATTGTGGGTGAGAATAAGAAATATATCTTCCTCAATACACTTTTCTTTTGAAAAAGGAAATGCAATTTATATCATTTGATTCCTATGCTTTATGTCGTTCAGTAATTACACGGAAAAATGAATTTGTTCTTTTTCACGTAATCTCTAAGGCTTAGAGAGTACATGTTTCTTCAAAATAATCTTTTCTAAGATTTAAAAAAGCAGGTAAATACAAAAATGATGAATTAAAGGAGAACCAGGGTGACAAATCGAGCTTATGATACCGTTATAATCCTCTTTTTACAGTAACTAATTCAAATCTTTAGCAGCAACACATTCATTTCCATTTACACTAAAGTGAGAGAGGAAAAACGTGGTTTCTGGAAACACATAAAACAGCATAAGGCTAGTGTATTATGGGACTCAGCCTGCTTAATGCGTATTTAAGCAGCGAGAGCTGGTCACTCTCCGGAAGGAACTCAAAACGAATACAATGCTACACGACTTTATTGATAGCCCCAAGTAGTATGTCCAGCCACAGGAAAAGCATCCCAGTAAATTAAATCTTCCAAAACAATTTTCAAATTGCTGTAAACTTCTTTTTTGGATAGTATGCCTTTGGTGTGAAGGTTAAGGAAACTGATAAAATGTCTCTTTTTCCTTAAAATTACCTTAAAGTAGTATGCAGCCTGAAACTCTCTGGGCAATTCTGCAGCGAGAGGCAGCAGTCCTGAGTTCCCTTTATGCTCTGGCACCAGGCCCGAAATCACGGCATAGGAACACCTCACACAGCGAGTGCCATGGATACAAGAACTGCTCTTGCTGCCATCACGGATGACTGATGCACCCGATATTCCAAGCGCCCTGCTTTGTGGGAGGCATTTTCAGTGCATTATTTACTTTAATCTTCATAATCATTTTGTCAAGGAAGGTGGGTTTTATTCTCCCTATACTACCATGGAGGGAATCACACGCCCAGTAAGCTTAATTCGTTTCCTGAGCTTCCCTTGCATTAAGGAAGGGAAGTGCGCGATGTGAACCCAGTACTCTCCCTCTCTGTAAACTGTGGTCTTAGCCACTACATGTACTTCACTGCTGTTGAAAAGACATTTTTATATTTGATACTGATCACAATATTCAGGGCTGAAAGCATTGACAAGATGACGTTAGGGCAGTTTGATGGAAAAAGCCACTGCATATACCCAGTGTCTACCTGTCAAAAAATTACCCATACGAAATCTTTTCAGTGATTCCCTTCTTCAATATGAATTCAGAGGAGAGAGTTTTCGCTGAGATATCAAGTGCAGTAAGTCTGAACAGCAGTTGTACAAACTGCGTTTTTACACCCGTCAACTCTAAGAAGGAGACCTGCAAAACAGTTTTATGCTCACCAGCTCTTGGTGCATTTGACTATATTTCAAGCGTTCAATCCATTATTCTTTTTTTGTCCACGAGTAATTTGTAGACAGTTTTGTTTTATTCAGCTAGGAAAATCTACATTTGTGAAAAAACGGACAGATTATTTTTGTGTCCGAAATTCACCGGACAAATATCATTGCTTATAGTTTTCCTTTTGCCATTAATAAGAGAATAATTTCTATGCGTGCTTCATGTATTGGGACGTCTTCTGACTCCAGGATTTCATAGAATAACAAATGGATTGTTGGGGGATATCTGAAGCTTCTGTGAACAGTTTAATTCACTGAACATTCAGAACAATTGTGGGTGAGAATAAGAAATATATCTTCCTCAATACACTTTTCTTTTGAAAAAGGAAATGCAATTTATATCATTTGATTCCTATGCATTATGTCGTTCAGTAATTACAGAGAAAAATGAATTTGTTCTTTTTCTCGTAATCTCTAAGGCTTAGAGAGTACATGTTTCTTCAAAATAATCTTTTCTAAGATTTAAAAAAGCAGGTAAATACAAAAATGATGAATTAAAGGAGAGCCAGGGTGACAAATCGAGCTTATGATACCGTTATAATCCTCTTTTTACAGTAACTAATTCAAATCTTTAGCAGCAACACATTCATTTCCATTTACACTAAAGTGAGAGAGGAAAAACGTGGTTTCTGGAAACACATAAAACAGCATAAGGCTAGTGTATTATGGGACTCAGCCTGCTTAATGCGTATTTAAGCAGCGAGAGCTGGTCACTCTCCGGAAGGAACTCAAAACGAATACAATGCTACACGACTTTATTGATAGCCCCAAGTAGTATGTCCAGCCACAGGAAAAGCATCCCAGTAAATTAAATCTTCCAAAACAATTTTCAAATTGCTGTAAACTTCTTTTTTGGATAGTATGCCTTTGGTGTGAAGGTTAAGGAAACTGATAAAATGTCTCTTTTTCCTTAAAATTACCTTAAAGTAGTATGCAGCCTGAAACTCTCTGGGCAATTCTGCAGCGAGAGGCAGCAGTCCTGAGTTCCCTTTATGCTCTGGCACCAGGCCCGAAATCACGGCATAGGAACACCTCACACAGCGAGTGCCATGGATACAAGAACTGCTCTTGCTGCCATCACGGATGACTGATGCACCCGATATTCCAAGCGCCCTGCTTTGTGGGAGGCATTTTCAGTGCATTATTTACTTTAATCTTCATAATCATTTTGTCAAGGAAGGTGGGTTTTATTCTCCCTATACTACCATGGAGGGAATCACACGCCCAGTAAGCTTAATTCGTTTCCTGAGCTTCCCTTGCATTAAGGAAGGGAAGTGCGCGATGTGAACCCAGTACTCTCCCTCTCTGTAAACTGTGGTCTTAGCCACTACATGTACTTCACTGCTGTTGAAAAGACATTTTTATATTTGATACTGATCACAATATTCAGGGCTGAAAGCATTGACAAGATGACGTTAGGGCAGTTTGATGGAAAAAGCCACTGCATATACCCAGTGTCTACCTGTCAAAAAATTACCCATACGAAATCTTTTCAGTGATTCCCTTCTTCAATATGAATTCAGAGGAGAGAGTTTTCGCTGAGATATCAAGTGCAGTAAGTCTGAACAGCAGTTGTACAAACTGCGTTTTTACACCCGTCAACTCTAAGAAGGAGACCTGCAAAACAGTTTTATGCTCACCAGCTCTTGGTGCATTTGACTATATTTCAAGCGTTCAATCCATTATTCTTTTTTTGTCCACGAGTAATTTGTAGACAGTTTTGTTTTATTCAGCTAGGAAAATCTACATTTGTGAAAAAACGGACAGATTATTTTTGTGTCCGAAATTCACCGGACAAATATCATTGCTTATAGTTTTCCTTTTGCCATTAATAAGAGAATAATTTCTATGCGTGCTTCATGTATTGGGACGTCTTCTGACTCCAGGATTTCATAGAATAACAAATGGATTGTTGGGGGATATCTGAAGCTTCTGTGAACAGTTTAATTCACTGAACATTCAGAACAATTGTGGGTGAGAATAAGAAATATATCTTCCTCAATACACTTTTCTTTTGAAAAAGGAAATGCAATTTATATCATTTGATTCCTATGCATTATGTCGTTCAGTAATTACAGAGAAAAATGAATTTGTTCTTTTTCTCGTAATCTCTAAGGCTTAGAGAGTACATGTTTCTTCAAAATAATCTTTTCTAAGATTTAAAAAAGCAGGTAAATACAAAAATGATGAATTAAAGGAGAGCCAGGGTGACAAATCGAGCTTATGATACCGTTATAATCCTCTTTTTACAGTAACTAATTCAAATCTTTAGCAGCAACACATTCATTTCCATTTACACTAAAGTGAGAGAGGAAAAACGTGGTTTCTGGAAACACATAAAACAGCATAAGGCTAGTGTATTATGGGACTCAGCCTGCTTAATGCGTATTTAAGCAGCGAGAGCTGGTCACTCTCCGGAAGGAACTCAAAACGAATACAATGCTACACGACTTTATTGATAGCCCCAAGTAGTATGTCCAGCCACAGGAAAAGCATCCCAGTAAATTAAATCTTCCAAAACAATTTTCAAATTGCTGTAAACTTCTTTTTTGGATAGTATGCCTTTGGTGTGAAGGTTAAGGAAACTGATAAAATGTCTCTTTTTCCTTAAAATTACCTTAAAGTAGTATGCAGCCTGAAACTCTCTGGGCAATTCTGCAGCGAGAGGCAGCAGTCCTGAGTTCCCTTTATGCTCTGGCACCAGGCCCGAAATCACGGCATAGGAACACCTCACACAGCGAGTGCCATGGATACAAGAACTGCTCTTGCTGCCATCACGGATGACTGATGCACCCGATATTCCAAGCGCCCTGCTTTGTGGGAGGCATTTTCAGTGCATTATTTACTTTAATCTTCATAATCATTTTGTCAAGGAAGGTGGGTTTTATTCTCCCTATACTACCATGGAGGGAATCACACGCCCAGTAAGCTTAATTCGTTTCCTGAGCTTCCCTTGCATTAAGGAAGGGAAGTGCGCGATGTGAACCCAGTACTCTCCCTCTCTGTAAACTGTGGTCTTAGCCACTACATGTACTTCACTGCTGTTGAAAAGACATTTTTATATTTGATACTGATCACAATATTCAGGGCTGAAAGCATTGACAAGATGACGTTAGGGCAGTTTGATGGAAAAAGCCACTGCATATACCCAGTGTCTACCTGTCAAAAAATTACCCATACGAAATCTTTTCAGTGATTCCCTTCTTCAATATGAATTCAGAGGAGAGAGTTTTCGCTGAGATATCAAGTGCAGTAAGTCTGAACAGCAGTTGTACAAACTGCGTTTTTACACCCGTCAACTCTAAGAAGGAGACCTGCAAAACAGTTTTATGCTCACCAGCTCTTGGTGCATTTGACTATATTTCAAGCGTTCAATCCATTATTCTTTTTTTGTCCACGAGTAATTTGTAGACAGTTTTGTTTTATTCAGCTAGGAAAATCTACATTTGTGAAAAAACGGACAGATTATTTTTGTGTCCGAAATTCACCGGACAAATATCATTGCTTATAGTTTTCCTTTTGCCATTAATAAGAGAATAATTTCTATGCGTGCTTCATGTATTGGGACGTCTTCTGACTCCAGGATTTCATAGAATAACAAATGGATTGTTGGGGGATATCTGAAGCTTCTGTGAACAGTTTAATTCACTGAACATTCAGAACAATTGTGGGTGAGAATAAGAAATATATCTTCCTCAATACACTTTTCTTTTGAAAAAGGAAATGCAATTTATATCATTTGATTCCTATGCTTTATGTCGTTCAGTAATTACACGGAAAAATGAATTTGTTCTTTTTCACGTAATCTCTAAGGCTTAGAGAGTACATGTTTCTTCAAAATAATCTTTTCTAAGATTTAAAAAAGCAGGTAAATACAAAAATGATGAATTAAAGGAGAACCAGGGTGACAAATCGAGCTTATGATACCGTTATAATCCTCTTTTTACAGTAACTAATTCAAATCTTTAGCAGCAACACATTCATTTCCATTTACACTAAAGTGAGAGAGGAAAAACGTGGTTTCTGGAAACACATAAAACAGCATAAGGCTAGTGTATTATGGGACTCAGCCTGCTTAATGCGTATTTAAGCAGCGAGAGCTGGTCACTCTCCGGAAGGAACTCAAAACGAATACAATGCTACACGACTTTATTGATAGCCCCAAGTAGTATGTCCAGCCACAGGAAAAGCATCCCAGTAAATTAAATCTTCCAAAACAATTTTCAAATTGCTGTAAACTTCTTTTTTGGATAGTATGCCTTTGGTGTGAAGGTTAAGGAAACTGATAAAATGTCTCTTTTTCCTTAAAATTACCTTAAAGTAGTATGCAGCCTGAAACTCTCTGGGCAATTCTGCAGCGAGAGGCAGCAGTCCTGAGTTCCCTTTATGCTCTGGCACCAGGCCCGAAATCACGGCATAGGAACACCTCACACAGCGAGTGCCATGGATACAAGAACTGCTCTTGCTGCCATCACGGATGACTGATGCACCCGATATTCCAAGCGCCCTGCTTTGTGGGAGGCATTTTCAGTGCATTATTTACTTTAATCTTCATAATCATTTTGTCAAGGAAGGTGGGTTTTATTCTCCCTATACTACCATGGAGGGAATCACACGCCCAGTAAGCTTAATTCGTTTCCTGAGCTTCCCTTGCATTAAGGAAGGGAAGTGCGCGATGTGAACCCAGTACTCTCCCTCTCTGTAAACTGTGGTCTTAGCCACTACATGTACTTCACTGCTGTTGAAAAGACATTTTTATATTTGATACTGATCACAATATTCAGGGCTGAAAGCATTGACAAGATGACGTTAGGGCAGTTTGATGGAAAAAGCCACTGCATATACCCAGTGTCTACCTGTCAAAAAATTACCCATACGAAATCTTTTCAGTGATTCCCTTCTTCAATATGAATTCAGAGGAGAGAGTTTTCGCTGAGATATCAAGTGCAGTAAGTCTGAACAGCAGTTGTACAAACTGCGTTTTTACACCCGTCAACTCTAAGAAGGAGACCTGCAAAACAGTTTTATGCTCACCAGCTCTTGGTGCATTTGACTATATTTCAAGCGTTCAATCCATTATTCTTTTTTTGTCCACGAGTAATTTGTAGACAGTTTTGTTTTATTCAGCTAGGAAAATCTACATTTGTGAAAAAACGGACAGATTATTTTTGTGTCCGAAATTCACCGGACAAATATCATTGCTTATAGTTTTCCTTTTGCCATTAATAAGAGAATAATTTCTATGCGTGCTTCATGTATTGGGACGTCTTCTGACTCCAGGATTTCATAGAATAACAAATGGATTGTTGGGGGATATCTGAAGCTTCTGTGAACAGTTTAATTCACTGAACATTCAGAACAATTGTGGGTGAGAATAAGAAATATATCTTCCTCAATACACTTTTCTTTTGAAAAAGGAAATGCAATTTATATCATTTGATTCCTATGCTTTATGTCGTTCAGTAATTACACGGAAAAATGAATTTGTTCTTTTTCACGTAATCTCTAAGGCTTAGAGAGTACATGTTTCTTCAAAATAATCTTTTCTAAGATTTAAAAAAGCAGGTAAATACAAAAATGATGAATTAAAGGAGAACCAGGGTGACAAATCGAGCTTATGATACCGTTATAATCCTCTTTTTACAGTAACTAATTCAAATCTTTAGCAGCAACACATTCATTTCCATTTACACTAAAGTGAGAGAGGAAAAACGTGGTTTCTGGAAACACATAAAACAGCATAAGGCTAGTGTATTATGGGACTCAGCCTGCTTAATGCGTATTTAAGCAGCGAGAGCTGGTCACTCTCCGGAAGGAACTCAAAACGAATACAATGCTACACGACTTTATTGATAGCCCCAAGTAGTATGTCCAGCCACAGGAAAAGCATCCCAGTAAATTAAATCTTCCAAAACAATTTTCAAATTGCTGTAAACTTCTTTTTTGGATAGTATGCCTTTGGTGTGAAGGTTAAGGAAACTGATAAAATGTCTCTTTTTCCTTAAAATTACCTTAAAGTAGTATGCAGCCTGAAACTCTCTGGGCAATTCTGCAGCGAGAGGCAGCAGTCCTGAGTTCCCTTTATGCTCTGGCACCAGGCCCGAAATCACGGCATAGGAACACCTCACACAGCGAGTGCCATGGATACAAGAACTGCTCTTGCTGCCATCACGGATGACTGATGCACCCGATATTCCAAGCGCCCTGCTTTGTGGGAGGCATTTTCAGTGCATTATTTACTTTAATCTTCATAATCATTTTGTCAAGGAAGGTGGGTTTTATTCTCCCTATACTACCATGGAGGGAATCACACGCCCAGTAAGCTTAATTCGTTTCCTGAGCTTCCCTTGCATTAAGGAAGGGAAGTGCGCGATGTGAACCCAGTACTCTCCCTCTCTGTAAACTGTGGTCTTAGCCACTACATGTACTTCACTGCTGTTGAAAAGACATTTTTATATTTGATACTGATCACAATATTCAGGGCTGAAAGCATTGACAAGATGACGTTAGGGCAGTTTGATGGAAAAAGCCACTGCATATACCCAGTGTCTACCTGTCAAAAAATTACCCATACGAAATCTTTTCAGTGATTCCCTTCTTCAATATGAATTCAGAGGAGAGAGTTTTCGCTGAGATATCAAGTGCAGTAAGTCTGAACAGCAGTTGTACAAACTGCGTTTTTACACCCGTCAACTCTAAGAAGGAGACCTGCAAAACAGTTTTATGCTCACCAGCTCTTGGTGCATTTGACTATATTTCAAGCGTTCAATCCATTATTCTTTTTTTGTCCACGAGTAATTTGTAGACAGTTTTGTTTTATTCAGCTAGGAAAATCTACATTTGTGAAAAAACGGACAGATTATTTTTGTGTCCGAAATTCACCGGACAAATATCATTGCTTATAGTTTTCCTTTTGCCATTAATAAGAGAATAATTTCTATGCGTGCTTCATGTATTGGGACGTCTTCTGACTCCAGGATTTCATAGAATAACAAATGGATTGTTGGGGGATATCTGAAGCTTCTGTGAACAGTTTAATTCACTGAACATTCAGAACAATTGTGGGTGAGAATAAGAAATATATCTTCCTGAATACACTTTTCTTTTGAAAAAGGAAATGCAATTTATATCATTTGATTCCTATGCTTTATGTCGTTCAGTAATTACACGGAAAAATGAATTTGTTCTTTTTCACGTAATCTCTAAGGCTTAGAGAGTACATGTTTCTTCAAAATAATCTTTTCTAAGATTTAAAAAAGCAGGTAAATACAAAAATGATGAATTAAAGGAGAACCAGGGTGACAAATCGAGCTTATGATACCGTTATAATCCTCTTTTTACAGTAACTAATTCAAATCTTTAGCAGCAACACATTCATTTCCATTTACACTAAAGTGAGAGAGGAAAAACGTGGTTTCTGGAAACACATAAAACAGCATAAGGCTAGTGTATTATGGGACTCAGCCTGCTTAATGCGTATTTAAGCAGCGAGAGCTGGTCACTCTCCGGAAGGAACTCAAAACGAATACAATGCTACACGACTTTATTGATAGCCCCAAGTAGTATGTCCAGCCACAGGAAAAGCATCCCAGTAAATTAAATCTTCCAAAACAATTTTCAAATTGCTGTAAACTTCTTTTTTGGATAGTATGCCTTTGGTGTGAAGGTTAAGGAAACTGATAAAATGTCTCTTTTTCCTTAAAATTACCTTAAAGTAGTATGCAGCCTGAAACTCTCTGGGCAATTCTGCAGCGAGAGGCAGCAGTCCTGAGTTCCCTTTATGCTCTGGCACCAGGCCCGAAATCACGGCATAGGAACACCTCACACAGCGAGTGCCATGGATACAAGAACTGCTCTTGCTGCCATCACGGATGACTGATGCACCCGATATTCCAAGCGCCCTGCTTTGTGGGAGGCATTTTCAGTGCATTATTTACTTTAATCTTCATAATCATTTTGTCAAGGAAGGTGGGTTTTATTCTCCCTATACTACCATGGAGGGAATCACACGCCCAGTAAGCTTAATTCGTTTCCTGAGCTTCCCTTGCATTAAGGAAGGGAAGTGCGCGATGTGAACCCAGTACTCTCCCTCTCTGTAAACTGTGGTCTTAGCCACTACATGTACTTCACTGCTGTTGAAAAGACATTTTTATATTTGATACTGATCACAATATTCAGGGCTGAAAGCATTGACAAGATGACGTTAGGGCAGTTTGATGGAAAAAGCCACTGCATATACCCAGTGTCTACCTGTCAAAAAATTACCCATACGAAATCTTTTCAGTGATTCCCTTCTTCAATATGAATTCAGAGGAGAGAGTTTTCGCTGAGATATCAAGTGCAGTAAGTCTGAACAGCAGTTGTACAAACTGCGTTTTTACACCCGTCAACTCTAAGAAGGAGACCTGCAAAACAGTTTTATGCTCACCAGCTCTTGGTGCATTTGACTATATTTCAAGCGTTCAATCCATTATTCTTTTTTTGTCCACGAGTAATTTGTAGACAGTTTTGTTTTATTCAGCTAGGAAAATCTACATTTGTGAAAAAACGGACAGATTATTTTTGTGTCCGAAATTCACCGGACAAATATCATTGCTTATAGTTTTCCTTTTGCCATTAATAAGAGAATAATTTCTATGCGTGCTTCATGTATTGGGACGTCTTCTGACTCCAGGATTTCATAGAATAACAAATGGATTGTTGGGGGATATCTGAAGCTTCTGTGAACAGTTTAATTCACTGAACATTCAGAACAATTGTGGGTGAGAATAAGAAATATATCTTCCTCAATACACTTTTCTTTTGAAAAAGGAAATGCAATTTATATCATTTGATTCCTATGCTTTATGTCGTTCAGTAATTACACGGAAAAATGAATTTGTTCTTTTTCACGTAATCTCTAAGGCTTAGAGAGTACATGTTTCTTCAAAATAATCTTTTCTAAGATTTAAAAAAGCAGGTAAATACAAAAATGATGAATTAAAGGAGAACCAGGGTGACAAATCGAGCTTATGATACCGTTATAATCCTCTTTTTACAGTAACTAATTCAAATCTTTAGCAGCAACACATTCATTTCCATTTACACTAAAGTGAGAGAGGAAAAACGTGGTTTCTGGAAACACATAAAACAGCATAAGGCTAGTGTATTATGGGACTCAGCCTGCTTAATGCGTATTTAAGCAGCGAGAGCTGGTCACTCTCCGGAAGGAACTCAAAACGAATACAATGCTACACGACTTTATTGATAGCCCCAAGTAGTATGTCCAGCCACAGGAAAAGCATCCCAGTAAATTAAATCTTCCAAAACAATTTTCAAATTGCTGTAAACTTCTTTTTTGGATAGTATGCCTTTGGTGTGAAGGTTAAGGAAACTGATAAAATGTCTCTTTTTCCTTAAAATTACCTTAAAGTAGTATGCAGCCTGAAACTCTCTGGGCAATTCTGCAGCGAGAGGCAGCAGTCCTGAGTTCCCTTTATGCTCTGGCACCAGGCCCGAAATCACGGCATAGGAACACCTCACACAGCGAGTGCCATGGATACAAGAACTGCTCTTGCTGCCATCACGGATGACTGATGCACCCGATATTCCAAGCGCCCTGCTTTGTGGGAGGCATTTTCAGTGCATTATTTACTTTAATCTTCATAATCATTTTGTCAAGGAAGGTGGGTTTTATTCTCCCTATACTACCATGGAGGGAATCACACGCCCAGTAAGCTTAATTCGTTTCCTGAGCTTCCCTTGCATTAAGGAAGGGAAGTGCGCGATGTGAACCCAGTACTCTCCCTCTCTGTAAACTGTGGTCTTAGCCACTACATGTACTTCACTGCTGTTGAAAAGACATTTTTATATTTGATACTGATCACAATATTCAGGGCTGAAAGCATTGACAAGATGACGTTAGGGCAGTTTGATGGAAAAAGCCACTGCATATACCCAGTGTCTACCTGTCAAAAAATTACCCATACGAAATCTTTTCAGTGATTCCCTTCTTCAATATGAATTCAGAGGAGAGAGTTTTCGCTGAGATATCAAGTGCAGTAAGTCTGAACAGCAGTTGTACAAACTGCGTTTTTACACCCGTCAACTCTAAGAAGGAGACCTGCAAAACAGTTTTATGCTCACCAGCTCTTGGTGCATTTGACTATATTTCAAGCGTTCAATCCATTATTCTTTTTTTGTCCACGAGTAATTTGTAGACAGTTTTGTTTTATTCAGCTAGGAAAATCTACATTTGTGAAAAAACGGACAGATTATTTTTGTGTCCGAAATTCACCGGACAAATATCATTGCTTATAGTTTTCCTTTTGCCATTAATAAGAGAATAATTTCTATGCGTGCTTCATGTATTGGGACGTCTTCTGACTCCAGGATTTCATAGAATAACAAATGGATTGTTGGGGGATATCTGAAGCTTCTGTGAACAGTTTAATTCACTGAACATTCAGAACAATTGTGGGTGAGAATAAGAAATATATCTTCCTCAATACACTTTTCTTTTGAAAAAGGAAATGCAATTTATATCATTTGATTCCTATGCATTATGTCGTTCAGTAATTACAGAGAAAAATGAATTTGTTCTTTTTCTCGTAATCTCTAAGGCTTAGAGAGTACATGTTTCTTCAAAATAATCTTTTCTAAGATTTAAAAAAGCAGGTAAATACAAAAATGATGAATTAAAGGAGAGCCAGGGTGACAAATCGAGCTTATGATACCGTTATAATCCTCTTTTTACAGTAACTAATTCAAATCTTTAGCAGCAACACATTCATTTCCATTTACACTAAAGTGAGAGAGGAAAAACGTGGTTTCTGGAAACACATAAAACAGCATAAGGCTAGTGTATTATGGGACTCAGCCTGCTTAATGCGTATTTAAGCAGCGAGAGCTGGTCACTCTCCGGAAGGAACTCAAAACGAATACAATGCTACACGACTTTATTGATAGCCCCAAGTAGTATGTCCAGCCACAGGAAAAGCATCCCAGTAAATTAAATCTTCCAAAACAATTTTCAAATTGCTGTAAACTTCTTTTTTGGATAGTATGCCTTTGGTGTGAAGGTTAAGGAAACTGATAAAATGTCTCTTTTTCCTTAAAATTACCTTAAAGTAGTATGCAGCCTGAAACTCTCTGGGCAATTCTGCAGCGAGAGGCAGCAGTCCTGAGTTCCCTTTATGCTCTGGCACCAGGCCCGAAATCACGGCATAGGAACACCTCACACAGCGAGTGCCATGGATACAAGAACTGCTCTTGCTGCCATCACGGATGACTGATGCACCCGATATTCCAAGCGCCCTGCTTTGTGGGAGGCATTTTCAGTGCATTATTTACTTTAATCTTCATAATCATTTTGTCAAGGAAGGTGGGTTTTATTCTCCCTATACTACCATGGAGGGAATCACACGCCCAGTAAGCTTAATTCGTTTCCTGAGCTTCCCTTGCATTAAGGAAGGGAAGTGCGCGATGTGAACCCAGTACTCTCCCTCTCTGTAAACTGTGGTCTTAGCCACTACATGTACTTCACTGCTGTTGAAAAGACATTTTTATATTTGATACTGATCACAATATTCAGGGCTGAAAGCATTGACAAGATGACGTTAGGGCAGTTTGATGGAAAAAGCCACTGCATATACCCAGTGTCTACCTGTCAAAAAATTACCCATACGAAATCTTTTCAGTGATTCCCTTCTTCAATATGAATTCAGAGGAGAGAGTTTTCGCTGAGATATCAAGTGCAGTAAGTCTGAACAGCAGTTGTACAAACTGCGTTTTTACACCCGTCAACTCTAAGAAGGAGACCTGCAAAACAGTTTTATGCTCACCAGCTCTTGGTGCATTTGACTATATTTCAAGCGTTCAATCCATTATTCTTTTTTTGTCCACGAGTAATTTGTAGACAGTTTTGTTTTATTCAGCTAGGAAAATCTACATTTGTGAAAAAACGGACAGATTATTTTTGTGTCCGAAATTCACCGGACAAATATCATTGCTTATAGTTTTCCTTTTGCCATTAATAAGAGAATAATTTCTATGCGTGCTTCATGTATTGGGACGTCTTCTGACTCCAGGATTTCATAGAATAACAAATGGATTGTTGGGGGATATCTGAAGCTTCTGTGAACAGTTTAATTCACTGAACATTCAGAACAATTGTGGGTGAGAATAAGAAATATATCTTCCTCAATACACTTTTCTTTTGAAAAAGGAAATGCAATTTATATCATTTGATTCCTATGCTTTATGTCGTTCAGTAATTACACGGAAAAATGAATTTGTTCTTTTTCACGTAATCTCTAAGGCTTAGAGAGTACATGTTTCTTCAAAATAATCTTTTCTAAGATTTAAAAAAGCAGGTAAATACAAAAATGATGAATTAAAGGAGAACCAGGGTGACAAATCGAGCTTATGATACCGTTATAATCCTCTTTTTACAGTAACTAATTCAAATCTTTAGCAGCAACACATTCATTTCCATTTACACTAAAGTGAGAGAGGAAAAACGTGGTTTCTGGAAACACATAAAACAGCATAAGGCTAGTGTATTATGGGACTCAGCCTGCTTAATGCGTATTTAAGCAGCGAGAGCTGGTCACTCTCCGGAAGGAACTCAAAACGAATACAATGCTACACGACTTTATTGATAGCCCCAAGTAGTATGTCCAGCCACAGGAAAAGCATCCCAGTAAATTAAATCTTCCAAAACAATTTTCAAATTGCTGTAAACTTCTTTTTTGGATAGTATGCCTTTGGTGTGAAGGTTAAGGAAACTGATAAAATGTCTCTTTTTCCTTAAAATTACCTTAAAGTAGTATGCAGCCTGAAACTCTCTGGGCAATTCTGCAGCGAGAGGCAGCAGTCCTGAGTTCCCTTTATGCTCTGGCACCAGGCCCGAAATCACGGCATAGGAACACCTCACACAGCGAGTGCCATGGATACAAGAACTGCTCTTGCTGCCATCACGGATGACTGATGCACCCGATATTCCAAGCGCCCTGCTTTGTGGGAGGCATTTTCAGTGCATTATTTACTTTAATCTTCATAATCATTTTGTCAAGGAAGGTGGGTTTTATTCTCCCTATACTACCATGGAGGGAATCACACGCCCAGTAAGCTTAATTCGTTTCCTGAGCTTCCCTTGCATTAAGGAAGGGAAGTGCGCGATGTGAACCCAGTACTCTCCCTCTCTGTAAACTGTGGTCTTAGCCACTACATGTACTTCACTGCTGTTGAAAAGACATTTTTATATTTGATACTGATCACAATATTCAGGGCTGAAAGCATTGACAAGATGACGTTAGGGCAGTTTGATGGAAAAAGCCACTGCATATACCCAGTGTCTACCTGTCAAAAAATTACCCATACGAAATCTTTTCAGTGATTCCCTTCTTCAATATGAATTCAGAGGAGAGAGTTTTCGCTGAGATATCAAGTGCAGTAAGTCTGAACAGCAGTTGTACAAACTGCGTTTTTACACCCGTCAACTCTAAGAAGGAGACCTGCAAAACAGTTTTATGCTCACCAGCTCTTGGTGCATTTGACTATATTTCAAGCGTTCAATCCATTATTCTTTTTTTGTCCACGAGTAATTTGTAGACAGTTTTGTTTTATTCAGCTAGGAAAATCTACATTTGTGAAAAAACGGACAGATTATTTTTGTGTCCGAAATTCACCGGACAAATATCATTGCTTATAGTTTTCCTTTTGCCATTAATAAGAGAATAATTTCTATGCGTGCTTCATGTATTGGGACGTCTTCTGACTCCAGGATTTCATAGAATAACAAATGGATTGTTGGGGGATATCTGAAGCTTCTGTGAACAGTTTAATTCACTGAACATTCAGAACAATTGTGGGTGAGAATAAGAAATATATCTTCCTCAATACACTTTTCTTTTGAAAAAGGAAATGCAATTTATATCATTTGATTCCTATGCTTTATGTCGTTCAGTAATTACACGGAAAAATGAATTTGTTCTTTTTCACGTAATCTCTAAGGCTTAGAGAGTACATGTTTCTTCAAAATAATCTTTTCTAAGATTTAAAAAAGCAGGTAAATACAAAAATGATGAATTAAAGGAGAACCAGGGTGACAAATCGAGCTTATGATACCGTTATAATCCTCTTTTTACAGTAACTAATTCAAATCTTTAGCAGCAACACATTCATTTCCATTTACACTAAAGTGAGAGAGGAAAAACGTGGTTTCTGGAAACACATAAAACAGCATAAGGCTAGTGTATTATGGGACTCAGCCTGCTTAATGCGTATTTAAGCAGCGAGAGCTGGTCACTCTCCGGAAGGAACTCAAAACGAATACAATGCTACACGACTTTATTGATAGCCCCAAGTAGTATGTCCAGCCACAGGAAAAGCATCCCAGTAAATTAAATCTTCCAAAACAATTTTCAAATTGCTGTAAACTTCTTTTTTGGATAGTATGCCTTTGGTGTGAAGGTTAAGGAAACTGATAAAATGTCTCTTTTTCCTTAAAATTACCTTAAAGTAGTATGCAGCCTGAAACTCTCTGGGCAATTCTGCAGCGAGAGGCAGCAGTCCTGAGTTCCCTTTATGCTCTGGCACCAGGCCCGAAATCACGGCATAGGAACACCTCACACAGCGAGTGCCATGGATACAAGAACTGCTCTTGCTGCCATCACGGATGACTGATGCACCCGATATTCCAAGCGCCCTGCTTTGTGGGAGGCATTTTCAGTGCATTATTTACTTTAATCTTCATAATCATTTTGTCAAGGAAGGTGGGTTTTATTCTCCCTATACTACCATGGAGGGAATCACACGCCCAGTAAGCTTAATTCGTTTCCTGAGCTTCCCTTGCATTAAGGAAGGGAAGTGCGCGATGTGAACCCAGTACTCTCCCTCTCTGTAAACTGTGGTCTTAGCCACTACATGTACTTCACTGCTGTTGAAAAGACATTTTTATATTTGATACTGATCACAATATTCAGGGCTGAAAGCATTGACAAGATGACGTTAGGGCAGTTTGATGGAAAAAGCCACTGCATATACCCAGTGTCTACCTGTCAAAAAATTACCCATACGAAATCTTTTCAGTGATTCCCTTCTTCAATATGAATTCAGAGGAGAGAGTTTTCGCTGAGATATCAAGTGCAGTAAGTCTGAACAGCAGTTGTACAAACTGCGTTTTTACACCCGTCAACTCTAAGAAGGAGACCTGCAAAACAGTTTTATGCTCACCAGCTCTTGGTGCATTTGACTATATTTCAAGCGTTCAATCCATTATTCTTTTTTTGTCCACGAGTAATTTGTAGACAGTTTTGTTTTATTCAGCTAGGAAAATCTACATTTGTGAAAAAACGGACAGATTATTTTTGTGTCCGAAATTCACCGGACAAATATCATTGCTTATAGTTTTCCTTTTGCCATTAATAAGAGAATAATTTCTATGCGTGCTTCATGTATTGGGACGTCTTCTGACTCCAGGATTTCATAGAATAACAAATGGATTGTTGGGGGATATCTGAAGCTTCTGTGAACAGTTTAATTCACTGAACATTCAGAACAATTGTGGGTGAGAATAAGAAATATATCTTCCTCAATACACTTTTCTTTTGAAAAAGGAAATGCAATTTATATCATTTGATTCCTATGCTTTATGTCGTTCAGTAATTACACGGAAAAATGAATTTGTTCTTTTTCACGTAATCTCTAAGGCTTAGAGAGTACATGTTTCTTCAAAATAATCTTTTCTAAGATTTAAAAAAGCAGGTAAATACAAAAATGATGAATTAAAGGAGAACCAGGGTGACAAATCGAGCTTATGATACCGTTATAATCCTCTTTTTACAGTAACTAATTCAAATCTTTAGCAGCAACACATTCATTTCCATTTACACTAAAGTGAGAGAGGAAAAACGTGGTTTCTGGAAACACATAAAACAGCATAAGGCTAGTGTATTATGGGACTCAGCCTGCTTAATGCGTATTTAAGCAGCGAGAGCTGGTCACTCTCCGGAAGGAACTCAAAACGAATACAATGCTACACGACTTTATTGATAGCCCCAAGTAGTATGTCCAGCCACAGGAAAAGCATCCCAGTAAATTAAATCTTCCAAAACAATTTTCAAATTGCTGTAAACTTCTTTTTTGGATAGTATGCCTTTGGTGTGAAGGTTAAGGAAACTGATAAAATGTCTCTTTTTCCTTAAAATTACCTTAAAGTAGTATGCAGCCTGAAACTCTCTGGGCAATTCTGCAGCGAGAGGCAGCAGTCCTGAGTTCCCTTTATGCTCTGGCACCAGGCCCGAAATCACGGCATAGGAACACCTCACACAGCGAGTGCCATGGATACAAGAACTGCTCTTGCTGCCATCACGGATGACTGATGCACCCGATATTCCAAGCGCCCTGCTTTGTGGGAGGCATTTTCAGTGCATTATTTACTTTAATCTTCATAATCATTTTGTCAAGGAAGGTGGGTTTTATTCTCCCTATACTACCATGGAGGGAATCACACGCCCAGTAAGCTTAATTCGTTTCCTGAGCTTCCCTTGCATTAAGGAAGGGAAGTGCGCGATGTGAACCCAGTACTCTCCCTCTCTGTAAACTGTGGTCTTAGCCACTACATGTACTTCACTGCTGTTGAAAAGACATTTTTATATTTGATACTGATCACAATATTCAGGGCTGAAAGCATTGACAAGATGACGTTAGGGCAGTTTGATGGAAAAAGCCACTGCATATACCCAGTGTCTACCTGTCAAAAAATTACCCATACGAAATCTTTTCAGTGATTCCCTTCTTCAATATGAATTCAGAGGAGAGAGTTTTCGCTGAGATATCAAGTGCAGTAAGTCTGAACAGCAGTTGTACAAACTGCGTTTTTACACCCGTCAACTCTAAGAAGGAGACCTGCAAAACAGTTTTATGCTCACCAGCTCTTGGTGCATTTGACTATATTTCAAGCGTTCAATCCATTATTCTTTTTTTGTCCACGAGTAATTTGTAGACAGTTTTGTTTTATTCAGCTAGGAAAATCTACATTTGTGAAAAAACGGACAGATTATTTTTGTGTCCGAAATTCACCGGACAAATATCATTGCTTATAGTTTTCCTTTTGCCATTAATAAGAGAATAATTTCTATGCGTGCTTCATGTATTGGGACGTCTTCTGACTCCAGGATTTCATAGAATAACAAATGGATTGTTGGGGGATATCTGAAGCTTCTGTGAACAGTTTAATTCACTGAACATTCAGAACAATTGTGGGTGAGAATAAGAAATATATCTTCCTCAATACACTTTTCTTTTGAAAAAGGAAATGCAATTTATATCATTTGATTCCTATGCTTTATGTCGTTCAGTAATTACACGGAAAAATGAATTTGTTCTTTTTCACGTAATCTCTAAGGCTTAGAGAGTACATGTTTCTTCAAAATAATCTTTTCTAAGATTTAAAAAAGCAGGTAAATACAAAAATGATGAATTAAAGGAGAACCAGGGTGACAAATCGAGCTTATGATACCGTTATAATCCTCTTTTTACAGTAACTAATTCAAATCTTTAGCAGCAACACATTCATTTCCATTTACACTAAAGTGAGAGAGGAAAAACGTGGTTTCTGGAAACACATAAAACAGCATAAGGCTAGTGTATTATGGGACTCAGCCTGCTTAATGCGTATTTAAGCAGCGAGAGCTGGTCACTCTCCGGAAGGAACTCAAAACGAATACAATGCTACACGACTTTATTGATAGCCCCAAGTAGTATGTCCAGCCACAGGAAAAGCATCCCAGTAAATTAAATCTTCCAAAACAATTTTCAAATTGCTGTAAACTTCTTTTTTGGATAGTATGCCTTTGGTGTGAAGGTTAAGGAAACTGATAAAATGTCTCTTTTTCCTTAAAATTACCTTAAAGTAGTATGCAGCCTGAAACTCTCTGGGCAATTCTGCAGCGAGAGGCAGCAGTCCTGAGTTCCCTTTATGCTCTGGCACCAGGCCCGAAATCACGGCATAGGAACACCTCACACAGCGAGTGCCATGGATACAAGAACTGCTCTTGCTGCCATCACGGATGACTGATGCACCCGATATTCCAAGCGCCCTGCTTTGTGGGAGGCATTTTCAGTGCATTATTTACTTTAATCTTCATAATCATTTTGTCAAGGAAGGTGGGTTTTATTCTCCCTATACTACCATGGAGGGAATCACACGCCCAGTAAGCTTAATTCGTTTCCTGAGCTTCCCTTGCATTAAGGAAGGGAAGTGCGCGATGTGAACCCAGTACTCTCCCTCTCTGTAAACTGTGGTCTTAGCCACTACATGTACTTCACTGCTGTTGAAAAGACATTTTTATATTTGATACTGATCACAATATTCAGGGCTGAAAGCATTGACAAGATGACGTTAGGGCAGTTTGATGGAAAAAGCCACTGCATATACCCAGTGTCTACCTGTCAAAAAATTACCCATACGAAATCTTTTCAGTGATTCCCTTCTTCAATATGAATTCAGAGGAGAGAGTTTTCGCTGAGATATCAAGTGCAGTAAGTCTGAACAGCAGTTGTACAAACTGCGTTTTTACACCCGTCAACTCTAAGAAGGAGACCTGCAAAACAGTTTTATGCTCACCAGCTCTTGGTGCATTTGACTATATTTCAAGCGTTCAATCCATTATTCTTTTTTTGTCCACGAGTAATTTGTAGACAGTTTTGTTTTATTCAGCTAGGAAAATCTACATTTGTGAAAAAACGGACAGATTATTTTTGTGTCCGAAATTCACCGGACAAATATCATTGCTTATAGTTTTCCTTTTGCCATTAATAAGAGAATAATTTCTATGCGTGCTTCATGTATTGGGACGTCTTCTGACTCCAGGATTTCATAGAATAACAAATGGATTGTTGGGGGATATCTGAAGCTTCTGTGAACAGTTTAATTCACTGAACATTCAGAACAATTGTGGGTGAGAATAAGAAATATATCTTCCTCAATACACTTTTCTTTTGAAAAAGGAAATGCAATTTATATCATTTGATTCCTATGCATTATGTCGTTCAGTAATTACAGAGAAAAATGAATTTGTTCTTTTTCTCGTAATCTCTAAGGCTTAGAGAGTACATGTTTCTTCAAAATAATCTTTTCTAAGATTTAAAAAAGCAGGTAAATACAAAAATGATGAATTAAAGGAGAGCCAGGGTGACAAATCGAGCTTATGATACCGTTATAATCCTCTTTTTACAGTAACTAATTCAAATCTTTAGCAGCAACACATTCATTTCCATTTACACTAAAGTGAGAGAGGAAAAACGTGGTTTCTGGAAACACATAAAACAGCATAAGGCTAGTGTATTATGGGACTCAGCCTGCTTAATGCGTATTTAAGCAGCGAGAGCTGGTCACTCTCCGGAAGGAACTCAAAACGAATACAATGCTACACGACTTTATTGATAGCCCCAAGTAGTATGTCCAGCCACAGGAAAAGCATCCCAGTAAATTAAATCTTCCAAAACAATTTTCAAATTGCTGTAAACTTCTTTTTTGGATAGTATGCCTTTGGTGTGAAGGTTAAGGAAACTGATAAAATGTCTCTTTTTCCTTAAAATTACCTTAAAGTAGTATGCAGCCTGAAACTCTCTGGGCAATTCTGCAGCGAGAGGCAGCAGTCCTGAGTTCCCTTTATGCTCTGGCACCAGGCCCGAAATCACGGCATAGGAACACCTCACACAGCGAGTGCCATGGATACAA
Source organism: Manis javanica (assembly GCF_040802235.1). NCBI lineage: Eukaryota > Metazoa > Chordata > Mammalia > Pholidota > Manidae > Manis > Manis javanica. The sequence goes on along the minus strand of NC_133156.1, from coordinate 29,734,612 downwards.
GAACTGCTCTTGCTGCCATCACGGATGACTGATGCACCCGATATTCCAAGCGCCCTGCTTTGTGGGAGGCATTTTCAGTGCATTATTTACTTTAATCTTCATAATCATTTTGTCAAGGAAGGTGGGTTTTATTCTCCCTATACTACCATGGAGGGAATCACACGCCCAGTAAGCTTAATTCGTTTCCTGAGCTTCCCTTGCATTAAGGAAGGGAAGTGCGCGATGTGAACCCAGTACTCTCCCTCTCTGTAAACTGTGGTCTTAGCCACTACATGTACTTCACTGCTGTTGAAAAGACATTTTTATATTTGATACTGATCACAATATTCAGGGCTGAAAGCATTGACAAGATGACGTTAGGGCAGTTTGATGGAAAAAGCCACTGCATATACCCAGTGTCTACCTGTCAAAAAATTACCCATACGAAATCTTTTCAGTGATTCCCTTCTTCAATATGAATTCAGAGGAGAGAGTTTTCGCTGAGATATCAAGTGCAGTAAGTCTGAACAGCAGTTGTACAAACTGCGTTTTTACACCCGTCAACTCTAAGAAGGAGACCTGCAAAACAGTTTTATGCTCACCAGCTCTTGGTGCATTTGACTATATTTCAAGCGTTCAATCCATTATTCTTTTTTTGTCCACGAGTAATTTGTAGACAGTTTTGTTTTATTCAGCTAGGAAAATCTACATTTGTGAAAAAACGGACAGATTATTTTTGTGTCCGAAATTCACCGGACAAATATCATTGCTTATAGTTTTCCTTTTGCCATTAATAAGAGAATAATTTCTATGCGTGCTTCATGTATTGGGACGTCTTCTGACTCCAGGATTTCATAGAATAACAAATGGATTGTTGGGGGATATCTGAAGCTTCTGTGAACAGTTTAATTCACTGAACATTCAGAACAATTGTGGGTGAGAATAAGAAATATATCTTCCTCAATACACTTTTCTTTTGAAAAAGGAAATGCAATTTATATCATTTGATTCCTATGCTTTATGTCGTTCAGTAATTACACGGAAAAATGAATTTGTTCTTTTTCACGTAATCTCTAAGGCTTAGAGAGTACATGTTTCTTCAAAATAATCTTTTCTAAGATTTAAAAAAGCAGGTAAATACAAAAATGATGAATTAAAGGAGAACCAGGGTGACAAATCGAGCTTATGATACCGTTATAATCCTCTTTTTACAGTAACTAATTCAAATCTTTAGCAGCAACACATTCATTTCCATTTACACTAAAGTGAGAGAGGAAAAACGTGGTTTCTGGAAACACATAAAACAGCATAAGGCTAGTGTATTATGGGACTCAGCCTGCTTAATGCGTATTTAAGCAGCGAGAGCTGGTCACTCTCCGGAAGGAACTCAAAACGAATACAATGCTACACGACTTTATTGATAGCCCCAAGTAGTATGTCCAGCCACAGGAAAAGCATCCCAGTAAATTAAATCTTCCAAAACAATTTTCAAATTGCTGTAAACTTCTTTTTTGGATAGTATGCCTTTGGTGTGAAGGTTAAGGAAACTGATAAAATGTCTCTTTTTCCTTAAAATTACCTTAAAGTAGTATGCAGCCTGAAACTCTCTGGGCAATTCTGCAGCGAGAGGCAGCAGTCCTGAGTTCCCTTTATGCTCTGGCACCAGGCCCGAAATCACGGCATAGGAACACCTCACACAGCGAGTGCCATGGATACAAGAACTGCTCTTGCTGCCATCACGGATGACTGATGCACCCGATATTCCAAGCGCCCTGCTTTGTGGGAGGCATTTTCAGTGCATTATTTACTTTAATCTTCATAATCATTTTGTCAAGGAAGGTGGGTTTTATTCTCCCTATACTACCATGGAGGGAATCACACGCCCAGTAAGCTTAATTCGTTTCCTGAGCTTCCCTTGCATTAAGGAAGGGAAGTGCGCGATGTGAACCCAGTACTCTCCCTCTCTGTAAACTGTGGTCTTAGCCACTACATGTACTTCACTGCTGTTGAAAAGACATTTTTATATTTGATACTGATCACAATATTCAGGGCTGAAAGCATTGACAAGATGACGTTAGGGCAGTTTGATGGAAAAAGCCACTGCATATACCCAGTGTCTACCTGTCAAAAAATTACCCATACGAAATCTTTTCAGTGATTCCCTTCTTCAATATGAATTCAGAGGAGAGAGTTTTCGCTGAGATATCAAGTGCAGTAAGTCTGAACAGCAGTTGTACAAACTGCGTTTTTACACCCGTCAACTCTAAGAAGGAGACCTGCAAAACAGTTTTATGCTCACCAGCTCTTGGTGCATTTGACTATATTTCAAGCGTTCAATCCATTATTCTTTTTTTGTCCACGAGTAATTTGTAGACAGTTTTGTTTTATTCAGCTAGGAAAATCTACATTTGTGAAAAAACGGACAGATTATTTTTGTGTCCGAAATTCACCGGACAAATATCATTGCTTATAGTTTTCCTTTTGCCATTAATAAGAGAATAATTTCTATGCGTGCTTCATGTATTGGGACGTCTTCTGACTCCAGGATTTCATAGAATAACAAATGGATTGTTGGGGGATATCTGAAGCTTCTGTGAACAGTTTAATTCACTGAACATTCAGAACAATTGTGGGTGAGAATAAGAAATATATCTTCCTCAATACACTTTTCTTTTGAAAAAGGAAATGCAATTTATATCATTTGATTCCTATGCTTTATGTCGTTCAGTAATTACACGGAAAAATGAATTTGTTCTTTTTCACGTAATCTCTAAGGCTTAGAGAGTACATGTTTCTTCAAAATAATCTTTTCTAAGATTTAAAAAAGCAGGTAAATACAAAAATGATGAATTAAAGGAGAACCAGGGTGACAAATCGAGCTTATGATACCGTTATAATCCTCTTTTTACAGTAACTAATTCAAATCTTTAGCAGCAACACATTCATTTCCATTTACACTAAAGTGAGAGAGGAAAAACGTGGTTTCTGGAAACACATAAAACAGCATAAGGCTAGTGTATTATGGGACTCAGCCTGCTTAATGCGTATTTAAGCAGCGAGAGCTGGTCACTCTCCGGAAGGAACTCAAAACGAATACAATGCTACACGACTTTATTGATAGCCCCAAGTAGTATGTCCAGCCACAGGAAAAGCATCCCAGTAAATTAAATCTTCCAAAACAATTTTCAAATTGCTGTAAACTTCTTTTTTGGATAGTATGCCTTTGGTGTGAAGGTTAAGGAAACTGATAAAATGTCTCTTTTTCCTTAAAATTACCTTAAAGTAGTATGCAGCCTGAAACTCTCTGGGCAATTCTGCAGCGAGAGGCAGCAGTCCTGAGTTCCCTTTATGCTCTGGCACCAGGCCCGAAATCACGGCATAGGAACACCTCACACAGCGAGTGCCATGGATACAAGAACTGCTCTTGCTGCCATCACGGATGACTGATGCACCCGATATTCCAAGCGCCCTGCTTTGTGGGAGGCATTTTCAGTGCATTATTTACTTTAATCTTCATAATCATTTTGTCAAGGAAGGTGGGTTTTATTCTCCCTATACTACCATGGAGGGAATCACACGCCCAGTAAGCTTAATTCGTTTCCTGAGCTTCCCTTGCATTAAGGAAGGGAAGTGCGCGATGTGAACCCAGTACTCTCCCTCTCTGTAAACTGTGGTCTTAGCCACTACATGTACTTCACTGCTGTTGAAAAGACATTTTTATATTTGATACTGATCACAATATTCAGGGCTGAAAGCATTGACAAGATGACGTTAGGGCAGTTTGATGGAAAAAGCCACTGCATATACCCAGTGTCTACCTGTCAAAAAATTACCCATACGAAATCTTTTCAGTGATTCCCTTCTTCAATATGAATTCAGAGGAGAGAGTTTTCGCTGAGATATCAAGTGCAGTAAGTCTGAACAGCAGTTGTACAAACTGCGTTTTTACACCCGTCAACTCTAAGAAGGAGACCTGCAAAACAGTTTTATGCTCACCAGCTCTTGGTGCATTTGACTATATTTCAAGCGTTCAATCCATTATTCTTTTTTTGTCCACGAGTAATTTGTAGACAGTTTTGTTTTATTCAGCTAGGAAAATCTACATTTGTGAAAAAACGGACAGATTATTTTTGTGTCCGAAATTCACCGGACAAATATCATTGCTTATAGTTTTCCTTTTGCCATTAATAAGAGAATAATTTCTATGCGTGCTTCATGTATTGGGACGTCTTCTGACTCCAGGATTTCATAGAATAACAAATGGATTGTTGGGGGATATCTGAAGCTTCTGTGAACAGTTTAATTCACTGAACATTCAGAACAATTGTGGGTGAGAATAAGAAATATATCTTCCTCAATACACTTTTCTTTTGAAAAAGGAAATGCAATTTATATCATTTGATTCCTATGCTTTATGTCGTTCAGTAATTACACGGAAAAATGAATTTGTTCTTTTTCACGTAATCTCTAAGGCTTAGAGAGTACATGTTTCTTCAAAATAATCTTTTCTAAGATTTAAAAAAGCAGGTAAATACAAAAATGATGAATTAAAGGAGAACCAGGGTGACAAATCGAGCTTATGATACCGTTATAATCCTCTTTTTACAGTAACTAATTCAAATCTTTAGCAGCAACACATTCATTTCCATTTACACTAAAGTGAGAGAGGAAAAACGTGGTTTCTGGAAACACATAAAACAGCATAAGGCTAGTGTATTATGGGACTCAGCCTGCTTAATGCGTATTTAAGCAGCGAGAGCTGGTCACTCTCCGGAAGGAACTCAAAACGAATACAATGCTACACGACTTTATTGATAGCCCCAAGTAGTATGTCCAGCCACAGGAAAAGCATCCCAGTAAATTAAATCTTCCAAAACAATTTTCAAATTGCTGTAAACTTCTTTTTTGGATAGTATGCCTTTGGTGTGAAGGTTAAGGAAACTGATAAAATGTCTCTTTTTCCTTAAAATTACCTTAAAGTAGTATGCAGCCTGAAACTCTCTGGGCAATTCTGCAGCGAGAGGCAGCAGTCCTGAGTTCCCTTTATGCTCTGGCACCAGGCCCGAAATCACGGCATAGGAACACCTCACACAGCGAGTGCCATGGATACAAGAACTGCTCTTGCTGCCATCACGGATGACTGATGCACCCGATATTCCAAGCGCCCTGCTTTGGGGGAGGGATTTTCAGTGCATTATTTACTTTAATCTTCATAATCATTTTGTCAAGCAAGGTGGGTTTTATTCTCCCTATACTACCATGGAGGGAATCACACGCCCAGTAAGCTTAATTCGTTTCCTGAGCTTCCCTTGCATTAAGGAAGGGAAGTGCGCGATGTGAACCCAGTACTCTCCCTCTCTGTAAACTGTGGTCTTAGCCACTACATGTACTTCACTGCTGTTGAAAAGACATTTTTATATTTGATACTGATCACAATATTCAGGGCTGAAAGCATTGACAAGATGACGTTAGGGCAGTTTGATGGAAAAAAGCCACTGCATATACCCAGTGTCTACCTGTCAAAAAATTACCCATACGAAATCTTTTCAGTGATTCCCTTCTTCAATATGAATTCAGAGGAGAGAGTTTTCGCTGAGATATCAAGTGCAGTAAGTCTGAACAGCAGTTGTACAAACTGCGTTTTTACACCCCTCAACTCTAAGAAGGAGACCTGCAAAACAGTTTTATGCTCACCAGCTCGGGGTGCTTTTGACTATATTTCAAGCGTTCAATCCATTATCCTTTTTTTGTCCTCGCGTAATTTGTAGACAGTTTTGTTTTATTCAGCTAGGAAAATCTACATTTGTGAAAAAACGGACAGATTATTTTTGTGTCCGAAATTCACCGGACAAATATCATTGCTTATAGTTTTCCTTTTGCCATTAATAAGAGAATAATTTCTATGCGTGCATCATGTATTGGGACGTCTTCTGACTCCAGGATTTCATAGAATAACAAATGGATTGTTGGGGGATATCTGAAGCTTCTGTGAACAGTTTAATTCACTGAACATTCAGAACAATTGTGGGTGAGAATAAGAAATATATCTTCCTCAATACACTTTTCTTTTGAAAAAGGAAATGCAATTTATATCATTTGATTCCTATGCATTATGTCGTTCAGTAATTACAGAGAAAAATGAATTTGTTCCTTTTCTCGTAATCTCTAAGGCTTAGAGAGTACATGTTTCTTCAAAATAATCTTTTCTAAGATTTAAAAAAGCAGGTAAATACAAAAATGATGAATTAAAGGAGAGCCAGGGTGACAAATCGAGCTTATGATACCGTTATAATCCTCTTTTTACAGTAACTAATTCAAATCTTTAGCAGCAACACATTCATTTCCATTTACACTAAAGTGAGAGAGGAAAAACGTGGTTTCTGGAAACACATAAAACAGCATAAGGCTAGTGCATTATGGGACTCAGCCTGCTTAATGCGTATTTAAGCAGCGAGAGCTGGTCACTCTCCGGAAGGAACTCAAAACGAATACAATGCTACACGACTTTATTGATAGCCCCAAGTAGTATGTCCAGCCACAGGAAAAGCATCCCAGTAAATTAAATCTTCCAAAACAATTTTCAAATTGCTGTAAACTTCTTTTTTGGATAGTATGCCTTTGGTGTGAAGGTTAAGGAAACTGATGAAATGTCTCTTTTTCCTTAAAATTACCTTAAAGTAGTATGCAGCCTGAAACTCTCTGGGCAATTCTGCAGCGAGAGGCAGCAGTCCTGAGTTCCCTTTATGCTCTGGCACCAGGCCCGAAATCACGGCATAGGAACACCTCACACAGCGAGTGCCATGGATACAAGAACTGCTCTTGCTGCCATCACGGATGACTGATGCACCCGATATTCCAAGCGCCCTGCTTTGTGGGAGGCATTTTCAGTGCATTATTTACTTTAATCTTCATAATCATTTTGTCAAGGAAGGTGGGTTTTATTCTCCCTATACTACCATGGAGGGAATCACACGCCCAGTAAGCTTAATTCGTTTCCTGAGCTTCCCTTGCATTAAGGAAGGGAAGTGCGCGATGTGAACCCAGTACTCTCCCTCTCTGTAAACTGTGGTCTTAGCCACTACATGTACTTCACTGCTGTTGAAAAGACATTTTTATATTTGATACTGATCACAATATTCAGGGCTGAAAGCATTGACAAGATGACGTTAGGGCAGTTTGATGGAAAAAGCCACTGCATATACCCAGTGTCTACCTGTCAAAAAATTACCCATACGAAATCTTTTCAGTGATTCCCTTCTTCAATATGAATTCAGAGGAGAGAGTTTTCGCTGAGATATCAAGTGCAGTAAGTCTGAACAGCAGTTGTACAAACTGCGTTTTTACACCCGTCAACTCTAAGAAGGAGACCTGCAAAACAGTTTTATGCTCACCAGCTCTTGGTGCATTTGACTATATTTCAAGCGTTCAATCCATTATTCTTTTTTTGTCCACGAGTAATTTGTAGACAGTTTTGTTTTATTCAGCTAGGAAAATCTACATTTGTGAAAAAACGGACAGATTATTTTTGTGTCCGAAATTCACCGGACAAATATCATTGCTTATAGTTTTCCTTTTGCCATTAATAAGAGAATAATTTCTATGCGTGCTTCATGTATTGGGACGTCTTCTGACTCCAGGATTTCATAGAATAACAAATGGATTGTTGGCGTTTATCTGAAGCTTCTGTGAACAGTTTAATTCACTGAACATTCAGAACAATTGTGGGTGAGAATAAGAAATATATCTTCCTCAATACACTTTTCTTTTGAAAAAGGAAATGCAATTTATATCATTTGATTCCTATGCATTATGTCGTTCAGTAATTACAGAGAAAAATGAATTTGTTCTTTTTCTCGTAATCTCTAAGGCTTAGAGAGTACATGTTTCTTCAAAATAATCTTTTCTAAGATTTAAAAAAGCAGGTAAATACAAAAATGATGAATTAAAGGAGAGCCAGGGTGACAAATCGAGCTTATGATACCGTTATAATCCTCTTTTTACAGTAACTAATTCAAATCTTTAGCAGCAACACATTCATTTCCATTTACACTAAAGTGAGAGAGGAAAAACGTGGTTTCTGGAAACACATAAAACAGCATAAGGCTAGTGTATTATGGGACTCAGCCTGCTTAATGCGTATTTAAGCAGCGAGAGCTGGTCACTCTCCGGAAGGAACTCAAAACGAATACAATGCTACACGACTTTATTGATAGCCCCAAGTAGTATGTCCAGCCACAGGAAAAGCATCCCAGTAAATTAAATCTTCCAAAACAATTTTCAAATTGCTGTAAACTTCTTTTTTGGATAGTATGCCTTTGGTGTGAAGGTTAAGGAAACTGATAAAATGTCTCTTTTTCCTTAAAATTACCTTAAAGTAGTATGCAGCCTGAAACTCTCTGGGCAATTCTGCAGCGAGAGGCAGCAGTCCTGAGTTCCCTTTATGCTCTGGCACCAGGCCCGAAATCACGGCATAGGAACACCTCACACAGCGAGTGCCATGGATACAAGAACTGCTCTTGCTGCCATCACGGATGACTGATGCACCCGATATTCCAAGCGCCCTGCTTTGTGGGAGGCATTTTCAGTGCATTATTTACTTTAATCTTCATAATCATTTTGTCAAGGAAGGTGGGTTTTATTCTCCCTATACTACCATGGAGGGAATCACACGCCCAGTAAGCTTAATTCGTTTCCTGAGCTTCCCTTGCATTAAGGAAGGGAAGTGCGCGATGTGAACCCAGTACTCTCCCTCTCTGTAAACTGTGGTCTTAGCCACTACATGTACTTCACTGCTGTTGAAAAGACATTTTTATATTTGATACTGATCACAATATTCAGGGCTGAAAGCATTGACAAGATGACGTTAGGGCAGTTTGATGGAAAAAGCCACTGCATATACCCAGTGTCTACCTGTCAAAAAATTACCCATACGAAATCTTTTCAGTGATTCCCTTCTTCAATATGAATTCAGAGGAGAGAGTTTTCGCTGAGATATCAAGTGCAGTAAGTCTGAACAGCAGTTGTACAAACTGCATTTTTACACCCGTCAACTCTAAGAAGGAGACCTGCAAAACAGTTTTATGCTCACCAGCTCTTGGTGCATTTGACTATATTTCAAGCGTTCAATCCATTATTCTTTTTTTGTCCACGAGTAATTTGTAGACAGTTTTGTTTTATTCAGCTAGGAAAATCTACATTTGTGAAAAAACGGACAGATTATTTTTGTGTCCGAAATTCACCGGACAAATATCATTGCTTATAGTTTTCCTTTTGCCATTAATAAGAGAATAATTTCTATGCGTGCTTCATGTATTGGGACGTCTTCTGACTCCAGGATTTCATAGAATAACAAATGGATTGTTGGGGGATATCTGAAGCTTCTGTGAACAGTTTAATTCACTGAACATTCAGAACAATTGTGGGTGAGAATAAGAAATATATCTTCCTCAATACACTTTTCTTTTGAAAAAGGAAATGCAATTTATATCATTTGATTCCTATGCTTTATGTCGTTCAGTAATTACACGGAAAAATGAATTTGTTCTTTTTCACGTAATCTCTAAGGCTTAGAGAGTACATGTTTCTTCAAAATAATCTTTTCTAAGATTTAAAAAAGCAGGTAAATACAAAAATGATGAATTAAAGGAGAACCAGGGTGACAAATCGAGCTTATGATACCGTTATAATCCTCTTTTTACAGTAACTAATTCAAATCTTTAGCAGCAACACATTCATTTCCATTTACACTAAAGTGAGAGAGGAAAAACGTGGTTTCTGGAAACACATAAAACAGCATAAGGCTAGTGTATTATGGGACTCAGCCTGCTTAATGCGTATTTAAGCAGCGAGAGCTGGTCACTCTCCGGAAGGAACTCAAAACGAATACAATGCTACACGACTTTATTGATAGCCCCAAGTAGTATGTCCAGCCACAGGAAAAGCATCCCAGTAAATTAAATCTTCCAAAACAATTTTCAAATTGCTGTAAACTTCTTTTTTGGATAGTATGCCTTTGGTGTGAAGGTTAAGGAAACTGATAAAATGTCTCTTTTTCCTTAAAATTACCTTAAAGTAGTATGCAGCCTGAAACTCTCTGGGCAATTCTGCAGCGAGAGGCAGCAGTCCTGAGTTCCCTTTATGCTCTGGCACCAGGCCCGAAATCACGGCATAGGAACACCTCACACAGCGAGTGCCATGGATACAAGAACTGCTCTTGCTGCCATCACGGATGACTGATGCACCCGATATTCCAAGCGCCCTGCTTTGTGGGAGGCATTTTCAGTGCATTATTTACTTTAATCTTCATAATCATTTTGTCAAGGAAGGTGGGTTTTATTCTCCCTATACTACCATGGAGGGAATCACACGCCCAGTAAGCTTAATTCGTTTCCTGAGCTTCCCTTGCATTAAGGAAGGGAAGTGCGCGATGTGAACCCAGTACTCTCCCTCTCTGTAAACTGTGGTCTTAGCCACTACATGTACTTCACTGCTGTTGAAAAGACATTTTTATATTTGATACTGATCACAATATTCAGGGCTGAAAGCATTGACAAGATGACGTTAGGGCAGTTTGATGGAAAAAGCCACTGCATATACCCAGTGTCTACCTGTCAAAAAATTACCCATACGAAATCTTTTCAGTGATTCCCTTCTTCAATATGAATTCAGAGGAGAGAGTTTTCGCTGAGATATCAAGTGCAGTAAGTCTGAACAGCAGTTGTACAAACTGCGTTTTTACACCCGTCAACTCTAAGAAGGAGACCTGCAAAACAGTTTTATGCTCACCAGCTCTTGGTGCATTTGACTATATTTCAAGCGTTCAATCCATTATTCTTTTTTTGTCCACGAGTAATTTGTAGACAGTTTTGTTTTATTCAGCTAGGAAAATCTACATTTGTGAAAAAACGGACAGATTATTTTTGTGTCCGAAATTCACCGGACAAATATCATTGCTTATAGTTTTCCTTTTGCCATTAATAAGAGAATAATTTCTATGCGTGCTTCATGTATTGGGACGTCTTCTGACTCCAGGATTTCATAGAATAACAAATGGATTGTTGGCGTTTATCTGAAGCTTCTGTGAACAGTTTAATTCACTGAACATTCAGAACAATTGTGGGTGAGAATAAGAAATATATCTTCCTCAATACACTTTTCTTTTGAAAAAGGAAATGCAATTTATATCATTTGATTCCTATGCATTATGTCGTTCAGTAATTACAGAGAAAAATGAATTTGTTCTTTTTCTCGTAATCTCTAAGGCTTAGAGAGTACATGTTTCTTCAAAATAATCTTTTCTAAGATTTAAAAAAGCAGGTAAATACAAAAATGATGAATTAAAGGAGAGCCAGGGTGACAAATCGAGCTTATGATACCGTTATAATCCTCTTTTTACAGTAACTAATTCAAATCTTTAGCAGCAACACATTCATTTCCATTTACACTAAAGTGAGAGAGGAAAAACGTGGTTTCTGGAAACACATAAAACAGCATAAGGCTAGTGTATTATGGGACTCAGCCTGCTTAATGCGTATTTAAGCAGCGAGAGCTGGTCACTCTCCGGAAGGAACTCAAAACGAATACAATGCTACACGACTTTATTGATAGCCCCAAGTAGTATGTCCAGCCACAGGAAAAGCATCCCAGTAAATTAAATCTTCCAAAACAATTTTCAAATTGCTGTAAACTTCTTTTTTGGATAGTATGCCTTTGGTGTGAAGGTTAAGGAAACTGATAAAATGTCTCTTTTTCCTTAAAATTACCTTAAAGTAGTATGCAGCCTGAAACTCTCTGGGCAATTCTGCAGCGAGAGGCAGCAGTCCTGAGTTCCCTTTATGCTCTGGCACCAGGCCCGAAATCACGGCATAGGAACACCTCACACAGCGAGTGCCATGGATACAAGAACTGCTCTTGCTGCCATCACGGATGACTGATGCACCCGATATTCCAAGCGCCCTGCTTTGTGGGAGGCATTTTCAGTGCATTATTTACTTTAATCTTCATAATCATTTTGTCAAGGAAGGTGGGTTTTATTCTCCCTATACTACCATGGAGGGAATCACACGCCCAGTAAGCTTAATTCGTTTCCTGAGCTTCCCTTGCATTAAGGAAGGGAAGTGCGCGATGTGAACCCAGTACTCTCCCTCTCTGTAAACTGTGGTCTTAGCCACTACATGTACTTCACTGCTGTTGAAAAGACATTTTTATATTTGATACTGATCACAATATTCAGGGCTGAAAGCATTGACAAGATGACGTTAGGGCAGTTTGATGGAAAAAGCCACTGCATATACCCAGTGTCTACCTGTCAAAAAATTACCCATACGAAATCTTTTCAGTGATTCCCTTCTTCAATATGAATTCAGAGGAGAGAGTTTTCGCTGAGATATCAAGTGCAGTAAGTCTGAACAGCAGTTGTACAAACTGCGTTTTTACACCCGTCAACTCTAAGAAGGAGACCTGCAAAACAGTTTTATGCTCACCAGCTCTTGGTGCATTTGACTATATTTCAAGCGTTCAATCCATTATTCTTTTTTTGTCCACGAGTAATTTGTAGACAGTTTTGTTTTATTCAGCTAGGAAAATCTACATTTGTGAAAAAACGGACAGATTATTTTTGTGTCCGAAATTCACCGGACAAATATCATTGCTTATAGTTTTCCTTTTGCCATTAATAAGAGAATAATTTCTATGCGTGCTTCATGTATTGGGACGTCTTCTGACTCCAGGATTTCATAGAATAACAAATGGATTGTTGGGGGATATCTGAAGCTTCTGTGAACAGTTTAATTCACTGAACATTCAGAACAATTGTGGGTGAGAATAAGAAATATATCTTCCTCAATACACTTTTCTTTTGAAAAAGGAAATGCAATTTATATCATTTGATTCCTATGCTTTATGTCGTTCAGTAATTACACGGAAAAATGAATTTGTTCTTTTTCACGTAATCTCTAAGGCTTAGAGAGTACATGTTTCTTCAAAATAATCTTTTCTAAGATTTAAAAAAGCAGGTAAATACAAAAATGATGAATTAAAGGAGAACCAGGGTGACAAATCGAGCTTATGATACCGTTATAATCCTCTTTTTACAGTAACTAATTCAAATCTTTAGCAGCAACACATTCATTTCCATTTACACTAAAGTGAGAGAGGAAAAACGTGGTTTCTGGAAACACATAAAACAGCATAAGGCTAGTGTATTATGGGACTCAGCCTGCTTAATGCGTATTTAAGCAGCGAGAGCTGGTCACTCTCCGGAAGGAACTCAAAACGAATACAATGCTACACGACTTTATTGATAGCCCCAAGTAGTATGTCCAGCCACAGGAAAAGCATCCCAGTAAATTAAATCTTCCAAAACAATTTTCAAATTGCTGTAAACTTCTTTTTTGGATAGTATGCCTTTGGTGTGAAGGTTAAGGAAACTGATAAAATGTCTCTTTTTCCTTAAAATTACCTTAAAGTAGTATGCAGCCTGAAACTCTCTGGGCAATTCTGCAGCGAGAGGCAGCAGTCCTGAGTTCCCTTTATGCTCTGGCACCAGGCCCGAAATCACGGCATAGGAACACCTCACACAGCGAGTGCCATGGATACAAGAACTGCTCTTGCTGCCATCACGGATGACTGATGCACCCGATATTCCAAGCGCCCTGCTTTGTGGGAGGCATTTTCAGTGCATTATTTACTTTAATCTTCATAATCATTTTGTCAAGGAAGGTGGGTTTTATTCTCCCTATACTACCATGGAGGGAATCACACGCCCAGTAAGCTTAATTCGTTTCCTGAGCTTCCCTTGCATTAAGGAAGGGAAGTGCGCGATGTGAACCCAGTACTCTCCCTCTCTGTAAACTGTGGTCTTAGCCACTACATGTACTTCACTGCTGTTGAAAAGACATTTTTATATTTGATACTGATCACAATATTCAGGGCTGAAAGCATTGACAAGATGACGTTAGGGCAGTTTGATGGAAAAAGCCACTGCATATACCCAGTGTCTACCTGTCAAAAAATTACCCATACGAAATCTTTTCAGTGATTCCCTTCTTCAATATGAATTCAGAGGAGAGAGTTTTCGCTGAGATATCAAGTGCAGTAAGTCTGAACAGCAGTTGTACAAACTGCGTTTTTACACCCCTCAACTCTAAGAAGGAGACCTGCAAAACAGTTTTATGCTCACCAGCTCGGGGTGCTTTTGACTATATTTCAAGCGTTCAATCCATTATCCTTTTTTTGTCCTCGCGTAATTTGTAGACAGTTTTGTTTTATTCAGCTAGGAAAATCTACATTTGTGAAAAAACGGACAGATTATTTTTGTGTCCGAAATTCACCGGACAAATATCATTGCTTATAGTTTTCCTTTTGCCATTAATAAGAGAATAATTTCTATGCGTGCATCATGTATTGGGACGTCTTCTGACTCCAGGATTTCATAGAATAACAAATGGATTGTTGGGGGATATCTGAAGCTTCTGTGAACAGTTTAATTCACTGAACATTCAGAACAATTGTGGGTGAGAATAAGAAATATATCTTCCTCAATACACTTTTCTTTTGAAAAAGGAAATGCAATTTATATCATTTGATTCCTATGCATTATGTCGTTCAGTAATTACAGAGAAAAATGAATTTGTTCCTTTTCTCGTAATCTCTAAGGCTTAGAGAGTACATGTTTCTTCAAAATAATCTTTTCTAAGATTTAAAAAAGCAGGTAAATACAAAAATGATGAATTAAAGGAGAGCCAGGGTGACAAATCGAGCTTATGATACCGTTATAATCCTCTTTTTACAGTAACTAATTCAAATCTTTAGCAGCAACACATTCATTTCCATTTACACTAAAGTGAGAGAGGAAAAACGTGGTTTCTGGAAACACATAAAACAGCATAAGGCTAGTGCATTATGGGACTCAGCCTGCTTAATGCGTATTTAAGCAGCGAGAGCTGGTCACTCTCCGGAAGGAACTCAAAACGAATACAATGCTACACGACTTTATTGATAGCCCCAAGTAGTATGTCCAGCCACAGGAAAAGCATCCCAGTAAATTAAATCTTCCAAAACAATTTTCAAATTGCTGTAAACTTCTTTTTTGGATAGTATGCCTTTGGTGTGAAGGTTAAGGAAACTGATGAAATGTCTCTTTTTCCTTAAAATTACCTTAAAGTAGTATGCAGCCTGAAACTCTCTGGGCAATTCTGCAGCGAGAGGCAGCAGTCCTGAGTTCCCTTTATGCTCTGGCACCAGGCCCGAAATCACGGCATAGGAACACCTCACACAGCGAGTGCCATGGATACAAGAACTGCTCTTGCTGCCATCACGGATGACTGATGCACCCGATATTCCAAGCGCCCTGCTTTGTGGGAGGCATTTTCAGTGCATTATTTACTTTAATCTTCATAATCATTTTGTCAAGGAAGGTGGGTTTTATTCTCCCTATACTACCATGGAGGGAATCACACGCCCAGTAAGCTTAATTCGTTTCCTGAGCTTCCCTTGCATTAAGGAAGGGAAGTGCGCGATGTGAACCCAGTACTCTCCCTCTCTGTAAACTGTGGTCTTAGCCACTACATGTACTTCACTGCTGTTGAAAAGACATTTTTATATTTGATACTGATCACAATATTCAGGGCTGAAAGCATTGACAAGATGACGTTAGGGCAGTTTGATGGAAAAAGCCACTGCATATACCCAGTGTCTACCTGTCAAAAAATTACCCATACGAAATCTTTTCAGTGATTCCCTTCTTCAATATGAATTCAGAGGAGAGAGTTTTCGCTGAGATATCAAGTGCAGTAAGTCTGAACAGCAGTTGTACAAACTGCGTTTTTACACCCGTCAACTCTAAGAAGGAGACCTGCAAAACAGTTTTATGCTCACCAGCTCTTGGTGCATTTGACTATATTTCAAGCGTTCAATCCATTATTCTTTTTTTGTCCACGAGTAATTTGTAGACAGTTTTGTTTTATTCAGCTAGGAAAATCTACATTTGTGAAAAAACGGACAGATTATTTTTGTGTCCGAAATTCACCGGACAAATATCATTGCTTATAGTTTTCCTTTTGCCATTAATAAGAGAATAATTTCTATGCGTGCTTCATGTATTGGGACGTCTTCTGACTCCAGGATTTCATAGAATAACAAATGGATTGTTGGCGTTTATCTGAAGCTTCTGTGAACAGTTTAATTCACTGAACATTCAGAACAATTGTGGGTGAGAATAAGAAATATATCTTCCTCAATACACTTTTCTTTTGAAAAAGGAAATGCAATTTATATCATTTGATTCCTATGCATTATGTCGTTCAGTAATTACAGAGAAAAATGAATTTGTTCTTTTTCTCGTAATCTCTAAGGCTTAGAGAGTACATGTTTCTTCAAAATAATCTTTTCTAAGATTTAAAAAAGCAGGTAAATACAAAAATGATGAATTAAAGGAGAGCCAGGGTGACAAATCGAGCTTATGATACCGTTATAATCCTCTTTTTACAGTAACTAATTCAAATCTTTAGCAGCAACACATTCATTTCCATTTACACTAAAGTGAGAGAGGAAAAACGTGGTTTCTGGAAACACATAAAACAGCATAAGGCTAGTGTATTATGGGACTCAGCCTGCTTAATGCGTATTTAAGCAGCGAGAGCTGGTCACTCTCCGGAAGGAACTCAAAACGAATACAATGCTACACGACTTTATTGATAGCCCCAAGTAGTATGTCCAGCCACAGGAAAAGCATCCCAGTAAATTAAATCTTCCAAAACAATTTTCAAATTGCTGTAAACTTCTTTTTTGGATAGTATGCCTTTGGTGTGAAGGTTAAGGAAACTGATAAAATGTCTCTTTTTCCTTAAAATTACCTTAAAGTAGTATGCAGCCTGAAACTCTCTGGGCAATTCTGCAGCGAGAGGCAGCAGTCCTGAGTTCCCTTTATGCTCTGGCACCAGGCCCGAAATCACGGCATAGGAACACCTCACACAGCGAGTGCCATGGATACAAGAACTGCTCTTGCTGCCATCACGGATGACTGATGCACCCGATATTCCAAGCGCCCTGCTTTGTGGGAGGCATTTTCAGTGCATTATTTACTTTAATCTTCATAATCATTTTGTCAAGGAAGGTGGGTTTTATTCTCCCTATACTACCATGGAGGGAATCACACGCCCAGTAAGCTTAATTCGTTTCCTGAGCTTCCCTTGCATTAAGGAAGGGAAGTGCGCGATGTGAACCCAGTACTCTCCCTCTCTGTAAACTGTGGTCTTAGCCACTACATGTACTTCACTGCTGTTGAAAAGACATTTTTATATTTGATACTGATCACAATATTCAGGGCTGAAAGCATTGACAAGATGACGTTAGGGCAGTTTGATGGAAAAAGCCACTGCATATACCCAGTGTCTACCTGTCAAAAAATTACCCATACGAAATCTTTTCAGTGATTCCCTTCTTCAATATGAATTCAGAGGAGAGAGTTTTCGCTGAGATATCAAGTGCAGTAAGTCTGAACAGCAGTTGTACAAACTGCGTTTTTACACCCGTCAACTCTAAGAAGGAGACCTGCAAAACAGTTTTATGCTCACCAGCTCTTGGTGCATTTGACTATATTTCAAGCGTTCAATCCATTATTCTTTTTTTGTCCACGAGTAATTTGTAGACAGTTTTGTTTTATTCAGCTAGGAAAATCTACATTTGTGAAAAAACGGACAGATTATTTTTGTGTCCGAAATTCACCGGACAAATATCATTGCTTATAGTTTTCCTTTTGCCATTAATAAGAGAATAATTTCTATGCGTGCTTCATGTATTGGGACGTCTTCTGACTCCAGGATTTCATAGAATAACAAATGGATTGTTGGGGGATATCTGAAGCTTCTGTGAACAGTTTAATTCACTGAACATTCAGAACAATTGTGGGTGAGAATAAGAAATATATCTTCCTCTATACACTTTTCTTTTGAAAAAGGAAATGCAATTTATATCATTTGATTCCTATGCATTATGTCGTTCAGTAATTACAGAGAAAAATGAATTTGTTCTTTTTCACGTAATCTCTAAGGCTTAGAGAGTACATGTTTCTTCAAAATAATCTTTTCTAAGATTTAAAAAAGCAGGTAAATACAAAAATGATGAATTAAAGGAGAACCAGGGTGACAAATCGAGCTTATGATACCGTTATAATCCTCTTTTTACAGTAACTAATTCAAATCTTTAGCAGCAACACATTCATTTCCATTTACACTAAAGTGAGAGAGGAAAAACGTGGTTTCTGGAAACACATAAAACAGCATAAGGCTAGTGTATTATGGGACTCAGCCTGCTTAATGCGTATTTAAGCAGCGAGAGCTGGTCACTCTCCGGAAGGAACTCAAAACGAATACAATGCTACACGACTTTATTGATAGCCCCAAGTAGTATGTCCAGCCACAGGAAAAGCATCCCAGTAAATTAAATCTTCCAAAACAATTTTCAAATTGCTGTAAACTTCTTTTTTGGATAGTATGCCTTTGGTGTGAAGGTTAAGGAAACTGATAAAATGTCTCTTTTTCCTTAAAATTACCTTAAAGTAGTATGCAGCCTGAAACTCTCTGGGCAATTCTGCAGCGAGAGGCAGCAGTCCTGAGTTCCCTTTATGCTCTGGCACCAGGCCCGAAATCACGGCATAGGAACACCTCACACAGCGAGTGCCATGGATACAAGAACTGCTCTTGCTGCCATCACGGATGACTGATGCACCCGATATTCCAAGCGCCCTGCTTTGTGGGAGGCATTTTCAGTGCATTATTTACTTTAATCTTCATAATCATTTTGTCAAGGAAGGTGGGTTTTATTCTCCCTATACTACCATGGAGGGAATCACACGCCCAGTAAGCTTAATTCGTTTCCTGAGCTTCCCTTGCATTAAGGAAGGGAAGTGCGCGATGTGAACCCAGTACTCTCCCTCTCTGTAAACTGTGGTCTTAGCCACTACATGTACTTCACTGCTGTTGAAAAGACATTTTTATATTTGATACTGATCACAATATTCAGGGCTGAAAGCATTGACAAGATGACGTTAGGGCAGTTTGATGGAAAAAGCCACTGCATATACCCAGTGTCTACCTGTCAAAAAATTACCCATACGAAATCTTTTCAGTGATTCCCTTCTTCAATATGAATTCAGAGGAGAGAGTTTTCGCTGAGATATCAAGTGCAGTAAGTCTGAACAGCAGTTGTACAAACTGCGTTTTTACACCCCTCAACTCTAAGAAGGAGACCTGCAAAACAGTTTTATGCTCACCAGCTCGGGGTGCTTTTGACTATATTTCAAGCGTTCAATCCATTATCCTTTTTTTGTCTTCGCGTAATTTGTAGACAGTTTTGTTTTATTCAGCTAGGAAAATCTACATTTGTGAAAAAACGGACAGATTATTTTTGTGTCCGAAATTCACCGGACAAATATCATTGCTTGTAGTTTTCCTTTTGCCATTAATAAGAGAATAATTTCTATGCGTGCTTCATGTATTGGGACGTCTTCTGACTCCAGGATTTCATAGAATAACAAATGGATTGTTGGGGTATATCTGAAGCTTCAATGAACAGTTTAATTCACTGAACATTCAGAACAATTGTGGGTGAGGAAAAGAAATATATCTTCCTCAATAAACTTTTCTTTTGAAAAAGGAAATACAATTTATATCATTTGATTCCTATGCATTATGTCGTTCAGTAATTACAGAGAAAAATGGATTTGTTCTTTTTCTCGTAATCTCTAAGGCTTAGAGAGTACATGTTTCTTCAAAATAATCTTTCCTAAGATTTAAAAAAAGCAGGTAAATACAAAAATGATGAATTAAAGGAGAGCCAGGGTGACAAATCGAGCTTATGATACCGTTATAATCCTCCTTTTTACAGTAACCTATTCAAATCTTTAGCAGCAACACATTCATTTCCATTTACACTAAAGTGAGAGAGGAAAAACGTGGTTTCTGGAAACACATAAGACAGCATAAGGCTAGTGTATTATGGGACTCAGCCTGCTCAATGCGTGCGTATTTAAGCAGCGAGAGCTTTTCACTCTCCGGAAGGAACTCAAAACGAATACAATGCTAGATGATAGCCCCAAGCAGTATGTGCAGCCACAGGAAAAGCATCCAAGTAAAAAAAATCTTCCAAAACAATTTTCAAATTGCTTTAAACTTCTTTTTTGGGACAGTATGATTTTGGTGTGAAGGTAAAGGAATCTGATAAAATGACTCTTTTTCCTTCAAGTTATCTTAAAGTAGTATGCAGCCTGAAACTCCCTGGGCACGTCTGCAGCGAGAGGCAGCAGTCCCGAGTGCCCTTTATGCTGTGCCACCAGGCCCGAAACCATGGCATAGGAACACCTCACACAACGGGAGCCGTGGATACCAGAACTGCTCTTGCTGCCATCACGGATGAATGAGGCACCTGACATTCCAAGACCCATGCTTTGTCTGAGGCATTTTCAATGCATTATTTACTTGAATCCTCATAATCATTTTGTCAAGGAAGGTGGGTTTTACTCTCCCTATATTACCATGGAGGGTATCACACGCCCAGTAAGCTTAATTCGTTTCCTGAGCTGCCCTTGCATTAAGGAACGGAACTGCGCGATGTGAACCCTGTACTCTCCCTCTCTGTAACCTGTGGTCTTAGCCACTACATGTACTTCACTGCTGTTGAAAAGACATTTTTATATTTGATACTGATCACAATATTCAGGACTGAAAGCAGAGTCATGATGACGTTATGGCAGGTTTGTGGACAAAGCCAATGCATATACCCCGTGTCTACAAGTCAAAAAATTACCAATACGAAATCTGTTCAGTGATTCCCTTCTTCAATACGAATTCAGAGGAGAGAGTTTTTGCTGAGATGTCAAATGCAGTCAGTTTGAACAGCAGTTGTACTTGCTACGTTTTTACACCCTACAACTCTAAGAAGGAAACCTGCTAAACCGTTTATGCTCACCAGCTTATGGTGCTTTTGATTAAATTTCAAGCATTCAATCCATTAACCTTTTTTTATCCACGCGTAATTTGTACACAATTTGTTTTATTCAGCTAGGAAAATCTACATTAGTCAAAAAACGGACAGATGATTTTGGTGTCCAAAATTCACCGGACAAATATCATTGTTTATAATTTTCATTTGGCATTAATAAAAGAATAATTTCTATGTGCGTTTCGTGAATTGGGACGTCTTCTGACTCCAGGGTTTCATAGAATGACAAATGGATTGTTGGGGGAAATCTGAAGCATGTATTAAAAGTTTAATTCACTGAACATTCAGAACAATTGTGGGTGAGACAAAGAAATATATCTTCCTCAATAAACTTTTCTTTTGAAAAAGGAAAAACAAATTATATCATTTGAATAATATGCTTTATGTCGTTCAGTAATTACACGGAAAAAGGAATTTGTTCTTTTTCTCTTAATCTCTAAGGCTTAGAGAATGCATGTTTCTTGTACATAATCTTTCCTAACATTTAAAGAAGGAGCTAAATAGAAAAACGATGAATTAAAGGAGACCCATGGTGACAAATCGAGCTTTTGATACCGTTATAATCCTACTTTTTACAGTAACTAATTCAAATCTTTAGCAGCAACACATTCATTTCCATTTATAATAAAATGAGAGAGGGAAAACGTGGTTTCTGGAAACACATAAAACAGCATAAGGCTAGTGTATTATGGGATTCAGCCTGCTTAATGCGTATTTAAGCAGCGAGAGCTGGTCACTCTCCGGAAGGAACTCAAAACGAATACAATTCTACACGACTTTTTTGATAGCCCCAAGTACTATGTCCAACCACAGGAAAAGCATCCCAGTAAATTAAATCTTCCAAAACAATTTTCAAATTGCTGTAAACTTCTTTTTTGGAATGTATGCCTTTGGTGTGAAGGTTAAGGAAACTGATAAAATGTCTCTTTTTCCTTAAAATTACCTTAAAGTAGTATGCAGCCTGAAACTCTCTGGGCAATTCTGCAGCGAGAGGAAGCAGTCCTGAGTTCCCTTTATGCTCTGGCACCAGGCCCGAAATCATGGCATAGGAACACCTCACACAACGAGTGCCTTGGATACAAGAACTGCTCTTGCTGCCATCACGGATGACTGATGCACCCGATATTCCAAGCGCCCTGCTTTGTCCGAGGCATTTTCAGTGCTTTATTTACTTTAATCCTTATAATCATTTTGTCAAGGTAGGTGGGTTTTATTCTCCCTATACTACCATGGAGGGAATCACAACCCCAGTAAGCTTAATTCGTTTCCTGAGCTTCCCTTGCATTAAGGAAGGGAAGTGCGCGATATGTACCCAGTACTGTCCCTCTCTGTAAACTCTGGTCTTAGCCACTACATGTACTTCACTGCTGTTGAAAAGACATTTTTATATTTGATACTGATCACAATATTCAGTGCTGAAAGCATTGACAAGATGACGTTAGGGCAGTTTGATGGAAAAAGCCACTGCATATAACCTGTGTCTACCTGTCAAAAAATTAGCCATACGAAATATTTTCAGTGATTCCCTTCTTCAATATGAATTCAGAGGAGAGAGTTTTTGCTGAGATATGCAGTGCAGTAAGTCTGAACAGCAGTTGTACTATCTGCGTTTTTACACCCCTCAACTCTAAGAAGTAAACCTGCAAATCAGTTTTATGCTCACCAGCTTGGGGTGCTTTTGAATATATTTCAAGCGTTCAATCCATTATCCTTTTTTTGTCCACGCGTAATTTGTAGACAGTTTTGTTTTATTCAGCTAGGAAAATCTACATTTGTGAAAAAACGGACAGATTATTTTTGTGTCCAAAATTCACCGGACAAATATCATTGCTTATAATTTTCCTTTTGCCATTAATAAGAGAATAATTTCTATGCGTGCTTCATGTATTGGGACGTCTTCTGACTCCAGGATTTCATAGAATAACAAATGGATTGTTGGGGGATATCTGAAGCTTCTATTAAGAGTTTAATTCACTAAACATTCAGAACAATTGTGGGTGAGAAAAAGAAATATATCTTCCTCAATAAACTTTTATTTTGAAAAAGGAAATGCAATATATAGCATTTGATTCCTATGCATTATGTCGTTCAGTAATTACAGAGAAAAATGAGTTTGTTCTTTTTCTCGTAATCTCTAAGGCTTAGAGAGTACATGTTTCTTCAATATAATCTTTCCTAACATTTAAAGAAGGAGCTAAATAGAAAAATGATGAATTAAAAGAGAGTCATGGTGACAAATCGAGCTTTTGATACCGTTATAATCCTCTTTTTACAGTAACTAATTCAAATCTTTAGCAGCAACACATTCATTTCCATATATACTAAAATGAGAGAGGAAAAACGTGGTTTCTGGAAACACATAAAACAGCATAAGGCTAGTGTAGTATGGGACTCAGCCTGCTTAATACGTATTTAAGCAGCGAGAGCTGGTCACTCTCCGGAAGGAACTCAAAACGAATACAATGCTACACGACTTCATTGATAGCCACTAGTAGTATGTCCAGCCAAAGGAAAAGCATCACAGTAAAATAAGTTTCCAAAACAATTTTCAAATTGCTTTAAACTTCATTTTGGATAGTATGCCTTTGTTGTGAAGGTTACGGAAACTGATAAAATGTCTCTTTTTCCTTAAAATTATCTTAAAGAGGTATGCAGCCTGAAACTCTCTGGGCACTTCTGCAGCGAGAGGCAGCAGTCCCGAGTGCCCTTTGCGCTGTGGCACCAGGCCCGAAATCATGGATTAGGAACACCTCATCAGCGGGTGCCATGGATACAAGAAGTACTCTTGCTGCCATCACGAGTGACAGATTCACCCGATATTCCAAGCGCCCTGCATTGTCCGAGGCATTTTCAATGCATTATTTACTTTAATCCTCATAATGTTTTGGTCAAGGAAGGTGGGTTTTACTCCCCCTACACTACCATGAAGGGAATCACACGCCCAGTAACGTTAATTCGTTTCCTGAGCTGCCCTGGCATTAAGGAAGGGAAGTGCGCGATGTGAACCCAGTACTCTCCCTCTCTGTAAACTCTGGTCTTAGCCACTACATGCACTTCACTGCTGTTGAAAAGACATTTTTATATTTGATACTGATCCCAATATTCAGGACTGAAAGCATAGTCAAGATGACGTTACGGCAGTTTAATGGAAAAAGCCAATGCATATACCCAGTGTCTACATGTCAAAAAATTACCTATACGAAATCTTTTCAGTGATTCCTTTCTTCAATATGAATTCAGAGGACAGAGTTTTTGCTGAGATGTCAAATGCAGTCAGTTTGAGCAGCAGTTGTACTTACTGCGTTTTAACACCCTGCAACTCTAAGAACGAAACCTGCAAAACAGTTTCATGCTCACCAGCTTGGGGCGCTTTTGATTAAATTTCAAGCGTTCAGTCCATAAACCTTTTTTTGTCCACACGTAATTTGTACACAGTTTTGTTTTATTCACCTAGGAAAATCTGCATTTCTCAAAAAGCGGACAGATTATTTTGTTGTCCAAAATTCACCGGACAAGTATCATTGTTTATAATTTTCATTTGGCATTAATAAAAGAATAATTTCTATGTGCGTTTCGTGGATTGGGACGAATTCTGACTCCAGGGATTCATGGAATGACAAATGGATTGTTGGGGGAAATCTGAAGCTTGTATTAAAAGTTTAATTCACTGAACATTCAGAACAATTGTGGGTGAGAAAAAGAAATGTATCTTCCTCAATAAACTTTTCTTTTGAAAAAGGATATACAATTTATATCATTTGAATCCTATGCTTTCTGTCGTTCAGTAATTACACAGAAAAAGGAATTTGTTTTTTTTCGCTTCATCTCAAAGGCTTAGACGGTAGAAGGTTCCTGAAAATAATCGTTCCTAAGATTTCTTGAAGCAGCTAAAGAGAAAAATGATGAATTAAGGGGGAGCCATGGTGAGAAATCGAGCTTTTTGTACCGTTATAATCAACCTTTTTACAGTAACTAATTTGAATCTTAAGCAGCAACACATTCATTTCCATATATACTAAAATGAGAGAGGAAAAATGTGGTTTCTGGAAACACACGAAACAGCATAAGGCTAGTGTATTACGGGACTCAGGCTGCTTAATGCGTATTTAAGCAGCGAGAGCTGGTCACTCTCCGGAAGGAACTCAAAACGAATACAATGCTACACGACTTTATTGATAGCCCCAAGTAGTATGTCCAGCCTCAGGAAAAGCATCCCAGTAAAATAAATCTTCCAAAACAATTTTCAAATTGCTTTAAACTTCTTTTTGGGATAGTATGCCTTTGGTGTGAAGGTTAAGGAAACTGCTAAAATGTCTCTTTTTCCTTAAAATTACCTTAAAGTAGAAAGCAGACTGAATCTCTCTGTACACTTCTGCAGGGAGAGGCTGCAGTCCTGAGTGCCCTTTATGCTGTGGCACCAGGCCCGAAATCATGGCATAGGAACACCTCACACAACGGGTGCCATGGATACAAGAACTGCTCTTGCTGCCATCACGGATGACTGATGCACCCGATATTCCAAGCGCCCTGCTTTGTCTGAGGCATTTTTCAATGCATTATTTACTTTAATCCTCATAATCATGTTGTCAAGGAAGGTGTGTTTTAGTCCCCCTTTACTACCATGGAGGGAATCACAAGCCCAGTAAGGTTAATTCGTTTCCTGAGATTCCCTGGCATTAAGGAACGGAAGTGCGCGATGTGACCCCAGTACTCTCCCTCTCTGTAACCTGTGGTCTTAGCCACTACATGTACTCCACTGCTGTTGAAAAGACATTTTTATATTTGACACTGATACCAATATTAAGGACTGAAAGCATATTCAAGATGACGTTATGGCAGTTTGATGGAAAAAGCCAATGCATATACCCAGTGTATACATGTCAAAAAATTACCTATACGAAATGTTTTCAGTGATTCCCTTCTTCAATATGAATTCAGAGGACAGAGTTTTCGCTGAGATGTCCAAGGAAGTCAGTTTGAGCAGCAGTTGTACTTACTGCGTTTTTTCACCCTGCAACTCTAAGAAGGAAACCTGCAAAACAGTTTTATGCTCACCAGCTTGCGGCGCTTCTGATTAAATTTCAAGCGTTCAATCCATTAACCTATTTTTGACCACGCGTAATTTGTACACAGTTTTGTTTTATTCACCTAGGAAAATCTGCATTTCTCAAAAAGCAGACAGATTATTTTGGTGTTCAAAATTCACCAGAAAAATATCATTGTTTATAATTTTCATTTGTCATTAATAAAAGAATAATTTCTATGTGTGTTTCGTGGATTGGGACGTCTTCTGACTCCAGGGTTTCATGGAATGACAAATGGATTGTTGGGGGAAATCTGAAGCTTTATTAAAAGTTTAATTCACTGAACATTCAGAACAATTGTGGGTGAGAAAAAGAAATGTGTCTTCCTCAATAAACTTTTCTTTCGAAAAAGGAAATACAATTTATATCATTTGAATCCTATGCCTTATGTCGTTCAGTAATTACAGAGATAAAGGAATTTGTTCTTTTTCGCTTCATCTCTAAGGCTTAGACGGTACAAGGTTCCTGAAAATAATCGTTCCTAAGATTTCTTGAAGCACCTAAACAGAAAAATGATGAATTAAGGGAGAGAAGTGGTGACAAATCGAGCTTTTGATACCGTTATAATCCACCTTTTTACAGTAACTCATTCGATTCTTTAGCGACAACACATTCATTCCCACATATTCTAAAATGAGAGAGGAAAAATGTGGTTTCTGGAAACACATGAAGCAGCATAAGGCTAGTGTATTACGGGACTCAGGCTGCTTAATGCGTATATAAGCAGCGAGAGCTGGTCACTCTCCGGAAGAAACTCAAAACGAATACAATGCTACACGACTCTATTGATAGCCCCAAGTAGTATCTCCAGCCACAGGAAAAGCATCCCAGTAAAATAAATCTTCCAAAACAATTTTCAAATTGTTTTCAACTTCTGTTTTGGATAGTATGCCTTTGGTGTGAAGGTTAAGAAAACTGATAAAATGTCTCTTTTTCCTTAAAATTATCTTAAAGTAGTATGCAGCCTGAAACTCTCTGGGCACTTCTGCAGCGAGAGGCAGCAGTCCTGAGTGCCCTTTATGCTGTGGCACCAGGCCCGAAAACATGGCATAGGAACACCTCACACAACGGGTGCCATGGATACAAGAACTGTTCTTGATGCCATCACGGGTGACTGATGCACCCGATATTCCAAGAGCCCTGCTTTTTCCGAGGCATTTTCAGTGTATTATTTACTTTAATCCTCATAATCATTTTGTCAAGGAAGGTGGGTTTTACTCTCCCTATATTACCATGGAGGGTATCACACGCCCAGTAAGCTTAATTCGTTTCCTGCGCTGCCCTTGCATTAAGGAACGGAACTGCACGGTGTGTACCCAGTACTCTCGCTCTGTAACCTGTGGTCTTAGCCACTACATGTACTTCACTGCTGTTGAAAAGACATTTTTATATTTGACACTGATCCCAATATTAAGGACTGAAAATATAGTCAAGATGAAGTTATGGCAGTTTGATGGAAAAAGCCAATGCATAAACCCAGTGTCTACATGTCAAAAAATTACCTATACGAAATCTTTTCAGTGATTCCCTTCTTCAATATGAATTCAGAGGACAGAGTTTTTGCTGAGATGTCAAATGCAGTCAGTCTGAACAGCAGTTGTACTTACTGCGTTTTCCAAACTGCAACTCTAAGAAGGAAATCTGCAAAACAGTTTTATGCTCACCAGCTATGGGCGCTACTGATTAAATTTCAACCGTTCAATCTATTAACCTTTTTTTGTCCACGCGTAATTTATACACAGTTTTGTTTTATTCAACTAGGAAAATCTGCATTTGCAAAAAGCGGACAGATTATTTTCGTATCCAAAATTCACCGGACAAATATCATTGTTTATAATTTTCATTTGGCATTAATAAAAGAATAATTTCTTTGTGCGTTTCGTGTATTGGGACGTCTTCTGACTCCAGGGTTTCATGGAATGACAATGGATTGTTGGGGGAAATCTGAAGCTTGTACTAAAAGTTTAATTCACTGAAAACATACAGAACAATTACGGGTGAGAAAAAGAAATATATCTTCCTCAATAAACTTTTCTTTTGAAAAAGGAAAAACAAATTATATCATTTGAATAATATGCTTTATGTCGTTACGCACGCAGAACCACACAACCACTACATACCACACATAAAGCCACACACAACACACACTCAAGGAACAGCCACCGCACACACGAGAAGACACCCACAAACACATACATACAGAACACACAGAACCTCTCAGCACGCACACAGCGGAACATAGAAAACAACAT
Source organism: Manis javanica (assembly GCF_040802235.1). Lineage (NCBI taxonomy): Eukaryota > Metazoa > Chordata > Mammalia > Pholidota > Manidae > Manis > Manis javanica. Next base: position 29,706,300 of record NC_133156.1, on the reverse strand, counting down.
ACATCACAGGACATGAAAGCACACAATTCACACAAACCACAGTTCAACGAGTACATGCAACACCCACTATGAGGCACAAGCACACACAGACAACACGTCTCACATCGCACACTTAACTCGACCAAACGCACACAGAGCCTCTCAAACACAGCCAAACACAAATCACAATCACACACGCCGACCAGGCACGCCACATACGAAACCGCATGCTAGACACACAACCAACAAAAACCCACATAGCGCACATTCCGCTCACTACGCACCACACAGGCAATCACGCACAGACACCCCACACTCATATCCATGCGCGGGCTGCACCACGCAAAACACACACACCCCAATCCCAAAATGTAACACCAGTCACAAGACACACACACACCAGACACATCAAAGCACATAATTGCTCACAAAAAAAACACATGAACCACATTTCACAGAGTACACACAGCACACACAATGAGGCACACTAAACAGGCACAACCACACACAGACAACACATTTCACATCACACTCATCACAAGCAAACACCCACACACCCACTCAAACACAACCACTCACAATTCGCACACACACGAAACACACACCACACACAGCACATGCAAAATGACATGCAAGAAATACAGAAACCGCATCAGAAAGAACACCGAAATTATGAAACACACATTTCACACACTACACACATCGCGCAAAGCACGCATAAAACATACAGCACACAGAGCCTCACAGAACACCCAATGCAAAGCACACAGCGTACATACAAAGCATGTCGGACACAACACACGATAATATCCCACACAACCCTTAAAATACACAGATGACACAGCACGCACACAATACGCCAAACAGATAAGAATACACACAACACACATGCCACTGAGAACGCCATACGTTGCACATCACGCAACACACGTGCGGTCACACCGCACATTCAACATGAAACAGAAAACCCTTCACAGACCACATAACATTCCCGACCATGAACACAACACGCAAACACAAGACACCAAACATGCAGCACACGAAGACACACTCCAAGCACACAACACCCAACACAGAACCATCCACAACCACGCCAGTCACACAGCACTCCACGGGGAAGTAAGTACACACGGAACACACACTACACACAACAAACCACCCAAACTGCACAAATCGCATACACAGCAGCCACAACACAGAAAGAGCACAACACACAGGAAACACACACACAACCACATAAACACCGCCACACACACTAAAATTTGCTATTTTAAAATCACAGACTTCAAAGCCGAAAACACACAATAACAGCATGCAAAACGTTACACAACACAGAAAGAATACACACACCATCACACACCGCCACAAAACACGCCCTACCATATACACAAAAGACAACGCACTTCACACATAACACAAAACCCAACACAAAGAAGGCGCACAGCAATGTGTGTGACATTAAGAGAGGCACATCAGTACGTTACCACAACACACGAAATAATACACAAATCACAGAATACATCACATAAGCACACACAAGCATCACACACAAATTGAACATCACAACTCACAGCACGCACAACAACCCTGCATTAACAACCAACACACACACCGACGCAACCACTACATGCCACACAGAAAGCCACACACACACACACACACACACAACACACACTCAAGGAATCACCACAACAAACACAGGGAAACACCCGCAAACACAAAGGTATCGAGAACACACACACAAGCTCAACATGCGAACAGCACAACATATGAACAACATACACCACAAACATCAAATGAGGCCCTCTGCACAAGCAAAACCACACACAGATAACACATCTCACCTCACACACACTCAACCACTCAAACACAACCACGCGCAAATCACAATCACACACGCGAAACACACACAACACTCACGAATCCGTAGACAAAACACACATAACCAGCAAAGGAGACGAATAGCACACGTCACGCACGACACGCTACACGCACAACCACACACAGACACACCACGCATACATCCTCACACGGGAGCACAACGCAGAACACCCACACAACACAGAAACACGCAACGCAATAGTCAGTACACACACCACACCCTCCAAGGCACGTAACCGCTCACAATACACACGAAGAACTGCACAGACTACGTACTGCACACACCAAGAGACACACTAAACAAGCACAACCGCACACAGTCAACACATTGCACATCATGTGAATAACTCAGCCAGACACACACACACACACACACACACACACACACAAACTCTCTAACACAACACGCAAATCACAATCACACACACACAAAACTGTCACAACCCATCCAAATCCACACGCAACTGACGCAAACACAAGCAACACACATATAACGCACAGCACACAGCACACCCAACCACAAGCATACAGTACAGAGCACACACAGACCCACCTGCAGACAGCACTACCAAACCCCACCCACCGCACCCCACCCCACCCACACACACACCGAGCACAGGCACACAGCACGCCCGTCACAAGGCCGAATCAACATCACACGCAACGCTCTGATTGCACAGACCACCCAACATCTACCCGGTAGGTAACACACAGAAGGCATATAGGCAGCACACACACAACCCAGAGCACAGTACATACCACGACAGCCCGAAGAAACACCAGACACATGTCACACTAAACTTTAGACTGGGAGCCACACACCACACAACACGGACAACCGCCGACAGATGAAAGGCATCATGAAAGGCAAAATATACATTGCACACAAAGACCCACTGGACGCACACAACATACCACACACAAATACCAGCATCGTACAAATAACACGCCACACAGTGGAAAATACACAGAACAGTGTACTCAACAAGCAGTAAGGAACCTCACACGTAACATACAACATGCACACAGCACGGACAGCACACAACACACAGAAAACAAGCAAGACCCGCAGACCGTAGTCCCCACAACGCGAAACGCACAAGAACACGGCACACAGAGCGTACAACAGAGAATACGCACAGAATCACAAGAGAGCACCGCAAAGCACCAACCAACTACCATGTACCAACAACACATACAGCTCACTGCACCCACAGCGAACCCAGAAAACACAAAAGAGCTCAAGTGTATCGGCTTGTACCGCAATGTTTGCTAAGTGTTCTATGTCACATAGGAGCGAATTGCAGCGTAGCATTGTCTCAGGGAGGGTCTCCTCAGTGCACGGTGGATTGTTTCCCCAGCAAAGTCTGGCATAAGGCTCTCCTGCGGCAGTGTCTGACCCTTTGCTACAAAGGCATCCTCACGGCGTTGCTATGAAAGGGACGAGGTGGCTCTTTGCGTCCTCTTGTAGCGCCCTCGGGAAACAAGGCCGTCCCAGAGGCTTGATTACAAGCCTGCGGAGGAAACGGACAGGCAGGAGAGTCTGTCCCCAGTGCGCTTGAACGCAGAAGTCTCGCAACACCCAAACAGCACATCACACTGAACATCAAACCCCACACACACCGAGAACATAGCTGCACACTATACACCTGAAACACGGTTCTCAGAGTAGACACAACACACACAGTGAGGCTCACTGACCAAGCATGACCACACACAGTACACACATCACAAATTACACTCGTTACTCAAACAGCCAACCACACCTACAACCTGTCAAACACAACCACACACAAATCACACTCACACGTGCAAAACGAAGACACCACGCATGCAACACGTACAAACCCACACGCAACACACACGCGCACAAACCACAACGGAAACAACACCGAGTTTAGGCCACACACATTTCACACACTACCCACATCATTCCAAGCACACATAAAACGTACAGCACACAGAGCCTCCCAGAATGCGCAATGCCAGACGCACAACATATACACAGAGCATATCAGTCATAACACACATTTAATATCTCACACAACTTGCAAAACACACAGACCACGCAACACACACACAATATGCAACACACAGAGAATACACTCAACGAAACACAAGTCACAGAACAACACATCACACAACACACACAAGCATCACACACAGAAATTAGCATCACAACTCGTAGCACACGCAACACCCTGCATCAGCAATGCGACGCACGCAGAACAACACAACCACTACATACCACACATAAAGCCACACACAACACACACTCAAGGAACAGCCACCGCACACCCACAAACACATACATACAGAACACACAGAACCTCTCAGCACGCACACAGCGGAACATAGAAAACAACATACATCACAGGACATAAAAGCACACAATTCACACAAACCACAGTTCAACGAGTACACGCAACACCCACAATGAGGCACAAGCACACACAGACAACACGTCTCACATCGCACACTTAACTCGACCAAACGCACACAGAGCCTCTCAAACACAGCCAAACACAAATCACAATCACACACGCCGACCAGGCACGCCACATACGAAACCACATGCAAGACACACAACCAACAAAAACCCACATAGCGCACATTCCACTCACTACGCACCACACACGCAATCACGCACAGACACCCCACACTCATATCCACGCGCGGGCTGCACCACGCAAAACACACACACCCCAATCCCAAAATGTAACACCAGTCACAAGACACACACACACCAGACACATCAAAGCACATAATTGCTCACAAAAAAACACATGAACCACATTTCACAGAGTACACACAGCACACACAATGAGGCACACTAAACAGGCACAACCACACACAGACAACACATTTCACATCACACTCATCACAAGCAAACACCCACACACCCACTCAAACACAACCACTCACAATTCGCAATCACACACACGAAACACACACCACACACAGCACATGCAAAATGACATGCAAGAAATACACAAACCGCATCAGAAAGAACACCGAAATTATGAAACACACATTTCACACACTACACACATCGCGCAAAGCACGCATAAAACAGACAGCACACAGAGCCTCACAGAACACCCAATGCAAAGCACACAGCGTACATACAAAGCATGTCGGACACAACACACGATAATATCCCACACAACCCTTAAAATACACAGATGACACAGCACGCACACAATACGCCAAACAGATAAGAATACACACAACACACATGCCACTGAGAACGCCATACGTTGCACATCACGCAACACACGTGCGGTCACACCGCACATTCAACATGAAACAGAAAACCCTTCACAGACCACATAACATTCCCGACCATGAACACAACACGCAAACACAAGACACCAAACATGCAGCACACGAAGACACACTCCAAGCACACAACACCCAACACAGAACCATCCACAACCACGCCAGTCACACAGCACTCCACGGGGAAGTAAGTACACACGGAACACACACTACACACAACAAACCACCCAAACTGCACAAATCGCATACACAGCAGCCACAACACAGAAAGAGCACAACACACAGGAAACACACACACAACCACATAAACACCGCCACACACACTAAAATTTGCTATTTTAAAATCACAGACTTCAAAGCCGAAAACACACAATAACAGCATGCAAAACGTTACACAACACAGAAAGAATACACACACCATCACACACCGCCACAAAACACGCCCTACCATATACACAAAAGACAACGCACTTCACACATAACACAAAACCCAACACAAAGAAGGCGCACAGCAATGTGTGTGACATTAAGAGAGGCACATCAGTACGTTACCACAACACACGAAATAATACACAAATCACAGAATACATCACATAAGCACACACAAGCATCACACACAAATTGAACATCACAACTCACAGCACGCACAACAACCCTGCATTAACAACCAACACACACACCGACGCAACCACTACATGCCACACAGAAAGCCACACACACACACACACACACACACACAACACACACTCAAGGAATCACCACAACAAACACAGGGAAACACCCGCAAACACAAAGGTATCGAGAACACACACACAAGCTCAACATGCGAACAGCACAACATATGAACAACATACACCACAAACATCAAATGAGGCCCTCTGCACAAGCAAAACCACACACAGATAACACATCTCACCTCACACACACTCAACCACTCAAACACAACCACGCGCAAATCACAATCACACACGCGAAACACACACAACACTCACGAATCCGTAGACAAAACACACATAACCAGCAAAGGAGACGAATAGCACACGTCACGCACGACACGCTACACGCACAACCACACACAGACACACCACGCATACATCCTCACACGGGAGCACAACGCAGAACACCCACACAACACAGAAACACGCAACGCAATAGTCAGTACACACACCACACCCTCCAAGGCACGTAACCGCTCACAATACACACGAAGAACTGCACAGACTACGTACTGCACACACCAAGAGACACACTAAACAAGCACAACCGCACACAGTCAACACATTGCACATCATGTGAATAACTCAGCCAGACACACACACACACACACACACACACACACACACACAAACTCTCTAACACAACACGCAAATCACAATCACACACACACAAAACTGTCACAACCCATCCAAATCCACACGCAACTGACGCAAACACAAGCAACACACATATAACGCACAGCACACAGCACACCCAACCACAAGCATACAGTACAGAGCACACACAGACCCACCTGCAGACAGCACTACCAAACCCCACCCACCGCACCCCACCCCACCCACACACACACCGAGCACAGGCACACAGCACGCCCGTCACAAGGCCGAATCAACATCACACGCAACGCTCTGATTGCACAGACCACCCAACATCTACCCGGTAGGTAACACACAGAAGGCATATAGGCAGCACACACACAACCCAGAGCACAGTACATACCACGACAGCCCGAAGAAACACCAGACACATGTCACACTAAACTTTAGACTGGGAGCCACACACCACACAACACGGACAACCGCCGACAGATGAAAGGCATCATGAAAGGCAAAATATACATTGCACACAAAGACCCACTGGACGCACACAACATACCACACACAAATACCAGCATCGTACAAATAACACGCCACACAGTGGAAAATACACAGAACAGTGTACTCAACAAGCAGTAAGGAACCTCACACGTTACATACAAGATGCACACAGCACGGACAGCACACAACACACAGAAAACAAGCAAGACCCGCAGACCGTAGTCCCCACAACGCGAAACGCACAAGAACACGGCACACAGAGCGTACAACAGAGAATACGCACAGAATCACAAGAGAGCACCGCAAAGCACCAACCAACTACCATGTACCAACAACACATACAGCTCACTGCACCCACAGCGAACCCAGAAAACACAAAAGAGCTCAAGTGTATCGGCTTGTACCGCAATGTTTGCTAAGTGTTCTATGTCACATAGGAGCGAATTGCAGCGTAGCATTGTCTCAGGGAGGGTCTCCTCAGTGCACGGTGGATTGTTTCCCCAGCAAAGTCTGGCATAAGGCTCTCCTGCGGCAGTGTCTGACCCTTTGCTACAAAGGCATCCTCACGGCGTTGCTATGAAAGGGACGAGGTGGCTCTTTGCGTCCTCTTGTAGCGCCCTCGGGAAACAAGGCCGTCCCAGAGGCTTGATTACAAGCCTGCGGAGGAAACGGACAGGCAGGAGAGTCTGTCCCCAGTGCGCTTGAACGCAGAAGTCTCGCAACACCCAAACAGCACATCACACTGAACATCAAACCCCACACACACCGAGAACATAGCTGCACACTATACACCTGAAACACGGTTCTCAGAGTAGGCACAACACACACAGTGAGGCTCACTGACCAAGCATGACCACACACAGTACACACATCACAAATTACACTCGTTACTCAAACAGCCAACCACACCTACAACCTGTCAAACACAACCACACACAAATCACACTCACACGTGCAAAACGAAGACACCACGCATGCAACACGTACAAACCCACACGCAACACACACGCGCACAAACCACAACGGAAACAACACCGAGTTTAGGCCACACACATTTCACACACTACCCACATCATTCCAAGCACACATAAAACGTACAGCACACAGAGCCTCCCAGAATGCGCAATGCCAGACGCACAACATATACACAGAGCATATCAGTCATAACACACATTTAATATCTCACACAACTTGCAAAACACACAGACCACGCAACACACACACAATATGCAACACACAGAGAATACACTCAACGAAACACAAGTCACAGAACAACACATCACACAACACACACAAGCATCACACACAGAAATTAGCATCACAACTCGTAGCACACGCAACACCCTGCATCAGCAATGCGACGCACGCAGAACAACACAACCACTACATACCACACATAAAGCCACACACAACACACACTCAAGGAACAGCCACCGCACACCCACAAACACATACATACAGAACACACAGAACCTCTCAGCACGCACACAGCGGAACATAGAAAACAACATACATCACAGGACATAAAAGCACACAATTCACACAAACCACAGTTCAACGAGTACACGCAACACCCACAATGAGGCACAAGCACACACAGACAACACGTCTCACATCGCACACTTAACTCGACCAAACGCACACAGAGCCTCTCAAACACAGCCAAACACAAATCACAATCACACACGCCGACCAGGCACGCCACATACGAAACCACATGCAAGACACACAACCAACAAAAACCCACATAGCGCACATTCCACTCACTACGCACCACACACGCAATCACGCACAGACACCCCACACTCATATCCACGCGCGGGCTGCACCACGCAAAACACACACACCTCAATCCCAAAATGTAACACCAGTCACAAGACACACACACACCAGACACATCAAAGCACATAATTGCTCACAAAAAAACACATGAACCACATTTCACAGAGTACACACAGCACACACAATGAGGCACACTAAACAGGCACAACCACACACAGACAACACATTTCACATCACACTCATCACAAGCAAACACCCACACACCCACTCAAACACAACCACTCACAATTCGCAATCACACACACGAAACACACACCACACACAGCACATGCAAAATGACATGCAAGAAATACACAAACCGCATCAGAAAGAACACCGAAATTATGAAACACACATTTCACACACTACACACATCGCGCAAAGCACGCATAAAACAGACAGCACACAGAGCCTCACAGAACACCCAATGCAAAGCACACAGCGTACATACAAAGCATGTCGGACACAACACACGATAATATCCCACACAACCCTTAAAATACACAGATGACACAGCACGCACACAATACGCCAAACAGATAAGAATACACACAACACACATGCCACTGAGAACGCCATACGTTGCACATCACGCAACACACGTGCGGTCACACCGCACATTCAACATGAAACAGAAAACCCTTCACAGACCACATAACATTCCCGACCATGAACACAACACGCAAACACAAGACACCAAACATGCAGCACACGAAGACACACTCCAAGCACACAACACCCAACACAGAACCATCCACAACCACGCCAGTCACACAGCACTCCACGGGGAAGTAAGTACACACGGAACACACACTACACACAACAAACCACCCAAACTGCACAAATCGCATACACAGCAGCCACAACACAGAAAGAGCACAACACACAGGAAACACACACACAACCACATAAACACCGCCACACACACTAAAATTTGCTATTTTAAAATCACAGACTTCAAAGCCGAAAACACACAATAACAGCATGCAAAACGTTACACAACACAGAAAGAATACACACACCATCACACACCGCCACAAAACACGCCCTACCATATACACAAAAGACAACGCACTTCACACATAACACAAAACCCAACACAAAGAAGGCGCACAGCAATGTGTGTGACATTAAGAGAGGCACATCAGTACGTTACCACAACACACGAAATAATACACAAATCACAGAATACATCACATAAGCACACACAAGCATCACACACAAATTGAACATCACAACTCACAGCACGCACAACAACCCTGCATTAACAACCAACACACACACCGACGCAACCACTACATGCCACACAGAAAGCCACACACACACACACACACACACACACAACACACACTCAAGGAATCACCACAACAAACACAGGGAAACACCCGCAAACACAAAGGTATCGAGAACACACACACAAGCTCAACATGCGAACAGCACAACATATGAACAACATACACCACAAACATCAAATGAGGCCCTCTGCACAAGCAAAACCACACACAGATAACACATCTCACCTCACACACACTCAACCACTCAAACACAACCACGCGCAAATCACAATCACACACGCGAAACACACACAACACTCACGAATCCGTAGACAAAACACACATAACCAGCAAAGGAGACGAATAGCACACGTCACGCACGACACGCTACACGCACAACCACACACAGACACACCACGCATACATCCTCACACGGGAGCACAACGCAGAACACCCACACAACACAGAAACACGCAACGCAATAGTCAGTACACACACCACACCCTCCAAGGCACGTAACCGCTCACAATACACACGAAGAACTGCACAGACTACGTACTGCACACACCAAGAGACACACTAAACAAGCACAACCGCACACAGTCAACACATTGCACATCATGTGAATAACTCAGCCAGACACACACACACACACACACACACACACACACACACAAACTCTCTAACACAACACGCAAATCACAATCACACACACACAAAACTGTCACAACCCATCCAAATCCACACGCAACTGACGCAAACACAAGCAACACACATATAACGCACAGCACACAGCACACCCAACCACAAGCATACAGTACAGAGCACACACAGACCCACCTGCAGACAGCACTACCAAACCCCACCCACCGCACCCCACCCCACCCACACACACACCGAGCACAGGCACACAGCACGCCCGTCACAAGGCCGAATCAACATCACACGCAACGCTCTGATTGCACAGACCACCCAACATCTACCCGGTAGGTAACACACAGAAGGCATATAGGCAGCACACACACAACCCAGAGCACAGTACATACCACGACAGCCCGAAGAAACACCAGACACATGTCACACTAAACTTTAGACTGGGAGCCACACACCACACAACACGGACAACCGCCGACAGATGAAAGGCATCATGAAAGGCAAAATATACATTGCACACAAAGACCCACTGGACGCACACAACATACCACACACAAATACCAGCATCGTACAAATAACACGCCACACAGTGGAAAATACACAGAACAGTGTACTCAACAAGCAGTAAGGAACCTCACACGTTACATACAAGATGCACACAGCACGGACAGCACACAACACACAGAAAACAAGCAAGACCCGCAGACCGTAGTCCCCACAACGCGAAACGCACAAGAACACGGCACACAGAGCGTACAACAGAGAATACGCACAGAATCACAAGAGAGCACCGCAAAGCACCAACCAACTACCATGTACCAACAACACATACAGCTCACTGCACCCACAGCGAACCCAGAAAACACAAAAGAGCTCAAGTGTATCGGCTTGTACCGCAATGTTTGCTAAGTGTTCTATGTCACATAGGAGCGAATTGCAGCGTAGCATTGTCTCAGGGAGGGTCTCCTCAGTGCACGGTGGATTGTTTCCCCAGCAAAGTCTGGCATAAGGCTCTCCTGCGGCAGTGTCTGACCCTTTGCTACAAAGGCATCCTCACGGCGTTGCTATGAAAGGGACGAGGTGGCTCTTTGCGTCCTCTTGTAGCGCCCTCGGGAAACAAGGCCGTCCCAGAGGCTTGATTACAAGCCTGCGGAGGAAACGGACAGGCAGGAGAGTCTGTCCCCAGTGCGCTTGAACGCAGAAGTCTCGCAACACCCAAACAGCACATCACACTGAACATCAAACCCCACACACACCGAGAACATAGCTGCACACTATACACCTGAAACACGGTTCTCAGAGTAGGCACAACACACACAGTGAGGCTCACTGACCAAGCATGACCACACACAGTACACACATCACAAATTACACTCGTTACTCAAACAGCCAACCACACCTACAACCTGTCAAACACAACCACACACAAATCACACTCACACGTGCAAAACGAAGACACCACGCATGCAACACGTACAAACCCACACGCAACACACACGCGCACAAACCACAACGGAAACAACACCGAGTTTAGGCCACACACATTTCACACACTACCCACATCATTCCAAGCACACATAAAACGTACAGCACACAGAGCCTCCCAGAATGCGCAATGCCAGACGCACAACATATACACAGAGCATATCAGTCATAACACACATTTAATATCTCACACAACTTGCAAAACACACAGACCACGCAACACACACACAATATGCAACACACAGAGAATACACTCAACGAAACACAAGTCACAGAACAACACATCACACAACACACACAAGCATCACACACAGAAATTAGCATCACAACTCGTAGCACACGCAACACCCTGCATCAGCAATGCGACGCACGCAGAACAACACAACCACTACATACCACACATAAAGCCACACACAACACACACTCAAGGAACAGCCACCGCACACACGAGAAGACACCCACAAACACATACATACAGAACACACAGAACCTCTCAGCACGCACACAGCGGAACATAGAAAACAACATACATCACAGGACATAAAAGCACACAATTCACACAAACCACAGTTCAACGAGTACACGCAACACCCACAATGAGGCACAAGCACACACAGACAACACGTCTCACATCGCACACTTAACTCGACCAAACGCACACAGAGCCTCTCAAACACAGCCAAACACAAATCACAATCACACACGCCGACCAGGCACGCCACATACGAAACCACATGCAAGACACACAACCAACAAAAACCCACATAGCGCACATTCCACTCACTACGCACCACACACGCAATCACGCACAGACACCCCACACTCATATCCACGCGCGGGCTGCACCACGCAAAACACACACACCTCAATCCCAAAATGTAACACCAGTCACAAGACACACACACACCAGACACATCAAAGCACATAATTGCTCACAAAAAAACACATGAACCACATTTCACAGAGTACACACAGCACACACAATGAGGCACACTAAACAGGCACAACCACACACAGACAACACATTTCACATCACACTCATCACAAGCAAACACCCACACACCCACTCAAACACAACCACTCACAATTCGCAATCACACACACGAAACACACACCACACACAGCACATGCAAAATGACATGCAAGAAATACACAAACCGCATCAGAAAGAACACCGAAATTATGAAACACACATTTCACACACTACACACATCGCGCAAAGCACGCATAAAACAGACAGCACACAGAGCCTCACAGAACACCCAATGCAAAGCACACAGCGTACATACAAAGCATGTCGGACACAACACACGATAATATCCCACACAACCCTTAAAATACACAGATGACACAGCACGCACACAATACGCCAAACAGATAAGAATACACACAACACACATGCCACTGAGAACGCCATACGTTGCACATCACGCAACACACGTGCGGTCACACCGCACATTCAACATGAAACAGAAAACCCTTCACAGACCACATAACATTCCCGACCATGAACACAACACGCAAACACAAGACACCAAACATGCAGCACACGAAGACACACTCCAAGCACACAACACCCAACACAGAACCATCCACAACCACGCCAGTCACACAGCACTCCACGGGGAAGTAAGTACACACGGAACACACACTACACACAACAAACCACCCAAACTGCACAAATCGCATACACAGCAGCCACAACACAGAAAGAGCACAACACACAGGAAACACACACACAACCACATAAACACCGCCACACACACTAAAATTTGCTATTTTAAAATCACAGACTTCAAAGCCGAAAACACACAATAACAGCATGCAAAACGTTACACAACACAGAAAGAATACACACACCATCACACACCGCCACAAAACACGCCCTACCATATACACAAAAGACAACGCACTTCACACATAACACAAAACCCAACACAAAGAAGGCGCACAGCAATGTGTGTGACATTAAGAGAGGCACATCAGTACGTTACCACAACACAAGAAATAATACACAAATCACAGAATACATCACATAAGCACACACAAGCATCACACACAAATTGAACATCACAACTCACAGCACGCACAACAACCCTGCATTAACAACCAACACACACACCGACGCAACCACTACATGCCACACAGAAAGCCACACACACACACACACACACACACAACACACACTCAAGGAATCACCACAACAAACACAGGGAAACACCCGCAAACACAAAGGTATCGAGAACACACACACAAGCTCAACATGCGAACAGCACAACATATGAACAACATACACCACAAACATCAAATGAGGCCCTCTGCACAAGCAAAACCACACACAGATAACACATCTCACCTCACACACACTCAACCACTCAAACACAACCACGCGCAAATCACAATCACACACGCGAAACACACACAACACTCACGAATCCGTAGACAAAACACACATAACCAGCAAAGGAGACGAATAGCACACGTCACGCACGACACGCTACACGCACAACCACACACAGACACACCACGCATACATCCTCACACGGGAGCACAACGCAGAACACCCACACAACACAGAAACACGCAACGCAATAGTCAGTACACACACCACACCCTCCAAGGCACGTAACCGCTCACAATACACACGAAGAACTGCACAGACTACGTACTGCACACACCAAGAGACACACTAAACAAGCACAACCGCACACAGTCAACACATTGCACATCATGTGAATAACTCAGCCAGACACACACACACACACACACACACACACACACACAAACTCTCTAACACAACACGCAAATCACAATCACACACACACAAAACTGTCACAACCCATCCAAATCCACACGCAACTGACGCAAACACAAGCAACACACATATAACGCACAGCACACAGCACACCCAACCACAAGCATACAGTACAGAGCACACACAGACCCACCTGCAGACAGCACTACCAAACCCCACCCACCGCACCCCACCCCACCCACACACACACCGAGCACAGGCACACAGCACGCCCGTCACAAGGCCGAATCAACATCACACGCAACGCTCTGATTGCACAGACCACCCAACATCTACCCGGTAGGTAACACACAGAAGGCATATAGGCAGCACACACACAACCCAGAGCACAGTACATACCACGACAGCCCGAAGAAACACCAGACACATGTCACACTAAACTTTAGACTGGGAGCCACACACCACACAACACGGACAACCGCCGACAGATGAAAGGCATCATGAAAGGCAAAATATACATTGCACACAAAGACCCACTGGACGCACACAACATACCACACACAAATACCAGCATCGTACAAATAACACGCCACACAGTGGAAAATACACAGAACAGTGTACTCAACAAGCAGTAAGGAACCTCACACGTTACATACAAGATGCACACAGCACGGACAGCACACAACACACAGAAAACAAGCAAGACCCGCAGACCGTAGTCCCCACAACGCGAAACGCACAAGAACACGGCACACAGAGCGTACAACAGAGAATACGCACAGAATCACAAGAGAGCACCGCAAAGCACCAACCAACTACCATGTACCAACAACACATACAGCTCACTGCACCCACAGCGAACCCAGAAAACACAAAAGAGCTCAAGTGTATCGGCTTGTACCGCAATGTTTGCTAAGTGTTCTATGTCACATAGGAGCGAATTGCAGCGTAGCATTGTCTCAGGGAGGGTCTCCTCAGTGCACGGTGGATTGTTTCCCCAGCAAAGTCTGGCATAAGGCTCTCCTGCGGCAGTGTCTGACCCTTTGCTACAAAGGCATCCTCACGGCGTTGCTATGAAAGGGACGAGGTGGCTCTTTGCGTCCTCTTGTAGCGCCCTCGGGAAACAAGGCCGTCCCAGAGGCTTGATTACAAGCCTGCGGAGGAAACGGACAGGCAGGAGAGTCTGTCCCCAGTGCGCTTGAACGCAGAAGTCTCGCAACACCCAAACAGCACATCACACTGAACATCAAACCCCACACACACCGAGAACATAGCTGCACACTATACACCTGAAACACGGTTCTCAGAGTAGGCACAACACACACAGTGAGGCTCACTGACCAAGCATGACCACACACAGTACACACATCACAAATTACACTCGTTACTCAAACAGCCAACCACACCTACAACCTGTCAAACACAACCACACACAAATCACACTCACACGTGCAAAACGAAGACACCACGCATGCAACACGTACAAACCCACACGCAACACACACGCGCACAAACCACAACGGAAACAACACCGAGTTTAGGCCACACACATTTCACACACTACCCACATCATTCCAAGCACACATAAAACGTACAGCACACAGAGCCTCCCAGAATGCGCAATGCCAGACGCACAACATATACACAGAGCATATCAGTCATAACACACATTTAATATCTCACACAACTTGCAAAACACACAGACCACGCAACACACACACAATATGCAACACACAGAGAATACACTCAACGAAACACAAGTCACAGAACAACACATCACACAACACACACAAGCATCACACACAGAAATTAGCATCACAACTCGTAGCACACGCAACACCCTGCATCAGCAATGCGACGCACGCAGAACAACACAACCACTACATACCACACATAAAGCCACACACAACACACACTCAAGGAACAGCCACCGCACACACGAGAAGACACCCACAAACACATACATACAGAACACACAGAACCTCTCAGCACGCACACAGCGGAACATAGAAAACAACATACATCACAGGACATAAAAGCACACAATTCACACAAACCACAGTTCAACGAGTACACGCAACACCCACAATGAGGCACAAGCACACACAGACAACACGTCTCACATCGCACACTTAACTCGACCAAACGCACACAGAGCCTCTCAAACACAGCCAAACACAAATCACAATCACACACGCCGACCAGGCACGCCACATACGAAACCACATGCAAGACACACAACCAACAAAAACCCACATAGCGCACATTCCACTCACTACGCACCACACACGCAATCACGCACAGACACCCCACACTCATATCCACGCGCGGGCTGCACCACGCAAAACACACACACCCCAATCCCAAAATGTAACACCAGTCACAAGACACACACACACCAGACACATCAAAGCACATAATTGCTCACAAAAAAACACATGAACCACATTTCACAGAGTACACACAGCACACACAATGAGGCACACTAAACAGGCACAACCACACACAGACAACACATTTCACATCACACTCATCACAAGCAAACACCCACACACCCACTCAAACACAACCACTCACAATTCGCAATCACACACACGAAACACACACCACACACAGCACATGCAAAATGACATGCAAGAAATACACAAACCGCATCAGAAAGAACACCGAAATTATGAAACACACATTTCACACACTACACACATCGCGCAAAGCACGCATAAAACAGACAGCACACAGAGCCTCACAGAACACCCAATGCAAAGCACACAGCGTACATACAAAGCATGTCGGACACAACACACGATAATATCCCACACAACCCTTAAAATACACAGATGACACAGCACGCACACAATACGCCAAACAGATAAGAATACACACAACACACATGCCACTGAGAACGCCATACGTTGCACATCACGCAACACACGTGCGGTCACACCGCACATTCAACATGAAACAGAAAACCCTTCACAGACCACATAACATTCCCGACCATGAACACAACACGCAAACACAAGACACCAAACATGCAGCACACGAAGACACACTCCAAGCACACAACACCCAACACAGAACCATCCACAACCACGCCAGTCACACAGCACTCCACGGGGAAGTAAGTACACACGGAACACACACTACACACAACAAACCACCCAAACTGCACAAATCGCATACACAGCAGCCACAACACAGAAAGAGCACAACACACAGGAAACACACACACAACCACATAAACACCGCCACACACACTAAAATTTGCTATTTTAAAATCACAGACTTCAAAGCCGAAAACACACAATAACAGCATGCAAAACGTTACACAACACAGAAAGAATACACACACCATCACACACCGCCACAAAACACGCCCTACCATATACACAAAAGACAACGCACTTCACACATAACACAAAACCCAACACAAAGAAGGCGCACAGCAATGTGTGTGACATTAAGAGAGGCACATCAGTACGTTACCACAACACACGAAATAATACACAAATCACAGAATACATCACATAAGCACACACAAGCATCACACACAAATTGAACATCACAACTCACAGCACGCACAACAACCCTGCATTAACAACCAACACACACACCGACGCAACCACTACATGCCACACAGAAAGCCACACACACACACACACACAACACACACTCAAGGAATCACCACAACAAACACAGGGAAACACCCGCAAACACAAAGGTATCGAGAACACACACACAAGCTCAACATGCGAACAGCACAACATATGAACAACATACACCACAAACATCAAATGAGGCCCTCTGCACAAGCAAAACCACACACAGATAACACATCTCACCTCACACACACTCAACCACTCAAACACAACCACGCGCAAATCACAATCACACACGCGAAACACACACAACACTCACGAATCCGTAGACAAAACACACATAACCAGCAAAGGAGACGAATAGCACACGTCACGCACGACACGCTACACGCACAACCACACACAGACACACCACGCATACATCCTCACACGGGAGCACAACGCAGAACACCCACACAACACAGAAACACGCAACGCAAATAGTCAGTACACACACCACACCCTCCAAGGCACGTAACCGCTCACAATACACACGAAGAACTGCACAGACTACGTACTGCACACACCAAGAGGACACACTAAACAAGCACAACCGCACACAGTCAACACATTGCACATCATGTGAATAACTCAGCCAGACACACACACACACACACACACACACACACACACACAAACTCTCTAACACAAC
This sequence comes from Manis javanica, assembly GCF_040802235.1. Classification (NCBI taxonomy): domain Eukaryota; kingdom Metazoa; phylum Chordata; class Mammalia; order Pholidota; family Manidae; genus Manis; species Manis javanica. The sequence goes on along the minus strand of NC_133156.1, from coordinate 29,687,065 downwards.
ACGCAAATCACAATCACACACACACAAAACTGTCACAACCCATCCAAATCCACACGCAACTGACGCAAACACAAGCAACACACATATAACGCACAAGCACACAAGCACACCCAACCACAAGCATACAGTACAGAGCACACACAGACCCAACCTGCAGACAGCACTACCAAAACCCCACCCACCGCACCCCCACCCCCACCCACACACACACCGAGCACAGGCACACAGCACGCCCGTCACAAGGCCGAATCAACATCACACACGCAACGCTCTGATTGCACAGACCACCCAACATCTACCCGGTAGGTAACACACAGAAGGCATATAGGCAGCACACACACAACCCAGAGCACAGTACATACCACGACAGCCCGAAGAAACACCAGACACATGTCACACTAAACTTTAGACTGGGGAGCCACACACCACACAACACGGACAACCGCCGACAGATGAAAGGCATCATGAAAGGCAAAATATACATTGCACACAAAGACCCACTGGACGCACACAACATACCACACACAAAATACCAGCATCGTACAAATAACACGCCCACACAGTGGAAAATACACAGAACAGTGTACTCAACAAGCAGTAAGGGAACCTCACACGTTACATACAAGATGCACCACAGCACGGACAGCACACAACACACAGAAAACAAGCAAGACCCGCAGACCGTAGTCCCCACAACGCGAAACGCACAAGAACACGGCACACAGAGCGTACAACAGAGAATACGCACAGAATCACAAGAGAGCACCGCAAAGCACCAACCAACTACCATGTACCAACAACACATACAGCTCACTGCACCCACAGCGAACCCAGAAAACACAAAAGAGCTCAAGTGTATCGGCTTGTACCGCAATGTTTGCTAAGTGTTCTATGTCACATAGGAGCCAATTGCAGGGTAGCATTGTCTCAGGGAGGGTCTCCTCAGTGCACGGTGGATTGTTTCCCCAGCAAAGTCTGGCATAAGGCTCTCCTGCGGCAGTGTCTGACCCTTTGCTACAAAGGCATCCTCACGGCGTTGCTATGAAAGGGACGAGGTGGCTCTTTGCGTCCTCTTGTAGCGCCCTCGGGAAACAAGGCCGTCCCAGAGGCTTGATTACAAGCCTGCGGAGGAAACGGACAGGCAGGAGAGTCTGTCCCCAGTGCGCTTGAACGCAGAAGTCTCGCAACACCCAAACAGCACATCACACTGAACATCAAACCCCCACACACACCGAGAACATAGCTGCACACTATACACCTGAAACACGGTTCTCAGAGTAGGCACAACACACACAGTGAGGCTCACTGACCAAGCATGACCACACACAGTACACACATCACAAATTACACTCGTTACTCAAACAGCCAACCACACCTACAACCTGTCAAAACACAACCACACACAAATCACACTCACACGTGCAAAAACGAAGGACACCACGCATGCAACACGTACAAACCCACACGCAACACACACCGCGCACAAACCACAACGGAAACAACTACCGAGTTTATGGCCCACACACATTTCACACACTACCCACATCATTCCAAGCACACATAAAACGTACAGCACACAGAGCCTCCCAGAATGCGCAATGCCAGACGCACAACATATACACAGAGCATATCAGTCATAACACACATTTAATATCTCGACACAACTTGCAAAACACACAGACCACGCAACACACACACAATATGCAACACACAGAGAATACACTCAACGAAACACAAGTCACAGAACAACACATCACACAACACACACAAGCATCACACACAGAAATTAGCATCACAACTCGTAGCACACGCAGCAACACCCTGCATCAGCAATGCGGACGCACGCAGAACAACACAACCACTACATACCACACATAAAGCCACACACAACACACACTCAAGGAACAGCCACCGCACACACGAGAAGACACCCACAAACACATACATACAGAACACACAGAACCTCTCAGCACGCACACAGCGGGAACATAGAAAACAACATACATCACAGGACATAAAAGCACACAATTCACACAAACCACAGTTCAACGAGTACACGCAACACCCACAATGAGGCACAAGCACACACAGACAACACGTCTCACATCGCACACTTAAACTCGACCAAACGCACACAGAGCCTCTCAAAACACAGCCAAACACAAAATCACAATCACACACGCCGACCAGGCACGCCACATACGAAACCACATGCAAGACACACAACCAACAAAAACCCACATAGCGCACATTCCACTCACTACGCACCACACACGCAATCACACACAGACACCCCACACTCATATCCCACGCGCGGGCTGCACCACGCAAAACACACACACCCCCAATCCCAAAATGTAACACCAGTCACAAGACACACACACACCAGACACATCAAAGCACATAATTGCTCACAAAAAAACACATTAACCACATTTCACATAGTAAACACCGCACACACAATGAGACACACTAAACACACAAAAACACACACAAACAACAAAATTCACATCACACTCTTCACAAGCAAACACCCCACACACCCACTCAAACACAACCACTCACAATTCGCAATCACACACCCGAAACACACACCACACACAGCACATGCAAGATGACATGCAAGAAATACACAAACCGCATCAGAAAGAACACCGAAATTATCAAACACACATTCCACACAGTACACACATCCCGCAAAGCACGCATAAACAAGACAGCACACACACCCTCACAGAACACCCAATGCAAAGCACACAGAGTACATACAAAGCATGTCGGACACAACACACGATAATATCCCACACAACCCCTTAAAATACACAGATGACACAGCACGCACAACAATACGCCAAACAGATAAGAATACACAACAACACACATGCCACTGAGAACGCCATACGTTGCACATCACGCAACACACGTGCGGTCACACACGCACATTCAACATGAAACAGAAAACCCTTCACAGACCACATAACATTCCCGACCATGAACACAACACGCAAACACAAGACACCAAACATGCAGCACACGAAGACACACTCCAAGCACACAACACCCAACACAGAACCATCCACAACCACGCCAGTCACACAGCACTCCACGGGGAAGTAAGTACACACGGAACACACACTACACACAACAAACCACCCAAACTGCACAAATCGCATACACAGCAGCCACAACACAGAAAGAGCACAACACACAGGAAACACACACACAACCAACATAAACACCCGCCACCACCACACTAAAATTTGCTATTTTAAAAATCACAGACTTCAAAGCCGAAAACACACAATAACAGCATGCAAAACGTTACACAACACAGAAAAGAATACACACACCATCACACACCGCCACAAAACACGCCCTACCATATACACAAAAGACAACGCACTTCACACACTAACACAAAACCCAACACAAAGAAGGCGCACAGCAATGTGTGTGACATTAAGAGAGGCACATCAGTACGTTACCACAACACACGAAATAATACACAAATCACAGAATACATCACATAAGCACCACACAAGCATCACACACAAATTGAAACATCACAACTCACGAGCACGCACAACAACCCTGCATTAACAACCAACACACACACCGACGCAAACCCACTACATGCCACACAGAAAGCCACACACACACACACACACACACACACAACACACACTCCAAGGAATCACCACAACAAACACAGGGAAACACCCGCAAACACAAAGGTATCGAGAACACACACACAAGCTCAACATGCGAACAGCACAACATATGAACAACATACACCACAAACATCAAATGAGGCCCTCTGCACAAGCAAAACCACACACAGATAACACATCTCACCTCACACACACTCAACCACTCAAACACAACCACGGCGCAAATCACAATCACACACGCGAAACACACACAACACTCACGAATCCGTAGACAAAAACACACATAACCAGCAAAGGAGACGAATAGCACACGTCACGCACAGACACGCTACAACGCACAACCACACACAGACACACCACGCATACATCCTCACACGGGGAGCACAACGCAGAACACCCCACACAACACAGAAACACGCAACGCAATAGTCAGTACACACACCCACACCCCTCCAAGGCACGTAACCGCTCACAATACACACGAAGAACTGCACAGACTACGTACTGCACACACACCAAGAGACACACTAAACAAGCACAACCGCACACAGTCAACACATTGCACATCATGTGAATAACTCAGCCAGACACACACACACACACACACACACACACACACACACACACACACACAAACTCTCTAACACAACAACGCAAATCACAATCACACACACACAAAACTGTCACAAACCCATCCAAATCCCACACGCAACTGACGCAAACACAAGCAACACACATATAACGCACAGCACACCAGCACACCCAACCACAAGCATACAGTACAGAGCACACACAGACCCACCTGCAGACAGCACTACTCAAACCCCACCCACACCGCACCCCACCCCACCCACACACACACACCGAGCACAGGCACACAGCACGCCCGTCACAAGGCCGAATCAAACATCACACGCAACGCTCTGATTGCACAGACCACCCAACATCTACCCGGTAGGTAACACACAGAAGGCATATAGGCAGCACACACACAACCCAGAGCACAGTACATACCACGACAGCCCGAAGAAAACACCAGACACATGTCACACTAAACTTTAGACTGGGAGCCACACACCACACAACACGGACAACCCGCCGACAGATGAAAGGCATCATGAAAGGCAAAATATACATTGGCACACAAAGACCCACTGGACGCACACAACATACCACACACAAATACCAGCATCGTACAAATAACACGCCACACAGTGGAGAAATACACAGAACAGTGTACTCAACAAGCAGTAAGGGAACCTCACAACGTTACATACAAGATGCACACAGCACGGACAGCACACAACACACAGAAAACAAGCAAGACCCGCAGACCGTAGGTCCCCACAAACGCGAAACGCACAAGAACACGGCACACAGAGCGTACAACAGAGAATACGCACAGAATCACAAGGAGAGCACCGCAAAGCACCAACCAACTACCATGTACCAACAACACATACAGCCTCACTGCACCCACAGCGAACCCAGAAAACACAAAAGAGCTCAAGTGTATCGGCTTGTACCGCAATGTTTTGCTAAGTGTTCTATGTCACATAGGAGCGAATTGCAGCGTAGCATTGTCTCAGGGGAGGGTCTCCTCAGTGCACGGTGGATTGTTTCCCCAGCAAAGTCTGGCATAAGGCTCTCCTGCGGCAGTGTCTGACCCTTTGCTACAAATGGCATCCTCACGGCGTTGCTATGAAAGGGACGAGGTGGCTCTTTGCGTCCTCTTGTAGCGCCCTCGGGAAACAAGGCCGTCCCAGAGGCTTGATTACAAGCCTGCGGAGGAAACGGACAGGCAGGAGAGTCTTGTCCCCAGTGCGCTTGAACGCAGAAGTCTCGCAACACCCAAACAGCACATCACACTGAACATCAAACCCCACACACACCGAGAACATAGCTGCACACTATACACCTGAAACACGGTTCTCAGAGTAGGCACAACACACACAAGTGAGGCTCACTGACCAAGCATGACCCACACACAGTACACACATCACAAATTACACTCGTTACTCAAACAGCCAACCACACCTACAACCTGTCAAACACAACCACACACAAATCACACTCACACGTGCAAAACGAAGACACCACGCATGCAACACGTACAAACCCACACGCAACACACACGCGCACAAAACCACAACGGAAACAACACCGAGTTTAGGCCACACACATTTCACACACTACCCCACATCATTCCAAGCACACATAAAAACGTACAGCACACAGAGCCTCCCAGAATGCGCAATGCCAGACGCACAACATATACACAGAGCATATCAGTCATAACACACATTTAATATCTCACACAACTTGCAAAACACACAGACCCACGCAACACACACACAATATGCAACACACAGAGAATACACTCAACGAAACACAAGTCACAGAACAACACATCACACAACACACACAAGCATCACACACAGAAATTAGCATCACAACTCGTAGCACACGCAACACCCTGCATCAGCCCTGCGACGCACGCAGAACAACACAACCACTACATACCACACATAAAGCCACACAGAACACACACTCAAGGAACAGCCACCGCACACACGAGAAGACACCCACAGACACATACATAGCAAGAACACACAGAACCTCTCAGCACGCACACAGCGGAACATAGAAAACAACATACATCACAGGACATAAAAGCACACAATTCACACAAAACCACAGTTTCAACGAGTACACACGCAACACCCACAAATGAGGCACAAGCACACACAGACAACACGTCTCACATCGCACACTTAACTCGACCAAACGCACACAGAGCCTCTCAAACACAGCCAAACACAAATCACAATCACACACGCCGACCAGGCACGCCACATACGAAACCACATGCAAGACACACAACCAACAAAAACCCACATAGCGCACATTCCACTCACTACGCACCACACACGCAATCACGCACAGACACCCCACACTCATATCCACGCGCGGGCTGCACCACGCAAAACACACACACCCCAATCCCAAAATGTAACACCAGTCACAAGACACACACACACCAGACACATCAAAGCACATAATTGCTCACAAAAAAACACATGAACCACATTTCACAGAGTACACACAGCACACACAATGAGGCACACTAAACAGGCACAACCACACACAGACAACACATTTCACATCACACTCATCACAAGCAAACACCCACACACCCACTCAAACACAACCACTCACAATTCGCAATCACACACACGAAACACACACCACACACAGCACATGCAAAATGACATGCAAGAAATACACAAACCGCATCAGAAAGAACACCGAAATTATGAAACACACATTTCACACACTACACACATCGCGCAAAGCACGCATAAAACAGACAGCACACAGAGCCTCACAGAACACCCAATGCAAAGCACACAGCGTACATACAAAGCATGTCGGACACAACACACGATAATATCCCACACAACCCTTAAAATACACAGATGACACAGCACGCACACAATACGCCAAACAGATAAGAATACACACAACACACATGCCACTGAGAACGCCATACGTTGCACATCACGCAACACACGTGCGGTCACACCGCACATTCAACATGAAACAGAAAACCCTTCACAGACCACATAACATTCCCGACCATGAACACAACACGCAAACACAAGACACCAAACATGCAGCACACGAAGACACACTCCAAGCACACAACACCCAACACAGAACCATCCACAACCACGCCAGTCACACAGCACTCCACGGGGAAGTAAGTACACACGGAACACACACTACACACAACAAACCACCCAAACTGCACAAATCGCATACACAGCAGCCACAACACAGAAAGAGCACAACACACAGGAAACACACACACAACCACATAAACACCGCCACACACACTAAAAATTGCTATTTTAAAATCACAGACTTCAAAGGCCAAAACACACAATAACAGCATGCAGAAACGTTACACAACACAGAAAGAATACACACACCATCACACACCGCCACAAAACACGGCCCTACCATATACACAAAAGACAACGCACTTCACACATAACACAAAACCCAACACAAAGAAGGCGCACAGCAATGTGTGTGACATTAAGAGAGGCACATCAGTACGTTACCACAACACACGAAATAATACACAAATCACAGAATACATCACATAAGCACACACAAGCATCACACACAAATTGAACATCACAACTCACAGCACGCACAACAACCCTGCATTAACAACCAACACACACACCCACGCAACCACTCCATGCCACACAGAAACACACACACACACACACACACACACACACACAACACACACTCAAGGAATCACCACAACAAACACAGGGAAACACCCGCAAACACAAAGGTATCGAGAACACACACACAAGCTCAACATGCGAACAGCACAACATATGAACAACATACACCACAAACATCAAATGAGGCCCTCTGCACAAGCAAAACCACACACAGATAACACATCTCACCTCACACACACTCAACCACTCAAACACAACCACGCGCAAATCACAATCACACACGCGAAACACACACAACACTCACGAATCCGTAGACAAAACACACATAACCAGCAAAGGAGACGAATAGCACACGTCACGCACGACACGCTACACGCACAACCACACACAGACACACCACGCATACATCCTCACACGGGAGCACAACGCAGAACACCCACACAACACAGAAACACGCAACGCAATAGTCAGTACACACACCACACCCTCCAAGGCACGTAACCGCTCACAATACACACGAAGAACTGCACAGACTACGTACTGCACACACCAAGAGACACACTAAACAAGCACAACCGCACACAGTCAACACATTGCACATCATGTGAATAACTCAGCCAGACACACACACACACACACACACACACACACACACACACACACAAACTCTCTAACACAACACGCAAATCACAATCACACACACACAAAACTGTCACAACCCATCCAAATCCACACGCAACTGACGCAAACACAAGCAACACACATATAACGCACAGCACACAGCACACCCAACCACAAGCATACAGTACAGAGCACACACAGACCCACCTGCAGACAGCACTACCAAACCCCACCCACCGCACCCCACCCCACCCACACACACACCGAGCACAGGCACACAGCACGCCCGTCACAAGGCCGAATCAACATCACACGCAACGCTCTGATTGCACAGACCACCCAACATCTACCCGGTAGGTAACACACAGAAGGCATATAGGCAGCACACACACAACCCAGAGCACAGTACATACCACGACAGCCCGAAGAAACACCAGACACATGTCACACTAAACTTTAGACTGGGAGCCACACACCACACAACACGGACAACCGCCGACAGATGAAAGGCATCATGAAAGGCAAAATATACATTGCACACAAAGACCCACTGGACGCACACAACATACCACACACAAATACCAGCATCGTACAAATAACACGCCACACAGTGGAAAATACACAGAACAGTGTACTCAACAAGCAGTAAGGAACCTCACACGTTACATACAAGATGCACACAGCACGGACAGCACACAACACACAGAAAACAAGCAAGACCCGCAGACCGTAGCCCCCACAACGCGAAACGCACAAGAACACGGCACACAGAGCGTACAACAGAGAATACGCACAGAATCACAAGAGAGCACCGCAAAGCACCAACCAACTACCATGTACCAACAACACATACAGCTCACTGCACCCACAGCGAACCCAGAAAACACAAAAGAGCTCAAGTGTATCGGCTTGTACCGCAATGTTTGCTAAGTGTTCTATGTCACATAGGAGCGAATTGCAGCGTAGCATTGTCTCAGGGAGGGTCTCCTCAGTGCACGGTGGATTGTTTCCCCAGCAAAGTCTGGCATAAGGCTCTCCTGCGGCAGTGTCTGACCCTTTTGCTACAAAGGCATCCTCACGGCGTTGCTATGAAAGGGACGAGGTGGCTCTTTGCGTCCTCTTGTAGCGCCCTCGGGAAACAAGGCCGTCCCAGAGGCTTGATTACAAGCCTGCGGAGGAAACGGACAGGCAGGAGAGTCTGTCCCCAGTGCGCTTGAACGCAGGAAGTCTCGCAACACCCAAACAGCACATCACACTGAACATCAAACCCCACACACACCGAGAACATAGCTGCACACTACACCTGAACCTGAAACACGGGTTCTCAGAGTAGGCACAACACACACAGTGAGGCTCACTGACCAAGCATGACCACACACAGTACACACATCACAAATTACACTCGTTACTCAAACAGCCAACCACACCTACAACCTGTCAAACACAACCACACACAAATCACACTCACACGTGCAAAACGAAGACACCACGCATGCAACACGTACAAACCCACACGCAACACACACGCGCACAAACCACAACGGAAACAACACCGAGTTTAGGCCACACACATTTCACACACTACCCACATCATTCCAAGCACACATAAAACGTACAGCACACAGAGCCTCCCAGAATGCGCAATGCCAGACGCACAAACATATACACAGAGCATATCAGTCATAACACACATTTAATATCTCACACAACTTGCAAAACACACAGACCACGCAACACACACACAATATGCAACACACAGAGAATACACTCAACGAAACACAAGTCACAGAACAACACATCACACAACACACACAAGCATCACACACAGAAATTAGCATCACAACTCGTAGCACACGCAACACCCTGCATCAGGAATGCCGCGCACGCAGAACAACACAACCACTACATACCACACATAAAGCCACACACAACACACACTCAAGGAACAGCCACCGCACACACGAGAAGACACCCACAAACACATACATACAGAACACACAGAACCTCTCAGCACGCACACAGCGGAACATAGAAAACAACATACATCACAGGACATAAAAGCACACAATTCACACAAACCACAGTTCAACGAGTACACGCAACACCCACAATGAGGCACAAGCACACACAGACAACACGTCTCACATCGCACACTTAACTCGACCAAACGCACACAGAGCCTCTCAAACACAGCCAAACACAAATCACAATCACACACGCCGACCAGGCACGCCACATACGAAACCACATGCAAGACACACAACCAACAAAAACCCACATAGCGCACATTCCACTCACTACGCACCACACACGCAATCACGCACAGACACCCCACACTCATATCCACGCGCGGGCTGCACCACGCAAAACACACACACCCCAATCCCAAAATGTAACACCAGTCACAAGACACACACACACCAGACACATCAAAGCACATAATTGCTCACAAAAAAACACATGAACCACATTTCACAGAGTACACACAGCACACACAATGAGGCACACTAAACAGGCACAACCACACACAGACAACACATTTCACATCACACTCATCACAAGCAAACACCCCACACACCCACTCAAACACAACCACTCACAATTCGCACCATCACACACACGAAACACACACCACACACAGCACATGCAAAATGACATGCAAGAAAATACACAAAACCGCATCAGAAAGAACACCGAAATTATGAAACACACATTTCACACACTACACACATCGCGCAAAGCACGCATAAAACAGACAGCTACACAGAGCCTCACAGAACACCCAATGCAAAAGCACACAGCGTACATACAAAGCATGTCGGACACAACACACGATAATATCCCCACACAAACCCTTAAAATACACAGATGACACAGCACGCACACAATACGCCAAACAGATAAGAATACACACAACACACATGCCACTGAGAACGCCATACGTTGCACATCACGCAACACACGTGCGGTCACACCGCACATTCAACATGAAAACAGAAAACCCTTCACAGACCACATAACATTCCCGACCATGAACACAACACGCAAACACAAGACACCAAACATGCAGGCACACGAAGACACACTCCAAGCACACAAGCACCCAACACAGAACCATCCACAACCACGCCAGTCACACAGCACTCCACGGGGAAGTAAGTACACACGGAACACACACTACACACAACAAACCACCCAAACTGCACAAATCGCATACACAGCAGCCACAACACAGAAAGAGCACAACACACAGGAAACACACTACACAACCACATAAACACCGCCACACACACTTAAAATTTGCTATTTTAAAATCACAGACTTCAAAGCCGAAAACACACAATAACAGCATGCAAAACGGTACACAACACAGAAAGAATACACACACCATCACACACCACGCCACAAACACACGCCCTACCATATACACAAAAGACAACGCACTTCACACATAACCACAAAAACCAACAACACAAAGAAGGCGCACAGCAATGTGTGTGACATTAAGAGAGAGCACATCAGTACGTTACCACAACACACGAAATAATACACAAATCACAGAATACATCACATAAGCACACACAAGCATCACACACAAATTGAACATCACAACTCACAGCACGCACAACAACCCTGCATTAACAACCAACACACACACCGACGCAACCACTACATGCCACACAGAAAGCCACACACACACACACACACACACACACAACACACACTCAAGGAATCACCACAAACAAACACAGGGAAACACCCTCGCAAACACAAAGGTATCGAGAACACACACACAAGCCTCAAACATGCGAACAGCACAACATATGAACAACATACGACCACAAACATCAAATGAGGGCCCTCTGCACAAGCAAAACCACACACAGATAACACATCTCACCTCACACAACACTCAACCACTCAAACACAACCACGCGCAAATCACAATCACACACGCGAAACACACACAACACTCACGAATCCGTAGACAAAACACACATAACCAGCAAAGGAGACGAATAGCACACGTCACGCACGACAGGACACGCTACACGCACAACCACACACAGACACACCACGCATACATCCTCACACGGGAGCACAACGCAGAACACCCACACAACACAGAAACACGCAACGCAATAGTCAGTACACACACACCACACCTCCAAGGCACGTAACCGCTCACAATACACACGAAGAACTGCACAGACTACGTACTGCACACACCCAAGAGACACACTAAACAAGCACAACCGCACACAGTCAACACATTGCACATCATGTGAATAACTCAGCCAGAGACACACACACACACACACACACACACACACACACACACAAACTCTCTAACACAACACGCAAATCACAATCACACACACACAAAACTGTCACAACCCATCCAAATCCACACGCAACTGACGCAAACACAAGCAACACACATATAACGCACAGCACACAGCACACCCAACCACAAGCATACAGTACAGAGCACACACAGACCCACCTGCAGACAGCACTACCAAACCCCACCCACCGCACCCAACCCCACCCACACACACACCGAGCACAGGCACACAGCACGCCCGTCACAAGGCCGAATCAACATCACACGCAACGCTCTGATTGCACAGACCACCCAACATCTACCCGGTATGTAACACACAGTAAGGCATATAGGCAGCACACACACAACCCAGAGCACAGTACATACCACGACAGCCCGAAGAAACACCAGACACATGTCACACTAAACTTTAGACTGGGAGCCACACACCACACAACAACGGACAACCGCCGACAGATGAAAGGCATCATGAAAGGACAAAATATACATTGCAACACAAAGACCCACTGGACGCACACAAACATACCACACACAAATACCAGCATCGGTACAAATAACACGCCACACAGTGGAAAATACACAGAACAGTGTACTCAACTAAGCAGTAAGGAACCTCACACGTTACATACAAGATGCACACAGCACGGACAAGCAACACAACACACAGAAAACATGCAAGACCCGCAGACCGTAGTCCCCACACACGCGAAACGCACAAGAACACGGCACACAGAGCGTACAACAGAGAATACGCACAGAATCACAAGAGAGCACCGCAAAGCACCAACCAACTACCATGTACCAACAACACATACAGCTCACTGCACCCACAGCGAACCCAGAAAAACACAAAAGAGACTCAAGTGTATCGGCTTGTACCGCAATGTTTGCTAAGTGTTCTATGTCACATAGGAGCGAATTGCAGCGTAGCATTGTCTCAGAGGAGGGTCTCCTCAGTGCACGGTGGATTGTTTCCCCAGCAAAGTCTGGCATAAGGCTCTCCTGCTGCAGTGTCTGACCCTTTGCTACAAAGGCATCCTCACGGCGTTGCTATGAAAGGGACGAGGTGGCTCTTTGCGTCCTCTTGTAGCGCCCTCGGGAAACAAGGCCGTCCCAGAGGCTTGATTACAAGCCTGCGAGGAAACGGACAGGCAGGAGAGTCTGTCCCCAGTGCGCTTGAACGCAGAAGTCTCGCAACACCCAAACAGCACATCACACTGAACATCAAACCCCACACACACCGAGAACATAGCTGCACACTATACACCTGAAACACGGTTCTCAGAGTAGGCACAACACACACAGTGAGGCTCACTGACCAAGCATGACCACACACAGTACACACATCACAAATTACACTCGTTACTCAAACAGCCAACCACACCTACAACCTGTCAAACACAACCACACACAAATCACACTCACACGTGCAAAACGAAGACACCACGCATGCAACACGTACAAACCCACACGCAACACACACGCGCACAAACCACAACGGAAACAACACCGAGTTTAGGCCACACACATTTCACACACTACCCACATCATTCCAAGCACACATAAAACGTACAGCACACAGAGCCTCCCAGAATGCGCAATGCCAGACGCACAACATATACACAGAGCATATCAGTCATAACACACATTTAATATCTCACACAACTTGCAAAACACACAGACCACGCAACACACACACAATATGCAACACACAGAGAATACACTCAACGAAACACAAGTCACAGAACAACACATCACACAACACACACAAGCATCACACACAGAAATTAGCATCACAACTCGTAGCACACGCAACACCCTGCATCAGCAATGCGACGCACGCAGAACAACACAACCACTACATACCACACATAAAGCCACACACAACACACACTCAAGGAACAGCCACCGCACACACGAGAAGACACCCACAAACACATACATACAGAACACACAGAACCTCTCAGCACGCACACAGCGGAACATAGAAAACAACATACATCACAGGACATAAAAGCACACAATTCACACAAACCACAGTTCAACGAGTACACGCAACACCCACAATGAGGCACAAGCACACACAGACAACACGTCTCACATCGCACACTTAACTCGACCAAACGCACACAGAGCCTCTCAAACACAGCCAAACACAAATCACAATCACACACGCCGACCAGGCACGCCACATACGAAACCACATGCAAGACACACAACCAACAAAAACCCACATAGCGCACATTCCACTCACTACGCACCACACACGCAATCACGCACAGACACCCCACACTCATATCCACGCGCGGGCTGCACCACGCAAAACACACACACCCCAATCCCAAAATGTAACACCAGTCACAAGACACACACACACCAGACACATCAAAGCACATAATTGCTCACAAAAAAACACATGAACCACATTTCACAGAGTACACACAGCACACACAATGAGGCACACTAAACAGGCACAACCACACACAGACAACACATTTCACATCACACTCATCACAAGCAAACACCCACACACCCACTCAAACACAACCACTCACAATTCGCAATCACACACACGAAACACACACCACACACAGCACATGCAAAATGACATGCAAGAAATACACAAACCGCATCAGAAAGAACACCGAAATTATGAAACACACATTTCACACACTACACACATCGCGCAAAGCACGCATAAAACAGACAGCACACAGAGCCTCACAGAACACCCAATGCAAAGCACACAGCGTACATACAAAGCATGTCGGACACAACACACGATAATATCCCACACAACCCTTAAAATACACAGATGACACAGCACGCACACAATACGCCAAACAGATAAGAATACACACAACACACATGCCACTGAGAACGCCATACGTTGCACATCACGCAACACACGTGCGGTCACACCGCACATTCAACATGAAACAGAAAACCCTTCACAGACCACATAACATTCCCGACCATGAACACAACACGCAAACACAAGACACCAAACATGCAGCACACGAAGACACACTCCAAGCACACAACACCCAACACAGAACCATCCACAACCACGCCAGTCACACAGCACTCCACGGGGAAGTAAGTACACACGGAACACACACTACACACAACAAACCACCCAAACTGCACAAATCGCATACACAGCAGCCACAACACAGAAAGAGCACAACACACAGGAAACACACACACAACCACATAAACACCGCCACACACACTAAAATTTGCTATTTTAAAATCACAGACTTCAAAGCCGAAAACACACAATAACAGCATGCAAAACGTTACACAACACAGAAAGAATACACACACCATCACACACCGCCACAAAACACGCCCTACCATATACACAAAAGACAACGCACTTCACACATAACACAAAACCCAACACAAAGAAGGCGCACAGCAATGTGTGTGACATTAAGAGAGGCACATCAGTACGTTACCACAACACACGAAATAATACACAAATCACAGAATACATCACATAAGCACACACAAGCATCACACACAAATTGAACATCACAACTCACAGCACGCACAACAACCCTGCATTAACAACCAACACACACACCGACGCAACCACTACATGCCACACAGAAAGCCACACACACACACACACACACACACACAACACACACTCAAGGAATCACCACAACAAACACAGGGAAACACCCGCAAACACAAAGGTATCGAGAACACACACACAAGCTCAACATGCGAACAGCACAACATATGAACAACATACACCACAAACATCAAATGAGGCCCTCTGCACAAGCAAAACCACACACAGATAACACATCTCACCTCACACACACTCAACCACTCAAACACAACCACGCGCAAATCACAATCACACACGCGAAACACACACAACACTCACGAATCCGTAGACAAAACACACATAACCAGCAAAGGAGACGAATAGCACACGTCACGCACGACACGCTACACGCACAACCACACACAGACACACCACGCATACATCCTCACACGGGAGCACAACGCAGAACACCCACACAACACAGAAACACGCAACGCAATAGTCAGTACACACACCACACCCTCCAAGGCACGTAACCGCTCACAATACACACGAAGAACTGCACAGACTACGTACTGCACACACCAAGAGACACACTAAACAAGCACAACCGCACACAGTCAACACATTGCACATCATGTGAATAACTCAGCCAGACACACACACACACACACACACACACACACACACACACACACTCTCTAACACAACACGCAAATCACAATCACACACACACAAAACTGTCACAACCCATCCAAATCCACCACCACGCAACTGACGCAAACACAAGCAACACACATATAACGCACAGCACACAGCACACCCAACCACAAGCATACAGTACAGAGCACACACAGACCCACCTGCAGACAGCACTACCAAACCCCACCCACCGCACCCCACCCCACCCACACACACACCGAGCACAGGCACACAGCACGCCCGTCACAAGGCCGAATCAACATCACACGCAACGCTCTGATTGCACAGACCACCCAACATCTACCCGGTAGGTAACACACAGAAGGCATATAGGCAGCACACACACAACCCAGAGCACAGTACATACCACGACAGCCCGAAGAAACACCAGACACATGTCACACTAAACTTTAGACTGGGAGCCACACACCACACAACACGGACAACCGCCGACAGATGAAAGGCATCATGAAAGGCAAAATATACATTGCACACAAAGACCCACTGGACGCACACAACATACCACACACAAATACCAGCATCGTATCGTACAAATAACACGCCACACAGTGGAAAATACACAGAACAGTGTACTCAACAAGCAGTAAGGAACCTCACACGTTACATACAAGATGCACACAGCACGGACAGCACACAACACACAGAAAACAAGCAAGACCCGCAGACCGTAGTCCCCACAACGCGAAACGCACAAGAACACGGCACACAGAGCGTACAACAGAGAATACGCACAGAATCACAAGAGAGCACCGCAAAGCACCAACCAACTACCATGTACCAACAACACATACAGCTCACTGCACCCACAGCGAACCCAGAAAACACAAAAGAGCTCAAGTGTATCGGCTTGTACCGCAATGTTTGCTAAGTGTTCTATGTCACATAGGAGCGAATTGCAGCGTAGCATTGTCTCAGGGAGGGTCTCCTCAGTGCACGGTGGATTGTTTCCCCAGCAAAGTCTGGCATAAGGCTCTCCTGCGGCAGTGTCTGACCCTTTGCTACAAAGGCATCCTCACGGCGTTGCTATGAAAGGGACGAGGTGGCTCTTTGCGTCCTCTTGTAGCGCCCTCGGGAAACAAGGCCGTCCCAGAGGCTTGATTACAAGCCTGCGGAGGAAACGGACAGGCAGGAGAGTCTGTCCCCCAGTGCGCTTGAACGCAGAAGTCTCGCAACACCCAAACAGCACATCACACTGAACATCAAACCCCACACACAACCGAGAACATAGCTGCACACTATACACCTGAAACACGGTTCTCAAAGTAGGCACAACACAAAGAGTGAGTGTCACTGACCAAGCATGACCACACACAGTACACACATAACAAATTACACTCGTTACTCAAACAGCCAACCACAGCTACAACCTGTCAAACACAAACACACACAAATCACACTCATACGTGCAAAACGAAGACACCACGCATGCAACACGTACAAACCCACACGCAACCACACACGGCGCACAAAACCACAACGGAAACAACACCGAGTTTAGGCCACACACATTTCACACACTACCCACATCATTCCAAGCACACATAAAACGTACAGCACACAGAGCCTCCCAGAAATGCGCAATGCCAGACGCACAACATATACACAGAGCATATCAGTCATAACACACATTTAATATCTCACACAACTTGCAAAACACACAGACCACGCAACACACACACAATATGCAACACACAGAGAATACAACTCAACGAAACACAAGTCACAGAACAACACATCACACAACACACACAAGCATCACACACAGAAATTAGCATCACAACTCGTAGCACAACAAACAACCTGCATCAGCAATGCGACGGACGCAGAACAACACAACCACTACATACCACACATAAAGCCACACACAACACACACTCAAGGAACAGCCACCGCACACACGAGAAGACACCCACAAACACATACATACAGAACACACAGAACCTCTCAGCACGCACACAGCGGAACATAGAAAACAACATACATCACAGGACATAAAAGCACACAATTCACACAAACCACAGTTCAACGAGTACACGCAACACCCACAATGAGGCACAAGCACACACAGACAACACGTCTCACATCGCACACTTAACTCGACCAAACGCACACAGAGCCTCTCAAACACAGCCAAACACAAATCACAATCACACACGCCGACCAGGCACGCCACATACGAAACCACATGCAAGACACACAACCAACAAAAACCCACATAGCGCACATTCCACTCACTACGCACCACACACGCAATCACGCACAGACACCCCACACTCATATCCACGCGCGGGCTGCACACCACGCAAAACACACACACCCCAATCCCAAAATGTAACACCAGTCACAAGACACACACACACCAGACACATCAAAGCACATAATTGCTCACAAAAAAACACATGAACCACATTTCACAGAGTACACACAGCACACACAATGAGGCACACTAAACAGGCACAACCACACACAGACAACACATTTCACATCACACTCATCACAAGCAAACACCCACACACCCACTCAAACACAACCACTCACAATTCGCAATCACACACACGAAACACACACCACACACAGCACATGCAAAATGACATGCAAGAAATACACAAACCGCATCAGAAAGAACACCGAAATTATGAAACACACATTTCACACACTACACACATCGCGCAAAGCACGCATAAAACAGACAGCACACAGAGCCTCACAGAACACCCAATGCAAAGCACACAGCGTACATACAAAGCATGTCGGACACAACACACGATAATATCCCACACAACCCTTAAAATACACAGATGACACAGCACGCACACAATACGCCAAACAGATAAGAATACACACAACACACATGCCACTGAGAACGCCATACGTTGCACATCACGCAACACACGTGCGGTCACACCGCACATTCAACATGAAACAGAAAACCCTTCACAGACCACATAACATTCCCGACCATGAACACAACACGCAAACACAAGACACCAAACATGCAGCACACGAAGACACACTCCAAGCACACAACACCCAACACAGAACCATCCACAACCACGCCAGTCACACAGCACTCCACGGGGAAGTAAGTACACACGGAACACACACTACACACAACAAACCACCCAAACTGCACAAATCGCATACACAGCAGCCACAACACAGAAAGAGCACAACACACAGGAAACACACACACAACCACATAAACACCGCCACACACACTAAAATTTGCTATTTAAAATCACAGACTTCAAAGCCGAAAACACACAATAACAGCATGCAAAACGTTACACAACACAGAAAGAATACACACACCATCACACACCGCCACAAAACACGCCCTACCATATACACAAAAGACAACGCACTTCACACATAACACAAAACCCAACACAAAGAAGGCGCACAGCAATGTGTGTGACATTAAGAGAGGCACATCAGTACGTTACCACAACACACGAAATAATACACAAATCACAGAATACATCACATAAGCACACACAAGCATCACACACAAATTGAACATCACAACTCACAGCACGCACAACAACCCTGCATTAACAACCAACACACACACCGACGCAACCACTACATGCCACACAGAAAGCCACACACACACACACACACACACACACAACACACACTCAAGGAATCACCACAACAAACACAGGGAAACACCCGCAAACACAAAGGTATCGAGAACACACACACAAGCTCAACATGCGAACAGCACAACATATGAACAACATACACCACAAACATCAAATGAGGCCCTCTGCACAAGCAAAACCACACACAGATAACACATCTCACCTCACACACACTCAACCACTCAAACACAACCACGCGCAAATCACAATCACACACGCGAAACACACACAACACTCACGAATCCGTAGACAAAACACACATAACCAGCAAAGGAGACGAATAGCACACGTCACGCACGACACGCTACACGCACAACCACACACAGACACACCACGCATACATCCTCACACGGGAGCACAACGCAGAACACCCACACAACACAGAAACACGCAACGCAATAGTCAGTACACACACCACACCCTCCAAGGCACGTAACCGCTCACAATACACACGAAGAACTGCACAGACTACGTACTGCACACACCAAGAGACACACTAAACAAGCACAACCGCACACAGTCAACACATTGCACATCATGTGAATAACTCAGCCAGACACACACACACACACACACACACACACACACACACACACAAACTCTCTAACACAACACGCAAATCACAATCACACACACACAAAACTGTCACAACCCATCCAAATCCACACGCAACTGACGCAAACACAAGCAACACACATATAACGCACAGCACACAGCACACCCAACCACAAGCATACAGTACAGAGCACACACAGACCCACCTGCAGACAGCACTACCAAACCCCACCCACCGCACCCCACCCCACCCACACACACACCGAGCACAGGCA
Source organism: Manis javanica (assembly GCF_040802235.1). Classification (NCBI taxonomy): domain Eukaryota; kingdom Metazoa; phylum Chordata; class Mammalia; order Pholidota; family Manidae; genus Manis; species Manis javanica. The sequence goes on along the minus strand of NC_133156.1, from coordinate 29,665,392 downwards.
CACAGCACGCCCGTCACAAGGCCGAATCAACATCACACGCAACGCTCTGATTGCACAGACCACCCAACATCTACCCGGTAGGTAACACACAGAAGGCATATAGGCAGCACACACACAACCCAGAGCACAGTACATACCACGACAGCCCGAAGAAACACCAGACACATGTCACACTAAACTTTAGACTGGGAGCCACACACCACACAACACGGACAACCGCCGACAGATGAAAGGCATCATGAAAGGCAAAATATACATTGCACACAAAGACCCACTGGACGCACACAACATACCACACACAAATACCAGCATCGTACAAATAACACGCCACACAGTGGAAAATACACAGAACAGTGTACTCAACAAGCAGTAAGGAACCTCACACGTTACATACAAGATGCACACAGCACGGACAGCACACAACACACAGAAAACAAGCAAGACCCGCAGACCGTAGTCCCCACAACGCGAAACGCACAAGAACACGGCACACAGAGCGTACAACAGAGAATACGCACAGAATCACAAGAGAGCACCGCAAAGCACCAACCAACTACCATGTACCAACAACACATACAGCTCACTGCACCCACAGCGAACCCAGAAAACACAAAAGAGCTCAAGTGTATCGGCTTGTACCGCAATGTTTGCTAAGTGTTCTATGTCACATAGGAGCGAATTGCAGCGTAGCATTGTCTCAGGGAGGGTCTCCTCAGTGCACGGTGGATTGTTTCCCCAGCAAAGTCTGGCATAAGGCTCTCCTGCGGCAGTGTCTGACCCTTTGCTACAAAGGCATCCTCACGGCGTTGCTATGAAAGGGACGAGGTGGCTCTTTGCGTCCTCTTGTAGCGCCCTCGGGAAACAAGGCCGTGCCAGAGGCTTGATTACAAGCCTGCGGAGGAAACGGACAGGCAGGAGAGTCTGTCCCCAGTGCGCTTGAACGCAGAAGTCTCGCAACACCCAAACAGCACATCACACTGAACATCAAACCCCACACACACCGAGAACATAGCTGCACACTATACACCTGAAACACGGTTCTCAGAGTAGGCACAACACACACAGTGAGGCTCACTGACCAAGCATGACCACACACAGTACACACATCACAAATTACACTCGTTACTCAAACAGCCAACCACACCTACAACCTGTCAAACACAACCACACACAAATCACACTCACACGTGCAAAACGAAGACACCACGCATGCAACACGTACAAACCCACACGCAACACACACGCGCACAAACCACAACGGAAACAACACCGAGTTTAGGCCACACACATTTCACACACTACCCACATCATTCCAAGCACACATAAAACGTACAGCACACAGAGCCTCCCAGAATGCGCAATGCCAGACGCACAACATATACACAGAGCATATCAGTCATAACACACATTTAATATCTCACACAACTTGCAAAACACACAGACCACGCAACACACACACAATATGCAACACACAGAGAATACACTCAACGAAACACAAGTCACAGAACAACACATCACACAACACACACAAGCATCACACACAGAAATTAGCATCACAACTCGTAGCACACGCAACACCCTGCATCAGCAATGCGACGCACGCAGAACAACACAACCACTACATACCACACATAAAGCCACACACAACACACACTCAAGGAACAGCCACCGCACACACGAGAAGACACCCACAAACACATACATACAGAACACACAGAACCTCTCAGCACGCACACAGCGGAACATAGAAAACAACATACATCACAGGACATAAAAGCACACAATTCACACAAACCACAGTTCAACGAGTACACGCAACACCCACAATGAGGCACAAGCACACACAGACAACACGTCTCACATCGCACACTTAACTCGACCAAACGCACACAGAGCCTCTCAAACACAGCCAAACACAAATCACAATCACACACGCCGACCAGGCACGCCACATACGAAACCACATGCAAGACACACAACCAACAAAAACCCACATAGCGCACATTCCACTCACTACGCACCACACACGCAATCACGCACAGACACCCCACACTCATATCCACGCGCGGGCTGCACCACGCAAAACACACACACCCCAATCCCAAAATGTAACACCAGTCACAAGACACACACACACCAGACACATCAAAGCACATAATTGCTCACAAAAAAACACATGAACCACATTTCACAGAGTACACACAGCACACACAATGAGGCACACTAAACAGGCACAACCACACACAGACAACACATTTCACATCACACTCATCACAAGCAAACACCCACACACCCACTCAAACACAACCACTCACAATTCGCAATCACACACACGAAACACACACCACACACAGCACATGCAAAATGACATGCAAGAAATACACAAACCGCATCAGAAAGAACACCGAAATTATGAAACACACATTTCACACACTACACACATCGCGCAAAGCACGCATAAAACAGACAGCACACAGAGCCTCACAGAACACCCAATGCAAAGCACACAGCGTACATACAAAGCATGTCGGACACAACACACGATAATATCCCACACAACCCTTAAAATACACAGATGACACAGCACGCACACAATACGCCAAACAGATAAGAATACACACAACACACATGCCACTGAGAACGCCATACGTTGCACATCACGCAACACACGTGCGGTCACACCGCACATTCAACATGAAACAGAAAACCCTTCACAGACCACATAACATTCCCGACCATGAACACAACACGCAAACACAAGACACCAAACATGCAGCACACGAAGACACACTCCAAGCACACAACACCCAACACAGAACCATCCACAACCACGCCAGTCACACAGCACTCCACGGGGAAGTAAGTACACACGGAACACACACTACACACAACAAACCACCCAAACTGCACAAATCGCATACACAGCAGCCACAACACAGAAAGAGCACAACACACAGGAAACACACACACAACCACATAAACACCGCCACACACACTAAAATTTGCTATTTTAAAATCACAGACTTCAAAGCCGAAAACACACAATAACAGCATGCAAAACGTTACACAACACAGAAAGAATACACACACCATCACACACCGCCACAAAACACGCCCTACCATATACACAAAAGACAACGCACTTCACACATAACACAAAACCCAACACAAAGAAGGCGCACAGCAATGTGTGTGACATTAAGAGAGGCACATCAGTACGTTACCACAACACACGAAATAATACACAAATCACAGAATACATCACATAAGCACACACAAGCATCACACACAAATTGAACATCACAACTCACAGCACGCACAACAACCCTGCATTAACAACCAACACACACACCGACGCAACCACTACATGCCACACAGAAAGCCACACACACACACACACACACACACACAACACACACTCAAGGAATCACCACAACAAACACAGGGAAACACCCGCAAACACAAAGGTATCGAGAACACACACACAAGCTCAACATGCGAACAGCACAACATATGAACAACATACACCACAAACATCAAATGAGGCCCTCTGCACAAGCAAAACCACACACAGATAACACATCTCACCTCACACACACTCAACCACTCAAACACAACCACGCGCAAATCACAATCACACACGCGAAACACACACAACACTCACGAATCCGTAGACAAAACACACATAACCAGCAAAGGAGACGAATAGCACACGTCACGCACGACACGCTACACGCACAACCACACACAGACACACCACGCATACATCCTCACACGGGAGCACAACGCAGAACACCCACACAACACAGAAACACGCAACGCAATAGTCAGTACACACACCACACCCTCCAAGGCACGTAACCGCTCACAATACACACGAAGAACTGCACAGACTACGTACTGCACACACCAAGAGACACACTAAACAAGCACAACCGCACACAGTCAACACATTGCACATCATGTGAATAACTCAGCCAGACACACACACACACACACACACACACACACACACACACACAAACTCTCTAACACAACACGCAAATCACAATCACACACACACAAAACTGTCACAACCCATCCAAATCCACACGCAACTGACGCAAACACAAGCAACACACATATAACGCACAGCACACAGCACACCCAACCACAAGCATACAGTACAGAGCACACACAGACCCACCTGCAGACAGCACTACCAAACCCCACCCACCGCACCCCACCCCACCCACACACACACCGAGCACAGGCACACAGCACGCCCGTCACAAGGCCGAATCAACATCACACGCAACGCTCTGATTGCACAGACCACCCAACATCTACCCGGTAGGTAACACACAGAAGGCATATAGGCAGCACACACACAACCCAGAGCACAGTACATACCACGACAGCCCGAAGAAACACCAGACACATGTCACACTAAACTTTAGACTGGGAGCCACACACCACACAACACGGACAACCGCCGACAGATGAAAGGCATCATGAAAGGCAAAATATACATTGCACACAAAGACCCACTGGACGCACACAACATACCACACACAAATACCAGCATCGTACAAATAACACGCCACACAGTGGAAAATACACAGAACAGTGTACTCAACAAGCAGTAAGGAACCTCACACGTTACATACAAGATGCACACAGCACGGACAGCACACAACACACAGAAAACAAGCAAGACCCGCAGACCGTAGTCCCCACAACGCGAAACGCACAAGAACACGGCACACAGAGCGTACAACAGAGAATACGCACAGAATCACAAGAGAGCACCGCAAAGCACCAACCAACTACCATGTACCAACAACACATACAGCTCACTGCACCCACAGCGAACCCAGAAAACACAAAAGAGCTCAAGTGTATCGGCTTGTACCGCAATGTTTGCTAAGTGTTCTATGTCACATAGGAGCGAATTGCAGCGTAGCATTGTCTCAGGGAGGGTCTCCTCAGTGCACGGTGGATTGTTTCCCCAGCAAAGTCTGGCATAAGGCTCTCCTGCGGCAGTGTCTGACCCTTTGCTACAAAGGCATCCTCACGGCGTTGCTATGAAAGGGACGAGGTGGCTCTTTGCGTCCTCTTGTAGCGCCCTCGGGAAACAAGGCCGTCCCAGAGGCTTGATTACAAGCCTGCGGAGGAAACGGACAGGCAGGAGAGTCTGTCCCCAGTGCGCTTGAACGCAGAAGTCTCGCAACACCCAAACAGCACATCACACTGAACATCAAACCCCACACACACCGAGAACATAGCTGCACACTATACACCTGAAACACGGTTCTCAGAGTAGGCACAACACACACAGTGAGGCTCACTGACCAAGCATGACCACACACAGTACACACATCACAAATTACACTCGTTACTCAAACAGCCAACCACACCTACAACCTGTCAAACACAACCACACACAAATCACACTCACACGTGCAAAACGAAGACACCACGCATGCAACACGTACAAACCCACACGCAACACACACGCGCACAAACCACAACGGAAACAACACCGAGTTTAGGCCACACACATTTCACACACTACCCACATCATTCCAAGCACACATAAAACGTACAGCACACAGAGCCTCCCAGAATGCGCAATGCCAGACGCACAACATATACACAGAGCATATCAGTCATAACACACATTTAATATCTCACACAACTTGCAAAACACACAGACCACGCAACACACACACAATATGCAACACACAGAGAATACACTCAACGAAACACAAGTCACAGAACAACACATCACACAACACACACAAGCATCACACACAGAAATTAGCATCACAACTCGTAGCACACGCAACACCCTGCATCAGCAATGCGACGCACGCAGAACAACACAACCACTACATACCACACATAAAGCCACACACAACACACACTCAAGGAACAGCCACCGCACACACGAGAAGACACCCACAAACACATACATACAGAACACACAGAACCTCTCAGCACGCACACAGCGGAACATAGAAAACAACATACATCACAGGACATAAAAGCACACAATTCACACAAACCACAGTTCAACGAGTACACGCAACACCCACAATGAGGCACAAGCACACACAGACAACACGTCTCACATCGCACACTTAACTCGACCAAACGCACACAGAGCCTCTCAAACACAGCCAAACACAAATCACAATCACACACGCCGACCAGGCACGCCACATACGAAACCACATGCAAGACACACAACCAACAAAAACCCACATAGCGCACATTCCACTCACTACGCACCACACACGCAATCACGCACAGACACCCCACACTCATATCCACGCGCGGGCTGCACCACGCAAAACACACACACCCCAATCCCAAAATGTAACACCAGTCACAAGACACACACACACCAGACACATCAAAGCACATAATTGCTCACAAAAAAACACATGAACCACATTTCACAGAGTACACACAGCACACACAATGAGGCACACTAAACAGGCACAACCACACACAGACAACACATTTCACATCACACTCATCACAAGCAAACACCCACACACCCACTCAAACACAACCACTCACAATTCGCAATCACACACACGAAACACACACCACACACAGCACATGCAAAATGACATGCAAGAAATACACAAACCGCATCAGAAAGAACACCGAAATTATGAAACACACATTTCACACACTACACACATCGCGCAAAGCACGCATAAAACAGACAGCACACAGAGCCTCACAGAACACCCAATGCAAAGCACACAGCGTACATACAAAGCATGTCGGACACAACACACGATAATATCCCACACAACCCTTAAAATACACAGATGACACAGCACGCACACAATACGCCAAACAGATAAGAATACACACAACACACATGCCACTGAGAACGCCATACGTTGCACATCACGCAACACACGTGCGGTCACACCGCACATTCAACATGAAACAGAAAACCCTTCACAGACCACATAACATTCCCGACCATGAACACAACACGCAAACACAAGACACCAAACATGCAGCACACGAAGACACACTCCAAGCACACAACACCCAACACAGAACCATCCACAACCACGCCAGTCACACAGCACTCCACGGGGAAGTAAGTACACACGGAACACACACTACACACAACAAACCACCCAAACTGCACAAATCGCATACACAGCAGCCACAACACAGAAAGAGCACAACACACAGGAAACACACACACAACCACATAAACACCGCCACACACACTAAAATTTGCTATTTTAAAATCACAGACTTCAAAGCCGAAAACACACAATAACAGCATGCAAAACGTTACACAACACAGAAAGAATACACACACCATCACACACCGCCACAAAACACGCCCTACCATATACACAAAAGACAACGCACTTCACACATAACACAAAACCCAACACAAAGAAGGCGCACAGCAATGTGTGTGACATTAAGAGAGGCACATCAGTACGTTACCACAACACACGAAATAATACACAAATCACAGAATACATCACATAAGCACACACAAGCATCACACACAAATTGAACATCACAACTCACAGCACGCACAACAACCCTGCATTAACAACCAACACACACACCGACGCAACCACTACATGCACACACACACACACACACACACACACACACACACAACACACACTCAAGGAATCACCACAACAAACACAGGGAAACACCCGCAAACACAAAGGTATCGAGAACACACACACAAGCTCAAACCATGCGAACAGCACAACATATGAACAACATACACCACAAACATCAAATGAGGCCCTCTGCACAAGCAAAACCACACACAGATAACACATCTCACCTCACACACACTCAACCACTCAAACACAACCACGCGCAAATCACAATCACACACGTGAAACACACACAACACTCACGAATCCGTAGACAAAACACACATAACCAGCAAAGGAGACGAATAGCACACGTCACGCACGACACGCTACACGCACAACCACACACAGACACACCACGCATACATCCTCACACGGGAGCACAACGCAGAACACCCACACAACACAGAAACACGCAACGCAATGGTCAGTACACACACCACACCCTCCAAGGGCACGTAACCGCTCACAATACACACGAAGAACTGCACAGACTACGTACTGCACACACCAAGAGACACACTAAACAAGCACAACCGCACACAGTCAACACATTGCACATCATGTGAATAACTCAGCCAGACACACACACACACACACACACACACACACACACACACACAAACTCTCTAACACAAACACGCAAATCACAATCACACACACACAAAACTGTCACAACCCATCCAAATCCACACGCAACTGGACGCAAACACAAACAACACACATATAACGCACAGCACACAGCACACCCAACCACAAACACACAGTACAAAGCACACACCGACCCACCCGCAGACAGCACTACCAAACCCCACCCCACCGCACCCCACCCCACCCACACACACACCGAGCACAGGCACACAGCACGCCCGTCACAAGGCCGAATCAACATCACACGCAACGCTCTGATTGCACAGACCACCCAACATCTACCCGGTAGGTAACACACAGAAGGCATATAAGGCAGCACACACACAACCCAGAGCACAGTACATACCACGACAGCCCGAAGAAACACCAGACACATGTCACACTAAACTTTAGACTGGGAGCCACACACCACACAACACGGACAACCGCCGACAGATGAAAGGCATCCATGAAAGGCAAAATATACATTGCACACAAAGACCCACTGGACGCACACAACATACCACACACAAATACCAGCATCGTACAAATAACACGCCACACAGTGGCAAATACACAGAACAGTGTACTCAACAAGCAGTAAGGAACCTCACACAGTTACATACAAGATGCACACAGCACGGACAGCACACAACACACAGAAAACAAGCAAGACCCGCAGACCGTAGTCCCCACAACGCGAAATGCACAAGAACACGGCACACAGAGCGTACAACAGAGAATACGCACAGAATCACAAGAGAGCACCGCAAAGCACCAACCAACTACCATGTACCAACAACACATACAGCTCACTGCACCCACAGCGAACCCAGAAAACACAAAAGAGCTCAAGTGTATCGGCTTGTACCGCAATGTTTGCTAAGTGTTCTATGTCACATAGGAGCGAATTGCAGCGTAGCATTGTCTCAGGGAGGGGTCTCCTCAGTGCACGGTGGATTGTTTCCCCAGCAAAGTCTGGCATAAGGCTCTCCTGCGGCAGTGTCCTGACCCTTTGCTACAAAGGCAGTCCTCACGGCGTTGCTATGAAAGGGACGAGGTGGCTCTTTGCGTCCTCTTGTAGCGCCCTCGGGAAACAAGGCCGTCCCAGAGGCTTGATTACAAGCCTGCGGAGGAAACGGACAGGCAGGAGAGTCTGTCCCCAGTGCGCTTGAACGCAGAAGTCTCGCAACACCCAAACAGCACATCACACTGAACATCAAACCCCACACACACCGAGAACATAGCTGCACACTATACACCTGAAACACGGTTCTCAGAGTAGACACAACACACACAGTGAGGCTCACTGACCAAGCATGACCACACACAGTACACACATCACAAATTACACTCGTTACTCAAACAGCCAACCACACCTACAACCTGTCAAACACAACCACACACAAATCACACTCACACGTGCAAAACGAAGACACCACGCATGCAACACGTACAAACCCACACGCAACACACACGCGCACAAACCACAACGGAAACAACACCGAGTTTAGGCCACACACATTTCACACACTACCCACATCATTCCAAGCACACATAAAACGTACAGCACACAGAGCCTCCCAGAATGCGCAAATGCCAGACGCACAACATATACACAGAGCATATCAGTCATAACACACATTTAATATCTCACACAACTTGCAAAACACACAGACCACGCAACACACACACAATATGCAACACACAGAGAATACACTCAACGAAACACAAGTCACAGAACAACACATCACACAACACACACAAGCATCACACACAGAAATTAGCATCACAACTCGTAGCACACGCAACACCCTGCATCAGCAATGCGACGCACGCAGAACAACACAACCACTACATACCACACATAAAGCCACACACAACACACACTCAAGGAACAGCCACCGCACACACGAGAAGACACCCACAAACACATACATACAGAACACACAGAACCTCTCAGCACGCACACAGCGGAACATAGAAAACAACATACATCACAGGACATAAAAGCACACAATTCACACAAACCACAGTTCAACGAGTACACGCAACACCCACAATGAGGCACAAGCACACACAGACAACACGTCTCACATCGCACACTTAACTCGACCAAACGCACACAGAGCCTCTCAAACACAGCCAAACACAAATCACAATCACACACGCCGACCAGGCACGCCACATACGAAACCACATGCAAGACACACAACCAACAAAAACCCACATAGCGCACATTCCACTCACTACGCACCACACACGCAATCACGCACAGACACCCCACACTCATATCCACGCGCGGGCTGCACCACGCAAAACACACACACCCCAATCCCAAAATGTAACACCAGTCACAAGACACACACACACCAGACACATCAAAGCACATAATTGCTCACAAAAAAACACATGAACCACATTTCACAGAGTACACACAGCACACACAATGAGGCACACTAAACAGGCACAACCACACACAGACAACACATTTCACATCACACTCATCACAAGCAAACACCCACACACCCACTCAAACACAACCACTCACAATTCGCAATCACACACACGAAACACACACCACACACAGCACATGCAAAATGACATGCAAGAAATACACAAACCGCATCAGAAAGAACACCGAAATTATGAAACACACATTTCACACACTACACACATCGCGCAAAGCACGCATAAAACAGACAGCACACAGAGCCTCACAGAACACCCAATGCAAAGCACACAGCGTACATACAAAGCATGTCGGACACAACACACGATAATATCCCACACAACCCTTAAAATACACAGATGACACAGCACGCACACAATACGCCAAACAGATAAGAATACACACAACACACATGCCACTGAGAACGCCATACGTTGCACATCACGCAACACACGTGCGGTCACACCGCACATTCAACATGAAACAGAAAACCCTTCACAGACCACATAACATTCCCGACCATGAACACAACACGCAAACACAAGACACCAAACATGCAGCACACGAAGACACACTCCAAGCACACAACACCCAACACAGAACCATCCACAACCACGCCAGTCACACAGCACTCCACGGGGAAGTAAGTACACACGGAACACACACTACACACAACAAACCACCCAAACTGCACAAATCGCATACACAGCAGCCACAACACAGAAAGAGCACAACACACAGGAAACACACACACAACCACATAAACACCGCCACACACACTAAAATTTGCTATTTTAAAATCACAGACTTCAAAGCCGAAAACACACAATAACAGCATGCAAAACGTTACACAACACAGAAAGAATACACACACCATCACACACCGCCACAAAACACGCCCTACCATATACACAAAAGACAACGCACTTCACACATAACACAAAACCCAACACAAAGAAGGCGCACAGCAATGTGTGTGACATTAAGAGAGGCACATCAGTACGTTACCACAACACACGAAATAATACACAAATCACAGAATACATCACATAAGCACACACAAGCATCACACACAAATTGAACATCACAACTCACAGCACGCACAACAACCCTGCATTAACAACCAACACACACACCGACGCAACCACTACATGCCACACAGAAAGCCACACACACACACACACACACACACAACACACACTCAAGGAATCACCACAACAAACACAGGGAAACACCCGCAAACACAAAGGTATCGAGAACACACACACAAGCTCAACATGCGAACAGCACAACATATGAACAACATACACCACAAACATCAAATGAGGCCCTCTGCACAAGCAAAACCACACACAGATAACACATCTCACCTCACACACACTCAACCACTCAAACACAACCACGCGCAAATCACAATCACACACGCGAAACACACACAACACTCACGAATCCGTAGACAAAACACACATAACCAGCAAAGGAGACGAATAGCACACGTCACGCACGACACGCTACACGCACAACCACACACAGACACACCACGCATACATCCTCACACGGGAGCACAACGCAGAACACCCACACAACACAGAAACACGCAACGCAATAGTCAGTACACACACCACACCCTCCAAGGCACGTAACCGCTCACAATACACACGAAGAACTGCACAGACTACGTACTGCACACACCAAGAGACACACTAAACAAGCACAACCGCACACAGTCAACACATTGCACATCATGTGAATAACTCAGCCAGACACACACACACACACACACACACACACACACACACACAAACTCTCTAACACAACACGCAAATCACAATCACACACACACAAAACTGTCACAACCCATCCAAATCCACACGCAACTGACGCAAACACAAGCAACACACATATAACGCACAGCACACAGCACACCCAACCACAAGCATACAGTACAGAGCACACACAGACCCACCTGCAGACAGCACTACCAAACCCCACCCACCGCACCCCACCCCACCCACACACACACCGAGCACAGGCACACAGCACGCCCGTCACAAGGCCGAATCAACATCACACGCAACGCTCTGATTGCACAGACCACCCAACATCTACCCGGTAGGTAACACACAGAAGGCATATAGGCAGCACACACACAACCCAGAGCACAGTACATACCACGACAGCCCGAAGAAACACCAGACACATGTCACACTAAACTTTAGACTGGGAGCCACACACCACACAACACGGACAACCGCCGACAGATGAAAGGCATCATGAAAGGCAAAATATACATTGCACACAAAGACCCACTGGACGCACACAACATACCACACACAAATACCAGCATCGTACAAATAACACGCCACACAGTGGAAAATACACAGAACAGTGTACTCAACAAGCAGTAAGGAACCTCACACGTTACATACAAGATGCACACAGCACGGACAGCACACAACACACAGAAAACAAGCAAGACCCGCAGACCGTAGTCCCCACAACGCGAAACGCACAAGAACACGGCACACAGAGCGTACAACAGAGAATACGCACAGAATCACAAGAGAGCACCGCAAAGCACCAACCAACTACCATGTACCAACAACACATACAGCTCACTGCACCCACAGCGAACCCAGAAAACACAAAAGAGCTCAAGTGTATCGGCTTGTACCGCAATGTTTGCTAAGTGTTCTATGTCACATAGGAGCGAATTGCAGCGTAGCATTGTCTCAGGGAGGGTCTCCTCAGTGCACGGTGGATTGTTTCCCCAGCAAAGTCTGGCATAAGGCTCTCCTGCGGCAGTGTCTGACCCTTTGCTACAAAGGCATCCTCACGGCGTTGCTATGAAAGGGACGAGGTGGCTCTTTGCGTCCTCTTGTAGCGCCCTCGGGAAACAAGGCCGTCCCAGAGGCTTGATTACAAGCCTGCGGAGGAAACGGACAGGCAGGAGAGTCTGTCCCCAGTGCGCTTGAACGCAGAAGTCTCGCAACACCCAAACAGCACATCACACTGAACATCAAACCCCACACACACCGAGAACATAGCTGCACACTATACACCTGAAACACGGTTCTCAGAGTAGACACAACACACACAGTGAGGCTCACTGACCAAGCATGACCACACACAGTACACACATCACAAATTACACTCGTTACTCAAACAGCCAACCACACCTACAACCTGTCAAACACAACCACACACAAATCACACTCACACGTGCAAAACGAAGACACCACGCATGCAACACGTACAAACCCACACGCAACACACACGCGCACAAACCACAACGGAAACAACACCGAGTTTAGGCCACACACATTTCACACACTACCCACATCATTCCAAGCACACATAAAACGTACAGCACACAGAGCCTCCCAGAATGCGCAATGCCAGACGCACAACATATACACAGAGCATATCAGTCATAACACACATTTAATATCTCACACAACTTGCAAAACACACAGACCACGCAACACACACACAATATGCAACACACAGAGAATACACTCAACGAAACACAAGTCACAGAACAACACATCACACAACACACACAAGCATCACACACAGAAATTAGCATCACAACTCGTAGCACACGCAACACCCTGCATCAGCAATGCGACGCACGCAGAACAACACAACCACTACATACCACACATAAAGCCACACACAACACACACTCAAGGAACAGCCACCGCACACACGAGAAGACACCCACAAACACATACATACAGAACACACAGAACCTCTCAGCACGCACACAGCGGAACATAGAAAACAACATACATCACAGGACATAAAAGCACACAATTCACACAAACCACAGTTCAACGAGTACACGCAACACCCACAATGAGGCACAAGCACACACAGACAACACGTCTCACATCGCACACTTAACTCGACCAAACGCACACAGAGCCTCTCAAACACAGCCAAACACAAATCACAATCACACACGCCGACCAGGCACGCCACATACGAAACCACATGCAAGACACACAACCAACAAAAACCCACATAGCGCACATTCCACTCACTACGCACCACACACGCAATCACGCACAGACACCCCACACTCATATCCACGCGCGGGCTGCACCACGCAAAACACACACACCCCAATCCCAAAATGTAACACCAGTCACAAGACACACACACACCAGACACATCAAAGCACATAATTGCTCACAAAAAAACACATGAACCACATTTCACAGAGTACACACAGCACACACAATGAGGCACACTAAACAGGCACAACCACACACAGACAACACATTTCACATCACACTCATCACAAGCAAACACCCACACACCCACTCAAACACAACCACTCACAATTCGCAATCACACACACGAAACACACACCACACACAGCACATGCAAAATGACATGCAAGAAATACACAAACCGCATCAGAAAGAACACCGAAATTATGAAACACACATTTCACACACTACACACATCGCGCAAAGCACGCATAAAACAGACAGCACACAGAGCCTCACAGAACACCCAATGCAAAGCACACAGCGTACATACAAAGCATGTCGGACACAACACACGATAATATCCCACACAACCCTTAAAATACACAGATGACACAGCACGCACACAATACGCCAAACAGATAAGAATACACACAACACACATGCCACTGAGAACGCCATACGTTGCACATCACGCAACACACGTGCGGTCACACCGCACATTCAACATGAAACAGAAAACCCTTCACAGACCACATAACATTCCCGACCATGAACACAACACGCAAACACAAGACACCAAACATGCAGCACACGAAGACACACTCCAAGCACACAACACCCAACACAGAACCATCCACAACCACGCCAGTCACACAGCACTCCACGGGGAAGTAAGTACACACGGAACACACACTACACACAACAAACCACCCAAACTGCACAAATCGCATACACAGCAGCCACAACACAGAAAGAGCACAACACACAGGAAACACACACACAACCACATAAACACCGCCACACACACTAAAATTTGCTATTTTAAAATCACAGACTTCAAAGCCGAAAACACACAATAACAGCATGCAAAACGTTACACAACACAGAAAGAATACACACACCATCACACACCGCCACAAAACACGCCCTACCATATACACAAAAGACAACGCACTTCACACATAACACAAAACCCAACACAAAGAAGGCGCACAGCAATGTGTGTGACATTAAGAGAGGCACATCAGTACGTTACCACAACACACGAAATAATACACAAATCACAGAATACATCACATAAGCACACACAAGCATCACACACAAATTGAACATCACAACTCACAGCACGCACAACAACCCTGCATTAACAACCAACACACACACCGACGCAACCACTACATGCCACACAGAAAGCCACACACACACACACACACACACACACAACACACACTCAAGGAATCACCACAACAAACACAGGGAAACACCCGCAAACACAAAGGTATCGAGAACACACACACAAGCTCAACATGCGAACAGCACAACATATGAACAACATACACCACAAACATCAAATGAGGCCCTCTGCACAAGCAAAACCACACACAGATAACACATCTCACCTCACACACACTCAACCACTCAAACACAACCACGCGCAAATCACAATCACACACGCGAAACACACACAACACTCACGAATCCGTAGACAAAACACACATAACCAGCAAAGGAGACGAATAGCACACGTCACGCACGACACGCTACACGCACAACCACACACAGACACACCACGCATACATCCTCACACGGGAGCACAACGCAGAACACCCACACAACACAGAAACACGCAACGCAATAGTCAGTACACACACCACACCCTCCAAGGCACGTAACCGCTCACAATACACACGAAGAACTGCACAGACTACGTACTGCACACACCAAGAGACACACTAAACAAGCACAACCGCACACAGTCAACACATTGCACATCATGTGAATAACTCAGCCAGACACACACACACACACACACACACACACACACACACACACACAAACTCTCTAACACAACACGCAAATCACAATCACACACACACAAAACTGTCACAACCCATCCAAATCCACACGCAACTGACGCAAACACAAGCAACACACATATAACGCACAGCACACAGCACACCCAACCACAAGCATACAGTACAGAGCACACACAGACCCACCTGCAGACAGCACTACCAAACCCCACCCACCGCACCCCACCCCACCCACACACACACCGAGCACAGGCACACAGCACGCCCGTCACAAGGCCGAATCAACATCACACGCAACGCTCTGATTGCACAGACCACCCAACATCTACCCGGTAGGTAACACACAGAAGGCATATAGGCAGCACACACACAACCCAGAGCACAGTACATACCACGACAGCCCGAAGAAACACCAGACACATGTCACACTAAACTTTAGACTGGGAGCCACACACCACACAACACGGACAACCGCCGACAGATGAAAGGCATCATGAAAGGCAAAATATACATTGCACACAAAGACCCACTGGACGCACACAACATACCACACACAAATACCAGCATCGTACAAATAACACGCCACACAGTGGAAAATACACAGAACAGTGTACTCAACAAGCAGTAAGGAACCTCACACGTTACATACAAGATGCACACAGCACGGACAGCACACAACACACAGAAAACAAGCAAGACCCGCAGACCGTAGTCCCCACAACGCGAAACGCACAAGAACACGGCACACAGAGCGTACAACAGAGAATACGCACAGAATCACAAGAGAGCACCGCAAAGCACCAACCAACTACCATGTACCAACAACACATACAGCTCACTGCACCCACAGCGAACCCAGAAAACACAAAAGAGCTCAAGTGTATCGGCTTGTACCGCAATGTTTGCTAAGTGTTCTATGTCACATAGGAGCGAATTGCAGCGTAGCATTGTCTCAGGGAGGGTCTCCTCAGTGCACGGTGGATTGTTTCCCCAGCAAAGTCTGGCATAAGGCTCTCCTGCGGCAGTGTCTGACCCTTTGCTACAAAGGCATCCTCACGGCGTTGCTATGAAAGGGACGAGGTGGCTCTTTGCGTCCTCTTGTAGCGCCCTCGGGAAACAAGGCCGTCCCAGAGGCTTGATTACAAGCCTGCGGAGGAAACGGACAGGCAGGAGAGTCTGTCCCCAGTGCGCTTGAACGCAGAAGTCTCGCAACACCCAAACAGCACATCACACTGAACATCAAACCCCACACACACCGAGAACATAGCTGCACACTATACACCTGAAACACGGTTCTCAGAGTAGACACAACACACACAGTGAGGCTCACTGACCAAGCATGACCACACACAGTACACACATCACAAATTACACTCGTTACTCAAACAGCCAACCACACCTACAACCTGTCAAACACAACCACACACAAATCACACTCACACGTGCAAAACGAAGACACCACGCATGCAACACGTACAAACCCACACGCAACACACACGCGCACAAACCACAACGGAAACAACACCGAGTTTAGGCCACACACATTTCACACACTACCCACATCATTCCAAGCACACATAAAACGTACAGCACACAGAGCCTCCCAGAATGCGCAATGCCAGACGCACAACATATACACAGAGCATATCAGTCATAACACACATTTAATATCTCACACAACTTGCAAAACACACAGACCACGCAACACACACACAATATGCAACACACAGAGAATACACTCAACGAAACACAAGTCACAGAACAACACATCACACAACACACACAAGCATCACACACAGAAATTAGCATCACAACTCGTAGCACACGCAACACCCTGCATCAGCAATGCGACGCACGCAGAACAACACAACCACTACATACCACACATAAAGCCACACACAACACACACTCAAGGAACAGCCACCGCACACACGAGAAGACACCCACAAACACATACATACAGAACACACAGAACCTCTCAGCACGCACACAGCGGAACATAGAAAACAACATACATCACAGGACATAAAAGCACACAATTCACACAAACCACAGTTCAACGAGTACACGCAACACCCACAATGAGGCACAAGCACACACAGACAACACGTCTCACATCGCACACTTAACTCGACCAAACGCACACAGAGCCTCTCAAACACAGCCAAACACAAATCACAATCACACACGCCGACCAGGCACGCCACATACGAAACCACATGCAAGACACACAACCAACAAAAACCCACATAGCGCACATTCCACTCACTACGCACCACACACGCAATCACGCACAGACACCCCACACTCATATCCACGCGCGGGCTGCACCACGCAAAACACACACACCCCAATCCCAAAATGTAACACCAGTCACAAGACACACACACACCAGACACATCAAAGCACATAATTGCTCACAAAAAAACACATGAACCACATTTCACAGAGTACACACAGCACACACAATGAGGCACACTAAACAGGCACAACCACACACAGACAACACATTTCACATCACACTCATCACAAGCAAACACCCACACACCCACTCAAACACAACCACTCACAATTCGCAATCACACACACGAAACACACACCACACACAGCACATGCAAAATGACATGCAAGAAATACACAAACCGCATCAGAAAGAACACCGAAATTATGAAACACACATTTCACACACTACACACATCGCGCAAAGCACGCATAAAACAGACAGCACACAGAGCCTCACAGAACACCCAATGCAAAGCACACAGCGTACATACAAAGCATGTCGGACACAACACACGATAATATCCCACACAACCCTTAAAATACACAGATGACACAGCACGCACACAATACGCCAAACAGATAAGAATACACACAACACACATGCCACTGAGAACGCCATACGTTGCACATCACGCAACACACGTGCGGTCACACCGCACATTCAACATGAAACAGAAAACCCTTCACAGACCACATAACATTCCCGACCATGAACACAACACGCAAACACAAGACACCAAACATGCAGCACACGAAGACACACTCCAAGCACACAACACCCAACACAGAACCATCCACAACCACGCCAGTCACACAGCACTCCACGGGGAAGTAAGTACACACGGAACACACACTACACACAACAAACCACCCAAACTGCACAAATCGCATACACAGCAGCCACAACACAGAAAGAGCACAACACACAGGAAACACACACACAACCACATAAACACCGCCACACACACTAAAATTTGCTATTTTAAAATCACAGACTTCAAAGCCGAAAACACACAATAACAGCATGCAAAACGTTACACAACACAGAAAGAATACACACACCATCACACACCGCCACAAAACACGCCCTACCATATACACAAAAGACAACGCACTTCACACATAACACAAAACCCAACACAAAGAAGGCGCACAGCAATGTGTGTGACATTAAGAGAGGCACATCAGTACGTTACCACAACACACGAAATAATACACAAATCACAGAATACATCACATAAGCACACACAAGCATCACACACAAATTGAACATCACAACTCACAGCACGCACAACAACCCTGCATTAACAACCAACACACACACCGACGCAACCACTACATGCCACACAGAAAGCCACACACACACACACACACACACACACAACACACACTCAAGGAATCACCACAACAAACACAGGGAAACACCCGCAAACACAAAGGTATCGAGAACACACACACAAGCTCAACATGCGAACAGCACAACATATGAACAACATACACCACAAACATCAAATGAGGCCCTCTGCACAAGCAAAACCACACACAGATAACACATCTCACCTCACACACACTCAACCACTCAAACACAACCACGCGCAAATCACAATCACACACGCGAAACACACACAACACTCACGAATCCGTAGACAAAACACACATAACCAGCAAAGGAGACGAATAGCACACGTCACGCACGACACGCTACACGCACAACCACACACAGACACACCACGCATACATCCTCACACGGGAGCACAACGCAGAACACCCACACAACACAGAAACACGCAACGCAATAGTCAGTACACACACCACACCCTCCAAGGCACGTAACCGCTCACAATACACACGAAGAACTGCACAGACTACGTACTGCACACACCAAGAGACACACTAAACAAGCACAACCGCACACAGTCAACACATTGCACATCATGTGAATAACTCAGCCAGACACACACACACACACACACACACACACACACACACACACAAACTCTCTAACACAACACGCAAATCACAATCACACACACACAAAACTGTCACAACCCATCCAAATCCACACGCAACTGACGCAAACACAAGCAACACACATATAACGCACAGCACACAGCACACCCAACCACAAGCATACAGTACAGAGCACACACAGACCCACCTGCAGACAGCACTACCAAACCCCACCCACCGCACCCCACCCCACCCACACACACACCGAGCACAGGCACACAGCACGCCCGTCACAAGGCCGAATCAACATCACACGCAACGCTCTGATTGCACAGACCACCCAACATCTACCCGGTAGGTAACACACAGAAGGCATATAGGCAGCACACACACAACCCAGAGCACAGTACATACCACGACAGCCCGAAGAAACACCAGACACATGTCACACTAAACTTTAGACTGGGAGCCACACACCACACAACACGGACAACCGCCGACAGATGAAAGGCATCATGAAAGGCAAAATATACATTGCACACAAAGACCCACTGGACGCACACAACATACCACACACAAATACCAGCATCGTACAAATAACACGCCACACAGTGGAAAATACACAGAACAGTGTACTCAACAAGCAGTAAGGAACCTCACACGTTACATACAAGATGCACACAGCACGGACAGCACACAACACACAGAAAACAAGCAAGACCCGCAGACCGTAGTCCCCACAACGCGAAACGCACAAGAACACGGCACACAGAGCGTACAACAGAGAATACGCACAGAATCACAAGAGAGCACCGCAAAGCACCAACCAACTACCATGTACCAACAACACATACAGCTCACTGCACCCACAGCGAACCCAGAAAACACAAAAGAGCTCAAGTGTATCGGCTTGTACCGCAATGTTTGCTAAGTGTTCTATGTCACATAGGAGCGAATTGCAGCGTAGCATTGTCTCAGGGAGGGTCTCCTCAGTGCACGGTGGATTGTTTCCCCAGCAAAGTCTGGCATAAGGCTCTCCTGCGGCAGTGTCTGACCCTTTGCTACAAAGGCATCCTCACGGCGTTGCTATGAAAGGGACGAGGTGGCTCTTTGCGTCCTCTTGTAGCGCCCTCGGGAAACAAGGCCGTCCCAGAGGCTTGATTACAAGCCTGCGGAGGAAACGGACAGGCAGGAGAGTCTGTCCCCAGTGCGCTTGAACGCAGAAGTCTCGCAACACCCAAACAGCACATCACACTGAACATCAAACCCCACACACACCGAGAACATAGCTGCACACTATACACCTGAAACACGGTTCTCAGAGTAGGCACAACACACACAGTGAGGCTCACTGACCAAGCATGACCACACACAGTACACACATCACAAATTACACTCGTTACTCAAACAGCCAACCACACCTACAACCTGTCAAACACAACCACACACAAATCACACTCACACGTGCAAAACGAAGACACCACGCATGCAACACGTACAAACCCACACGCAACACACACGCGCACAAACCACAACGGAAACAACACCGAGTTTAGGCCACACACATTTCACACACTACCCACATCATTCCAAGCACACATAAAACGTACAGCACACAGAGCCTCCCAGAATGCGCAATGCCAGACGCACAACATATACACAGAGCATATCAGTCATAACACACATTTAATATCTCACACAACTTGCAAAACACACAGACCACGCAACACACACACAATATGCAACACACAGAGAATACACTCAACGAAACACAAGTCACAGAACAACACATCACACAACACACACAAGCATCACACACAGAAATTAGCATCACAACTCGTAGCACACGCAACACCCTGCATCAGCAATGCGACGCACGCAGAACAACACAACCACTACATACCACACATAAAGCCACACACAACACACACTCAAGGAACAGCCACCGCACACACGAGAAGACACCCACAAACACATACATACAGAACACACAGAACCTCTCAGCACGCACACAGCGGAACATAGAAAACAACATACATCACAGGACATAAAAGCACACAATTCACACAAACCACAGTTCAACGAGTACACGCAACACCCACAATGAGGCACAAGCACACACAGACAACACGTCTCACATCGCACACTTAACTCGACCAAACGCACACAGAGCCTCTCAAACACAGCCAAACACAAATCACAATCACACACGCCGACCAGGCACGCCACATACGAAACCACATGCAAGACACACAACCAACAAAAACCCACATAGCGCACATTCCACTCACTACGCACCACACACGCAATCACGCACAGACACCCCACACTCATATCCACGCGCGGGCTGCACCACGCAAAACACACACACCCCAATCCCAAAATGTAACACCAGTCACAAGACACACACACACCAGACACATCAAAGCACATAATTGCTCACAAAAAAACACATGAACCACATTTCACAGAGTACACACAGCACACACAATGAGGCACACTAAACAGGCACAACCACACACAGACAACACATTTCACATCACACTCATCACAAGCAAACACCCACACACCCACTCAAACACAACCACTCACAATTCGCAATCACACACACGAAACACACACCACACACAGCACATGCAAAATGACATGCAAGAAATACACAAACCGCATCAGAAAGAACACCGAAATTATGAAACACACATTTCACACACTACACACATCGCGCAAAGCACGCATAAAACAGACAGCACACAGAGCCTCACAGAACACCCAATGCAAAGCACACAGCGTACATACAAAGCATGTCGGACACAACACACGATAATATCCCACACAACCCTTAAAATACACAGATGACACAGCACGCACACAATACGCCAAACAGATAAGAATACACACAACACACATGCCACTGAGAACGCCATACGTTGCACATCACGCAACACACGTGCGGTCACACCGCACATTCAACATGAAACAGAAAACCCTTCACAGACCACATAACATTCCCGACCATGAACACAACACGCAAACACAAGACACCAAACATGCAGCACACGAAGACACACTCCAAGCACACAACACCCAACACAGAACCATCCACAACCACGCCAGTCACACAGCACTCCACGGGGAAGTAAGTACACACGGAACACACACTACACACAACAAACCACCCAAACTGCACAAATCGCATACACAGCAGCCACAACACAGAAAGAGCACAACACACAGGAAACACACACACAACCACATAAACACCGCCACACACACTAAAATTTGCTATTTTAAAATCACAGACTTCAAAGCCGAAAACACACAATAACAGCATGCAAAACGTTACACAACACAGAAAGAATACACACACCATCACACACCGCCACAAAACACGCCCTACCATATACACAAAAGACAACGCACTTCACACATAACACAAAACCCAACACAAAGAAGGCGCACAGCAATGTGTGTGACATTAAGAGAGGCACATCAGTACGTTACCACAACACACGAAATAATACACAAATCACAGAATACATCACATAAGCACACACAAGCATCACACACAAATTGAACATCACAACTCACAGCACGCACAACAACCCTGCATTAACAACCAACACACACACCGACGCAACCACTACATGCCACACAGAAAGCCACACACACACACACACACACACACACAACACACACTCAAGGAATCACCACAACAAACACAGGGAAACACCCGCAAACACAAAGGTATCGAGAACACACACACAAGCTCAACATGCGAACAGCACAACATATGAACAACATACACCACAAACATCAAATGAGGCCCTCTGCACAAGCAAAACCACACACAGATAACACATCTCACCTCACACACACTCAACCACTCAAACACAACCACGCGCAAATCACAATCACACACGCGAAACACACACAACACTCACGAATCCGTAGACAAAACACACATAACCAGCAAAGGAGACGAATAGCACACGTCACGCACGACACGCTACACGCACAACCACACACAGACACACCACGCATACATCCTCACACGGGAGCACAACGCAGAACACCCACACAACACAGAAACACGCAACGCAATAGTCAGTACACACACCACACCCTCCAAGGCACGTAACCGCTCACAATACACACGAAGAACTGCACAGACTACGTACTGCACACACCAAGAGACACACTAAACAAGCACAACCGCACACAGTCAACACATTGCACATCATGTGAATAACTCAGCCAGACACACACACACACACACACACACACACACACACACACACACAAACTCTCTAACACAACACGCAAATCACAATCACACACACACAAAACTGTCACAACCCATCCAAATCCACACGCAACTGACGCAAACACAAGCAACACACATATAACGCACAGCACACAGCACACCCAACCACAAGCATACAGTACAGAGCACACACAGACCCACCTGCAGACAGCACTACCAAACCCCACCCACCGCACCCCACCCCACCCACACACACACCGAGCACAGGCACACAGCACGCCCGTCACAAGGCCGAATCAACATCACACGCAACGCTCTGATTGCACAGACCACCCAACATCTACCCGGTAGGTAACACACAGAAGGCATATAGGCAGCACACACACAACCCAGAGCACAGTACATACCACGACAGCCCGAAGAAACACCAGACACATGTCACACTAAACTTTAGACTGGGAGCCACACACCACACAACACGGACAACCGCCGACAGATGAAAGGCATCATGAAAGGCAAAATATACATTGCACACAAAGACCCACTGGACGCACACAACATACCACACACAAATACCAGCATCGTACAAATAACACGCCACACAGTGGAAAATACACAGAACAGTGTACTCAACAAGCAGTAAGGAACCTCACACGTTACATACAAGATGCACACAGCACGGACAGCACACAACACACAGAAAACAAGCAAGACCCGCAGACCGTAGTCCCCACAACGCGAAACGCACAAGAACACGGCACACAGAGCGTACAACAGAGAATACGCACAGAATCACAAGAGAGCACCGCAAAGCACCAACCAACTACCATGTACCAACAACACATACAGCTCACTGCACCCACAGCGAACCCAGAAAACACAAAAGAGCTCAAGTGTATCGGCTTGTACCGCAATGTTTGCTAAGTGTTCTATGTCACATAGGAGCGAATTGCAGCGTAGCATTGTCTCAGGGAGGGTCTCCTCAGTGCACGGTGGATTGTTTCCCCAGCAAAGTCTGGCATAAGGCTCTCCTGCGGCAGTGTCTGACCCTTTGCTACAAAGGCATCCTCACGGCGTTGCTATGAAAGGGACGAGGTGGCTCTTTGCGTCCTCTTGTAGCGCCCTCGGGAAACAAGGCCGTCCCAGAGGCTTGATTACAAGCCTGCGGAGGAAACGGACAGGCAGGAGAGTCTGTCCCCAGTGCGCTTGAACGCAGAAGTCTCGCAACACCCAAACAGCACATCACACTGAACATCAAACCCCACACACACCGAGAACATAGCTGCACACTATACACCTGAAACACGGTTCTCAGAGTAGGCACAACACACACAGTGAGGCTCACTGACCAAGCATGACCACACACAGTACACACATCACAAATTACACTCGTTACTCAAACAGCCAACCACACCTACAACCTGTCAAACACAACCACACACAAATCACACTCACACGTGCAAAACGAAGACACCACGCATGCAACACGTACAAACCCACACGCAACACACACGCGCACAAACCACAACGGAAACAACACCGAGTTTAGGCCACACACATTTCACACACTACCCACATCATTCCAAGCACACATAAAACGTACAGCACACAGAGCCTCCCAGAATGCGCAATGCCAGACGCACAACATATACACAGAGCATATCAGTCATAACACACATTTAATATCTCACACAACTTGCAAAACACACAGACCACGCAACACACACACAATATGCAACACACAGAGAATACACTCAACGAAACACAAGTCACAGAACAACACATCACACAACACACACAAGCATCACACACAGAAATTAGCATCACAACTCGTAGCACACGCAACACCCTGCATCAGCAATGCGACGCACGCAGAACAACACAACCACTACATACCACACATAAAGCCACACACAACACACACTCAAGGAACAGCCACCGCACACACGAGAAGACACCCACAAACACATACATACAGAACACACAGAACCTCTCAGCACGCACACAGCGGAACATAGAAAACAACATACATCACAGGACATAAAAGCACACAATTCACACAAACCACAGTTCAACGAGTACACGCAACACCCACAATGAGGCACAAGCACACACAGACAACACGTCTCACATCGCACACTTAACTCGACCAAACGCACACAGAGCCTCTCAAACACAGCCAAACACAAATCACAATCACACACGCCGACCAGGCACGCCACATACGAAACCACATGCAAGACACACAACCAACAAAAACCCACATAGCGCACATTCCACTCACTACGCACCACACACGCAATCACGCACAGACACCCCACACTCATATCCACGCGCGGGCTGCACCACGCAAAACACACACACCCCAATCCCAAAATGTAACACCAGTCACAAGACACACACACACCAGACACATCAAAGCACATAATTGCTCACAAAAAAACACATGAACCACATTTCACAGAGTACACACAGCACACACAATGAGGCACACTAAACAGGCACAACCACACACAGACAACACATTTCACATCACACTCATCACAAGCAAACACCCACACACCCACTCAAACACAACCACTCACAATTCGCAATCACACACACGAAACACACACCACACACAGCACATGCAAAATGACATGCAAGAAATACACAAACCGCATCAGAAAGAACACCGAAATTATGAAACACACATTTCACACACTACACACATCGCGCAAAGCACGCATAAAACAGACAGCACACAGAGCCTCACAGAACACCCAATGCAAAGCACACAGCGTACATACAAAGCATGTCGGACACAACACACGATAATATCCCACACAACCCTTAAAATACACAGATGACACAGCACGCACACAATACGCCAAACAGATAAGAATACACACAACACACATGCCACTGAGAACGCCATACGTTGCACATCACGCAACACACGTGCGGTCACACCGCACATTCAACATGAAACAGAAAACCCTTCACAGACCACATAACATTCCCGACCATGAACACAACACGCAAACACAAGACACCAAACATGCAGCACACGAAGACACACTCCAAGCACACAACACCCAACACAGAACCATCCACAACCACGCCAGTCACACAGCACTCCACGGGGAAGTAAGTACACACGGAACACACACTACACACAACAAACCACCCAAACTGCACAAATCGCATACACAGCAGCCACAACACAGAAAGAGCACAACACACAGGAAACACACACACAACCACATAAACACCGCCACACACACTAAAATTTGCTATTTTAAAATCACAGACTTCAAAGCCGAAAACACACAATAACAGCATGCAAAACGTTACACAACACAGAAAGAATACACACACCATCACACACCGCCACAAAACACGCCCTACCATATACACAAAAGACAACGCACTTCACACATAACACAAAACCCAACACAAAGAAGGCGCACAGCAATGTGTGTGACATTAAGAGAGGCACATCAGTACGTTACCACAACACACGAAATAATACACAAATCACAGAATACATCACATAAGCACACACAAGCATCACACACAAATTGAACATCACAACTCACAGCACGCACAACAACCCTGCATTAACAACCAACACACACACCGACGCAACCACTACATGCCACACAGAAAGCCACACACACACACACACACACACACACAACACACACTCAAGGAATCACCACAACAAACACAGGGAAACACCCGCAAACACAAAGGTATCGAGAACACACACACAAGCTCAACATGCGAACAGCACAACATATGAACAACATACACCACAAACATCAAATGAGGCCCTCTGCACAAGCAAAACCACACACAGATAACACATCTCACCTCACACACACTCAACCACTCAAACACAACCACGCGCAAATCACAATCACACACGCGAAACACACACAACACTCACGAATCCGTAGACAAAACACACATAACCAGCAAAGGAGACGAATAGCACACGTCACGCACGACACGCTACACGCACAACCACACACAGACACACCACGCATACATCCTCACACGGGAGCACAACGCAGAACACCCACACAACACAGAAACACGCAACGCAATAGTCAGTACACACACCACACCCTCCAAGGCACGTAACCGCTCACAATACACACGAAGAACTGCACAGACTACGTACTGCACACACCAAGAGACACACTAAACAAGCACAACCGCACACAGTCAACACATTGCACATCATGTGAATAACTCAGCCAGACACACACACACACACACACACACACACACACACACACACACAAACTCTCTAACACAACACGCAAATCACAATCACACACACACAAAACTGTCACAACCCATCCAAATCCACACGCAACTGACGCAAACACAAGCAACACACATATAACGCACAGCACACAGCACACCCAACCACAAGCATACAGTACAGAGCACACACAGACCCACCTGCAGACAGCACTACCAAACCCCACCCACCGCACCCCACCCCACCCACACACACACCGAGCACAGGCACACAGCACGCCCGTCACAAGGCCGAATCAACATCACACGCAACGCTCTGATTGCACAGACCACCCAACATCTACCCGGTAGGTAACACACAGAAGGCATATAGGCAGCACACACACAACCCAGAGCACAGTACATACCACGACAGCCCGAAGAAACACCAGACACATGTCACACTAAACTTTAGACTGGGAGCCACACACCACACAACACGGACAACCGCCGACAGATGAAAGGCATCATGAAAGGCAAAATATACATTGCACACAAAGACCCACTGGACGCACACAACATACCACACACAAATACCAGCATCGTACAAATAACACGCCACACAGTGGAAAATACACAGAACAGTGTACTCAACAAGCAGTAAGGAACCTCACACGTTACATACAAGATGCACACAGCACGGACAGCACACAACACACAGAAAACAAGCAAGACCCGCAGACCGTAGTCCCCACAACGCGAAACGCACAAGAACACGGCACACAGAGCGTACAACAGAGAATACGCACAGAATCACAAGAGAGCACCGCAAAGCACCAACCAACTACCATGTACCAACAACACATACAGCTCACTGCACCCACAGCGAACCCAGAAAACACAAAAGAGCTCAAGTGTATCGGCTTGTACCGCAATGTTTGCTAAGTGTTCTATGTCACATAGGAGCGAATTGCAGCGTAGCATTGTCTCAGGGAGGGTCTCCTCAGTGCACGGTGGATTGTTTCCCCAGCAAAGTCTGGCATAAGGCTCTCCTGCGGCAGTGTCTGACCCTTTGCTACAAAGGCATCCTCACGGCGTTGCTATGAAAGGGACGAGGTGGCTCTTTGCGTCCTCTTGTAGCGCCCTCGGGAAACAAGGCCGTCCCAGAGGCTTGATTACAAGCCTGCGGAGGAAACGGACAGGCAGGAGAGTCTGTCCCCAGTGCGCTTGAACGCAGAAGTCTCGCAACACCCAAACAGCACATCACACTGAACATCAAACCCCACACACACCGAGAACATAGCTGCACACTATACACCTGAAACACGGTTCTCAGAGTAGGCACAACACACACAGTGAGGCTCACTGACCAAGCATGACCACACACAGTACACACATCACAAATTACACTCGTTACTCAAACAGCCAACCACACCTACAACCTGTCAAACACAACCACACACAAATCACACTCACACGTGCAAAACGAAGACACCACGCATGCAACACGTACAAACCCACACGCAACACACACGCGCACAAACCACAACGGAAACAACACCGAGTTTAGGCCACACACATTTCACACACTACCCACATCATTCCAAGCACACATAAAACGTACAGCACACAGAGCCTCCCAGAATGCGCAATGCCAGACGCACAACATATACACAGAGCATATCAGTCATAACACACATTTAATATCTCACACAACTTGCAAAACACACAGACCACGCAACACACACACAATATGCAACACACAGAGAATACACTCAACGAAACACAAGTCACAGAACAACACATCACACAACACACACAAGCATCACACACAGAAATTAGCATCACAACTCGTAGCACACGCAACACCCTGCATCAGCAATGCGACGCACGCAGAACAACACAACCACTACATACCACACATAAAGCCACACACAACACACACTCAAGGAACAGCCACCGCACACACGAGAAGACACCCACAAACACATACATACAGAACACACAGAACCTCTCAGCACGCACACAGCGGAACATAGAAAACAACATACATCACAGGACATAAAAGCACACAATTCACACAAACCACAGTTCAACGAGTACACGCAACACCCACAATGAGGCACAAGCACACACAGACAACACGTCTCACATCGCACACTTAACTCGACCAAACGCACACAGAGCCTCTCAAACACAGCCAAACACAAATCACAATCACACACGCCGACCAGGCACGCCACATACGAAACCACATGCAAGACACACAACCAACAAAAACCCACATAGCGCACATTCCACTCACTACGCACCACACACGCAATCACGCACAGACACCCCACACTCATATCCACGCGCGGGCTGCACCACGCAAAACACACACACCCCAATCCCAAAATGTAACACCAGTCACAAGACACACACACACCAGACACATCAAAGCACATAATTGCTCACAAAAAAACACATGAACCACATTTCACAGAGTACACACAGCACACACAATGAGGCACACTAAACAGGCACAACCACACACAGACAACACATTTCACATCACACTCATCACAAGCAAACACCCACACACCCACTCAAACACAACCACTCACAATTCGCAATCACACACACGAAACACACACCACACACAGCACATGCAAAATGACATGCAAGAAATACACAAACCGCATCAGAAAGAACACCGAAATTATGAAACACACATTTCACACACTACACACATCGCGCAAAGCACGCATAAAACAGACAGCACACAGAGCCTCACAGAACACCCAATGCAAAGCACACAGCGTACATACAAAGCATGTCGGACACAACACACGATAATATCCCACACAACCCTTAAAATACACAGATGACACAGCACGCACACAATACGCCAAACAGATAAGAATACACACAACACACATGCCACTGAGAACGCCATACGTTGCACATCACGCAACACACGTGCGGTCACACCGCACATTCAACATGAAACAGAAAACCCTTCACAGACCACATAACATTCCCGACCATGAACACAACACGCAAACACAAGACACCAAACATGCAGCACACGAAGACACACTCCAAGCACACAACACCCAACACAGAACCATCCACAACCACGCCAGTCACACAGCACTCCACGGGGAAGTAAGTACACACGGAACACACACTACACACAACAAACCACCCAAACTGCACAAATCGCATACACAGCAGCCACAACACAGAAAGAGCACAACACACAGGAAACACACACACAACCACATAAACACCGCCACACACACTAAAATTTGCTATTTTAAAATCACAGACTTCAAAGCCGAAAACACACAATAACAGCATGCAAAACGTTACACAACACAGAAAGAATACACACACCATCACACACCGCCACAAAACACGCCCTACCATATACACAAAAGACAACGCACTTCACACATAACACAAAACCCAACACAAAGAAGGCGCACAGCAATGTGTGTGACATTAAGAGAGGCACATCAGTACGTTACCACAACACACGAAATAATACACAAATCACAGAATACATCACATAAGCACACACAAGCATCACACACAAATTGAACATCACAACTCACAGCACGCACAACAACCCTGCATTAACAACCAACACACACACCGACGCAACCACTACATGCCACACAGAAAGCCACACACACACACACACACACACACACAACACACACTCAAGGAATCACCACAACAAACACAGGGAAACACCCGCAAACACAAAGGTATCGAGAACACACACACAAGCTCAACATGCGAACAGCACAACATATGAACAACATACACCACAAACATCAAATGAGGCCCTCTGCACAAGCAAAACCACACACAGATAACACATCTCACCTCACACACACTCAACCACTCAAACACAACCACGCGCAAATCACAATCACACACGCGAAACACACACAACACTCACGAATCCGTAGACAAAACACACATAACCAGCAAAGGAGACGAATAGCACACGTCACGCACGACACGCTACACGCACAACCACACACAGACACACCACGCATACATCCTCACACGGGAGCACAACGCAGAACACCCACACAACACAGAAACACGCAACGCAATAGTCAGTACACACACCACACCCTCCAAGGCACGTAACCGCTCACAATACACACGAAGAACTGCACAGACTACGTACTGCACACACCAAGAGACACACTAAACAAGCACAACCGCACACAGTCAACACATTGCACATCATGTGAATAACTCAGCCAGACACACACACACACACACACACACACACACACACACACACAAACTCTCTAACACAACACGCAAATCACAATCACACACACACAAAACTGTCACAACCCATCCAAATCCACACGCAACTGACGCAAACACAAGCAACACACATATAACGCACAGCACACAGCACACCCAACCACAAGCATACAGTACAGAGCACACACAGACCCACCTGCAGACAGCACTACCAAACCCCACCCACCGCACCCCACCCCACCCACACACACACCGAGCACAGGCACACAGCACGCCCGTCACAAGGCCGAATCAACATCACACGCAACGCTCTGATTGCACAGACCACCCAACATCTACCCGGTAGGTAACACACAGAAGGCATATAGGCAGCACACACACAACCCAGAGCACAGTACATACCACGACAGCCCGAAGAAACACCAGACACATGTCACACTAAACTTTAGACTGGGAGCCACACACCACACAACACGGACAACCGCCGACAGATGAAAGGCATCATGAAAGGCAAAATATACATTGCACACAAAGACCCACTGGACGCACACAACATACCACACACAAATACCAGCATCGTACAAATAACACGCCACACAGTGGAAAATACACAGAACAGTGTACTCAACAAGCAGTAAGGAACCTCACACGTTACATACAAGATGCACACAGCACGGACAGCACACAACACACAGAAAACAAGCAAGACCCGCAGACCGTAGTCCCCACAACGCGAAACGCACAAGAACACGGCACACAGAGCGTACAACAGAGAATACGCACAGAATCACAAGAGAGCACCGCAAAGCACCAACCAACTACCATGTACCAACAACACATACAGCTCACTGCACCCACAGCGAACCCAGAAAACACAAAAGAGCTCAAGTGTATCGGCTTGTACCGCAATGTTTGCTAAGTGTTCTATGTCACATAGGAGCGAATTGCAGCGTAGCATTGTCTCAGGGAGGGTCTCCTCAGTGCACGGTGGATTGTTTCCCCAGCAAAGTCTGGCATAAGGCTCTCCTGCGGCAGTGTCTGACCCTTTGCTACAAAGGCATCCTCACGGCGTTGCTATGAAAGGGACGAGGTGGCTCTTTGCGTCCTCTTGTAGCGCCCTCGGGAAACAAGGCCGTCCCAGAGGCTTGATTACAAGCCTGCGGAGGAAACGGACAGGCAGGAG
The DNA here is from genome assembly GCF_040802235.1 of Manis javanica. Lineage (NCBI taxonomy): Eukaryota > Metazoa > Chordata > Mammalia > Pholidota > Manidae > Manis > Manis javanica. The sequence goes on along the minus strand of NC_133156.1, from coordinate 29,630,424 downwards.
AGTCTGTCCCCAGTGCGCTTGAACGCAGAAGTCTCGCAACACCCAAACAGCACATCACACTGAACATCAAACCCCACACACACCGAGAACATAGCTGCACACTATACACCTGAAACACGGTTCTCAGAGTAGGCACAACACACACAGTGAGGCTCACTGACCAAGCATGACCACACACAGTACACACATCACAAATTACACTCGTTACTCAAACAGCCAACCACACCTACAACCTGTCAAACACAACCACACACAAATCACACTCACACGTGCAAAACGAAGACACCACGCATGCAACACGTACAAACCCACACGCAACACACACGCGCACAAACCACAACGGAAACAACACCGAGTTTAGGCCACACACATTTCACACACTACCCACATCATTCCAAGCACACATAAAACGTACAGCACACAGAGCCTCCCAGAATGCGCAATGCCAGACGCACAACATATACACAGAGCATATCAGTCATAACACACATTTAATATCTCACACAACTTGCAAAACACACAGACCACGCAACACACACACAATATGCAACACACAGAGAATACACTCAACGAAACACAAGTCACAGAACAACACATCACACAACACACACAAGCATCACACACAGAAATTAGCATCACAACTCGTAGCACACGCAACACCCTGCATCAGCAATGCGACGCACGCAGAACAACACAACCACTACATACCACACATAAAGCCACACACAACACACACTCAAGGAACAGCCACCGCACACACGAGAAGACACCCACAAACACATACATACAGAACACACAGAACCTCTCAGCACGCACACAGCGGAACATAGAAAACAACATACATCACAGGACATAAAAGCACACAATTCACACAAACCACAGTTCAACGAGTACACGCAACACCCACAATGAGGCACAAGCACACACAGACAACACGTCTCACATCGCACACTTAACTCGACCAAACGCACACAGAGCCTCTCAAACACAGCCAAACACAAATCACAATCACACACGCCGACCAGGCACGCCACATACGAAACCACATGCAAGACACACAACCAACAAAAACCCACATAGCGCACATTCCACTCACTACGCACCACACACGCAATCACGCACAGACACCCCACACTCATATCCACGCGCGGGCTGCACCACGCAAAACACACACACCCCAATCCCAAAATGTAACACCAGTCACAAGACACACACACACCAGACACATCAAAGCACATAATTGCTCACAAAAAAACACATGAACCACATTTCACAGAGTACACACAGCACACACAATGAGGCACACTAAACAGGCACAACCACACACAGACAACACATTTCACATCACACTCATCACAAGCAAACACCCACACACCCACTCAAACACAACCACTCACAATTCGCAATCACACACACGAAACACACACCACACACAGCACATGCAAAATGACATGCAAGAAATACACAAACCGCATCAGAAAGAACACCGAAATTATGAAACACACATTTCACACACTACACACATCGCGCAAAGCACGCATAAAACAGACAGCACACAGAGCCTCACAGAACACCCAATGCAAAGCACACAGCGTACATACAAAGCATGTCGGACACAACACACGATAATATCCCACACAACCCTTAAAATACACAGATGACACAGCACGCACACAATACGCCAAACAGATAAGAATACACACAACACACATGCCACTGAGAACGCCATACGTTGCACATCACGCAACACACGTGCGGTCACACCGCACATTCAACATGAAACAGAAAACCCTTCACAGACCACATAACATTCCCGACCATGAACACAACACGCAAACACAAGACACCAAACATGCAGCACACGAAGACACACTCCAAGCACACAACACCCAACACAGAACCATCCACAACCACGCCAGTCACACAGCACTCCACGGGGAAGTAAGTACACACGGAACACACACTACACACAACAAACCACCCAAACTGCACAAATCGCATACACAGCAGCCACAACACAGAAAGAGCACAACACACAGGAAACACACACACAACCACATAAACACCGCCACACACACTAAAATTTGCTATTTTAAAATCACAGACTTCAAAGCCGAAAACACACAATAACAGCATGCAAAACGTTACACAACACAGAAAGAATACACACACCATCACACACCGCCACAAAACACGCCCTACCATATACACAAAAGACAACGCACTTCACACATAACACAAAACCCAACACAAAGAAGGCGCACAGCAATGTGTGTGACATTAAGAGAGGCACATCAGTACGTTACCACAACACACGAAATAATACACAAATCACAGAATACATCACATAAGCACACACAAGCATCACACACAAATTGAACATCACAACTCACAGCACGCACAACAACCCTGCATTAACAACCAACACACACACCGACGCAACCACTACATGCCACACAGAAAGCCACACACACACACACACACACACACACAACACACACTCAAGGAATCACCACAACAAACACAGGGAAACACCCGCAAACACAAAGGTATCGAGAACACACACACAAGCTCAACATGCGAACAGCACAACATATGAACAACATACACCACAAACATCAAATGAGGCCCTCTGCACAAGCAAAACCACACACAGATAACACATCTCACCTCACACACACTCAACCACTCAAACACAACCACGCGCAAATCACAATCACACACGCGAAACACACACAACACTCACGAATCCGTAGACAAAACACACATAACCAGCAAAGGAGACGAATAGCACACGTCACGCACGACACGCTACACGCACAACCACACACAGACACACCACGCATACATCCTCACACGGGAGCACAACGCAGAACACCCACACAACACAGAAACACGCAACGCAATAGTCAGTACACACACCACACCCTCCAAGGCACGTAACCGCTCACAATACACACGAAGAACTGCACAGACTACGTACTGCACACACCAAGAGACACACTAAACAAGCACAACCGCACACAGTCAACACATTGCACATCATGTGAATAACTCAGCCAGACACACACACACACACACACACACACACACACACACACACAAACTCTCTAACACAACACGCAAATCACAATCACACACACACAAAACTGTCACAACCCATCCAAATCCACACGCAACTGACGCAAACACAAGCAACACACATATAACGCACAGCACACAGCACACCCAACCACAAGCATACAGTACAGAGCACACACAGACCCACCTGCAGACAGCACTACCAAACCCCACCCACCGCACCCCACCCCACCCACACACACACCGAGCACAGGCACACAGCACGCCCGTCACAAGGCCGAATCAACATCACACGCAACGCTCTGATTGCACAGACCACCCAACATCTACCCGGTAGGTAACACACAGAAGGCATATAGGCAGCACACACACAACCCAGAGCACAGTACATACCACGACAGCCCGAAGAAACACCAGACACATGTCACACTAAACTTTAGACTGGGAGCCACACACCACACAACACGGACAACCGCCGACAGATGAAAGGCATCATGAAAGGCAAAATATACATTGCACACAAAGACCCACTGGACGCACACAACATACCACACACAAATACCAGCATCGTACAAATAACACGCCACACAGTGGAAAATACACAGAACAGTGTACTCAACAAGCAGTAAGGAACCTCACACGTTACATACAAGATGCACACAGCACGGACAGCACACAACACACAGAAAACAAGCAAGACCCGCAGACCGTAGTCCCCACAACGCGAAACGCACAAGAACACGGCACACAGAGCGTACAACAGAGAATACGCACAGAATCACAAGAGAGCACCGCAAAGCACCAACCAACTACCATGTACCAACAACACATACAGCTCACTGCACCCACAGCGAACCCAGAAAACACAAAAGAGCTCAAGTGTATCGGCTTGTACCGCAATGTTTGCTAAGTGTTCTATGTCACATAGGAGCGAATTGCAGCGTAGCATTGTCTCAGGGAGGGTCTCCTCAGTGCACGGTGGATTGTTTCCCCAGCAAAGTCTGGCATAAGGCTCTCCTGCGGCAGTGTCTGACCCTTTGCTACAAAGGCATCCTCACGGCGTTGCTATGAAAGGGACGAGGTGGCTCTTTGCGTCCTCTTGTAGCGCCCTCGGGAAACAAGGCCGTCCCAGAGGCTTGATTACAAGCCTGCGGAGGAAACGGACAGGCAGGAGAGTCTGTCCCCAGTGCGCTTGAACGCAGAAGTCTCGCAACACCCAAACAGCACATCACACTGAACATCAAACCCCACACACACCGAGAACATAGCTGCACACTATACACCTGAAACACGGTTCTCAGAGTAGGCACAACACACACAGTGAGGCTCACTGACCAAGCATGACCACACACAGTACACACATCACAAATTACACTCGTTACTCAAACAGCCAACCACACCTACAACCTGTCAAACACAACCACACACAAATCACACTCACACGTGCAAAACGAAGACACCACGCATGCAACACGTACAAACCCACACGCAACACACACGCGCACAAACCACAACGGAAACAACACCGAGTTTAGGCCACACACATTTCACACACTACCCACATCATTCCAAGCACACATAAAACGTACAGCACACAGAGCCTCCCAGAATGCGCAATGCCAGACGCACAACATATACACAGAGCATATCAGTCATAACACACATTTAATATCTCACACAACTTGCAAAACACACAGACCACGCAACACACACACAATATGCAACACACAGAGAATACACTCAACGAAACACAAGTCACAGAACAACACATCACACAACACACACAAGCATCACACACAGAAATTAGCATCACAACTCGTAGCACACGCAACACCCTGCATCAGCAATGCGACGCACGCAGAACAACACAACCACTACATACCACACATAAAGCCACACACAACACACACTCAAGGAACAGCCACCGCACACACGAGAAGACACCCACAAACACATACATACAGAACACACAGAACCTCTCAGCACGCACACAGCGGAACATAGAAAACAACATACATCACAGGACATAAAAGCACACAATTCACACAAACCACAGTTCAACGAGTACACGCAACACCCACAATGAGGCACAAGCACACACAGACAACACGTCTCACATCGCACACTTAACTCGACCAAACGCACACAGAGCCTCTCAAACACAGCCAAACACAAATCACAATCACACACGCCGACCAGGCACGCCACATACGAAACCACATGCAAGACACACAACCAACAAAAACCCACATAGCGCACATTCCACTCACTACGCACCACACACGCAATCACGCACAGACACCCCACACTCATATCCACGCGCGGGCTGCACCACGCAAAACACACACACCCCAATCCCAAAATGTAACACCAGTCACAAGACACACACACACCAGACACATCAAAGCACATAATTGCTCACAAAAAAACACATGAACCACATTTCACAGAGTACACACAGCACACACAATGAGGCACACTAAACAGGCACAACCACACACAGACAACACATTTCACATCACACTCATCACAAGCAAACACCCACACACCCACTCAAACACAACCACTCACAATTCGCAATCACACACACGAAACACACACCACACACAGCACATGCAAAATGACATGCAAGAAATACACAAACCGCATCAGAAAGAACACCGAAATTATGAAACACACATTTCACACACTACACACATCGCGCAAAGCACGCATAAAACAGACAGCACACAGAGCCTCACAGAACACCCAATGCAAAGCACACAGCGTACATACAAAGCATGTCGGACACAACACACGATAATATCCCACACAACCCTTAAAATACACAGATGACACAGCACGCACACAATACGCCAAACAGATAAGAATACACACAACACACATGCCACTGAGAACGCCATACGTTGCACATCACGCAACACACGTGCGGTCACACCGCACATTCAACATGAAACAGAAAACCCTTCACAGACCACATAACATTCCCGACCATGAACACAACACGCAAACACAAGACACCAAACATGCAGCACACGAAGACACACTCCAAGCACACAACACCCAACACAGAACCATCCACAACCACGCCAGTCACACAGCACTCCACGGGGAAGTAAGTACACACGGAACACACACTACACACAACAAACCACCCAAACTGCACAAATCGCATACACAGCAGCCACAACACAGAAAGAGCACAACACACAGGAAACACACACACAACCACATAAACACCGCCACACACACTAAAATTTGCTATTTTAAAATCACAGACTTCAAAGCCGAAAACACACAATAACAGCATGCAAAACGTTACACAACACAGAAAGAATACACACACCATCACACACCGCCACAAAACACGCCCTACCATATACACAAAAGACAACGCACTTCACACATAACACAAAACCCAACACAAAGAAGGCGCACAGCAATGTGTGTGACATTAAGAGAGGCACATCAGTACGTTACCACAACACACGAAATAATACACAAATCACAGAATACATCACATAAGCACACACAAGCATCACACACAAATTGAACATCACAACTCACAGCACGCACAACAACCCTGCATTAACAACCAACACACACACCGACGCAACCACTACATGCCACACAGAAAGCCACACACACACACACACACACACACACAACACACACTCAAGGAATCACCACAACAAACACAGGGAAACACCCGCAAACACAAAGGTATCGAGAACACACACACAAGCTCAACATGCGAACAGCACAACATATGAACAACATACACCACAAACATCAAATGAGGCCCTCTGCACAAGCAAAACCACACACAGATAACACATCTCACCTCACACACACTCAACCACTCAAACACAACCACGCGCAAATCACAATCACACACGCGAAACACACACAACACTCACGAATCCGTAGACAAAACACACATAACCAGCAAAGGAGACGAATAGCACACGTCACGCACGACACGCTACACGCACAACCACACACAGACACACCACGCATACATCCTCACACGGGAGCACAACGCAGAACACCCACACAACACAGAAACACGCAACGCAATAGTCAGTACACACACCACACCCTCCAAGGCACGTAACCGCTCACAATACACACGAAGAACTGCACAGACTACGTACTGCACACACCAAGAGACACACTAAACAAGCACAACCGCACACAGTCAACACATTGCACATCATGTGAATAACTCAGCCAGACACACACACACACACACACACACACACACACACACACACACACACAAACTCTCTAACACAACACGCAAATCACAATCACACACACACAAAACTGTCACAACCCATCCAAATCCACACGCAACTGACGCAAACACAAGCAACACACATATAACGCACAGCACACAGCACACCCAACCACAAGCATACAGTACAGAGCACACACAGACCCACCTGCAGACAGCACTACCAAACCCCACCCACCGCACCCCACCCCACCCACACACACACCGAGCACAGGCACACAGCACGCCCGTCACAAGGCCGAATCAACATCACACGCAACGCTCTGATTGCACAGACCACCCAACATCTACCCGGTAGGTAACACACAGAAGGCATATAGGCAGCACACACACAACCCAGAGCACAGTACATACCACGACAGCCCGAAGAAACACCAGACACATGTCACACTAAACTTTAGACTGGGAGCCACACACCACACAACACGGACAACCGCCGACAGATGAAAGGCATCATGAAAGGCAAAATATACATTGCACACAAAGACCCACTGGACGCACACAACATACCACACACAAATACCAGCATCGTACAAATAACACGCCACACAGTGGAAAATACACAGAACAGTGTACTCAACAAGCAGTAAGGAACCTCACACGTTACATACAAGATGCACACAGCACGGACAGCACACAACACACAGAAAACAAGCAAGACCCGCAGACCGTAGTCCCCACAACGCGAAACGCACAAGAACACGGCACACAGAGCGTACAACAGAGAATACGCACAGAATCACAAGAGAGCACCGCAAAGCACCAACCAACTACCATGTACCAACAACACATACAGCTCACTGCACCCACAGCGAACCCAGAAAACACAAAAGAGCTCAAGTGTATCGGCTTGTACCGCAATGTTTGCTAAGTGTTCTATGTCACATAGGAGCGAATTGCAGCGTAGCATTGTCTCAGGGAGGGTCTCCTCAGTGCACGGTGGATTGTTTCCCCAGCAAAGTCTGGCATAAGGCTCTCCTGCGGCAGTGTCTGACCCTTTGCTACAAAGGCATCCTCACGGCGTTGCTATGAAAGGGACGAGGTGGCTCTTTGCGTCCTCTTGTAGCGCCCTCGGGAAACAAGGCCGTCCCAGAGGCTTGATTACAAGCCTGCGGAGGAAACGGACAGGCAGGAGAGTCTGTCCCCAGTGCGCTTGAACGCAGAAGTCTCGCAACACCCAAACAGCACATCACACTGAACATCAAACCCCACACACACCGAGAACATAGCTGCACACTATACACCTGAAACACGGTTCTCAGAGTAGGCACAACACACACAGTGAGGCTCACTGACCAAGCATGACCACACACAGTACACACATCACAAATTACACTCGTTACTCAAACAGCCAACCACACCTACAACCTGTCAAACACAACCACACACAAATCACACTCACACGTGCAAAACGAAGACACCACGCATGCAACACGTACAAACCCACACGCAACACACACGCGCACAAACCACAACGGAAACAACACCGAGTTTAGGCCACACACATTTCACACACTACCCACATCATTCCAAGCACACATAAAACGTACAGCACACAGAGCCTCCCAGAATGCGCAATGCCAGACGCACAACATATACACAGAGCATATCAGTCATAACACACATTTAATATCTCACACAACTTGCAAAACACACAGACCACGCAACACACACACAATATGCAACACACAGAGAATACACTCAACGAAACACAAGTCACAGAACAACACATCACACAACACACACAAGCATCACACACAGAAATTAGCATCACAACTCGTAGCACACGCAACACCCTGCATCAGCAATGCGACGCACGCAGAACAACACAACCACTACATACCACACATAAAGCCACACACAACACACACTCAAGGAACAGCCACCGCACACACGAGAAGACACCCACAAACACATACATACAGAACACACAGAACCTCTCAGCACGCACACAGCGGAACATAGAAAACAACATACATCACAGGACATAAAAGCACACAATTCACACAAACCACAGTTCAACGAGTACACGCAACACCCACAATGAGGCACAAGCACACACAGACAACACGTCTCACATCGCACACTTAACTCGACCAAACGCACACAGAGCCTCTCAAACACAGCCAAACACAAATCACAATCACACACGCCGACCAGGCACGCCACATACGAAACCACATGCAAGACACACAACCAACAAAAACCCACATAGCGCACATTCCACTCACTACGCACCACACACGCAATCACGCACAGACACCCCACACTCATATCCACGCGCGGGCTGCACCACGCAAAACACACACACCCCAATCCCAAAATGTAACACCAGTCACAAGACACACACACACCAGACACATCAAAGCACATAATTGCTCACAAAAAAACACATGAACCACATTTCACAGAGTACACACAGCACACACAATGAGGCACACTAAACAGGCACAACCACACACAGACAACACATTTCACATCACACTCATCACAAGCAAACACCCACACACCCACTCAAACACAACCACTCACAATTCGCAATCACACACACGAAACACACACCACACACAGCACATGCAAAATGACATGCAAGAAATACACAAACCGCATCAGAAAGAACACCGAAATTATGAAACACACATTTCACACACTACACACATCGCGCAAAGCACGCATAAAACAGACAGCACACAGAGCCTCACAGAACACCCAATGCAAAGCACACAGCGTACATACAAAGCATGTCGGACACAACACACGATAATATCCCACACAACCCTTAAAATACACAGATGACACAGCACGCACACAATACGCCAAACAGATAAGAATACACACAACACACATGCCACTGAGAACGCCATACGTTGCACATCACGCAACACACGTGCGGTCACACCGCACATTCAACATGAAACAGAAAACCCTTCACAGACCACATAACATTCCCGACCATGAACACAACACGCAAACACAAGACACCAAACATGCAGCACACGAAGACACACTCCAAGCACACAACACCCAACACAGAACCATCCACAACCACGCCAGTCACACAGCACTCCACGGGGAAGTAAGTACACACGGAACACACACTACACACAACAAACCACCCAAACTGCACAAATCGCATACACAGCAGCCACAACACAGAAAGAGCACAACACACAGGAAACACACACACAACCACATAAACACCGCCACACACACTAAAATTTGCTATTTTAAAATCACAGACTTCAAAGCCGAAAACACACAATAACAGCATGCAAAACGTTACACAACACAGAAAGAATACACACACCATCACACACCGCCACAAAACACGCCCTACCATATACACAAAAGACAACGCACTTCACACATAACACAAAACCCAACACAAAGAAGGCGCACAGCAATGTGTGTGACATTAAGAGAGGCACATCAGTACGTTACCACAACACACGAAATAATACACAAATCACAGAATACATCACATAAGCACACACAAGCATCACACACAAATTGAACATCACAACTCACAGCACGCACAACAACCCTGCATTAACAACCAACACACACACCGACGCAACCACTACATGCCACACAGAAAGCCACACACACACACACACACACACACACAACACACACTCAAGGAATCACCACAACAAACACAGGGAAACACCCGCAAACACAAAGGTATCGAGAACACACACACAAGCTCAACATGCGAACAGCACAACATATGAACAACATACACCACAAACATCAAATGAGGCCCTCTGCACAAGCAAAACCACACACAGATAACACATCTCACCTCACACACACTCAACCACTCAAACACAACCACGCGCAAATCACAATCACACACGCGAAACACACACAACACTCACGAATCCGTAGACAAAACACACATAACCAGCAAAGGAGACGAATAGCACACGTCACGCACGACACGCTACACGCACAACCACACACAGACACACCACGCATACATCCTCACACGGGAGCACAACGCAGAACACCCACACAACACAGAAACACGCAACGCAATAGTCAGTACACACACCACACCCTCCAAGGCACGTAACCGCTCACAATACACACGAAGAACTGCACAGACTACGTACTGCACACACCAAGAGACACACTAAACAAGCACAACCGCACACAGTCAACACATTGCACATCATGTGAATAACTCAGCCAGACACACACACACACACACACACACACACACACACACACACAAACTCTCTAACACAACACGCAAATCACAATCACACACACACAAAACTGTCACAACCCATCCAAATCCACACGCAACTGACGCAAACACAAGCAACACACATATAACGCACAGCACACAGCACACCCAACCACAAGCATACAGTACAGAGCACACACAGACCCACCTGCAGACAGCACTACCAAACCCCACCCACCGCACCCCACCCCACCCACACACACACCGAGCACAGGCACACAGCACGCCCGTCACAAGGCCGAATCAACATCACACGCAACGCTCTGATTGCACAGACCACCCAACATCTACCCGGTAGGTAACACACAGAAGGCATATAGGCAGCACACACACAACCCAGAGCACAGTACATACCACGACAGCCCGAAGAAACACCAGACACATGTCACACTAAACTTTAGACTGGGAGCCACACACCACACAACACGGACAACCGCCGACAGATGAAAGGCATCATGAAAGGCAAAATATACATTGCACACAAAGACCCACTGGACGCACACAACATACCACACACAAATACCAGCATCGTACAAATAACACGCCACACAGTGGAAAATACACAGAACAGTGTACTCAACAAGCAGTAAGGAACCTCACACGTTACATACAAGATGCACACAGCACGGACAGCACACAACACACAGAAAACAAGCAAGACCCGCAGACCGTAGTCCCCACAACGCGAAACGCACAAGAACACGGCACACAGAGCGTACAACAGAGAATACGCACAGAATCACAAGAGAGCACCGCAAAGCACCAACCAACTACCATGTACCAACAACACATACAGCTCACTGCACCCACAGCGAACCCAGAAAACACAAAAGAGCTCAAGTGTATCGGCTTGTACCGCAATGTTTGCTAAGTGTTCTATGTCACATAGGAGCGAATTGCAGCGTAGCATTGTCTCAGGGAGGGTCTCCTCAGTGCACGGTGGATTGTTTCCCCAGCAAAGTCTGGCATAAGGCTCTCCTGCGGCAGTGTCTGACCCTTTGCTACAAAGGCATCCTCACGGCGTTGCTATGAAAGGGACGAGGTGGCTCTTTGCGTCCTCTTGTAGCGCCCTCGGGAAACAAGGCCGTCCCAGAGGCTTGATTACAAGCCTGCGGAGGAAACGGACAGGCAGGAGAGTCTGTCCCCAGTGCGCTTGAACGCAGAAGTCTCGCAACACCCAAACAGCACATCACACTGAACATCAAACCCCACACACACCGAGAACATAGCTGCACACTATACACCTGAAACACGGTTCTCAGAGTAGGCACAACACACACAGTGAGGCTCACTGACCAAGCATGACCACACACAGTACACACATCACAAATTACACTCGTTACTCAAACAGCCAACCACACCTACAACCTGTCAAACACAACCACACACAAATCACACTCACACGTGCAAAACGAAGACACCACGCATGCAACACGTACAAACCCACACGCAACACACACGCGCACAAACCACAACGGAAACAACACCGAGTTTAGGCCACACACATTTCACACACTACCCACATCATTCCAAGCACACATAAAACGTACAGCACACAGAGCCTCCCAGAATGCGCAATGCCAGACGCACAACATATACACAGAGCATATCAGTCATAACACACATTTAATATCTCACACAACTTGCAAAACACACAGACCACGCAACACACACACAATATGCAACACACAGAGAATACACTCAACGAAACACAAGTCACAGAACAACACATCACACAACACACACAAGCATCACACACAGAAATTAGCATCACAACTCGTAGCACACGCAACACCCTGCATCAGCAATGCGACGCACGCAGAACAACACAACCACTACATACCACACATAAAGCCACACACAACACACACTCAAGGAACAGCCACCGCACACACGAGAAGACACCCACAAACACATACATACAGAACACACAGAACCTCTCAGCACGCACACAGCGGAACATAGAAAACAACATACATCACAGGACATAAAAGCACACAATTCACACAAACCACAGTTCAACGAGTACACGCAACACCCACAATGAGGCACAAGCACACACAGACAACACGTCTCACATCGCACACTTAACTCGACCAAACGCACACAGAGCCTCTCAAACACAGCCAAACACAAATCACAATCACACACGCCGACCAGGCACGCCACATACGAAACCACATGCAAGACACACAACCAACAAAAACCCACATAGCGCACATTCCACTCACTACGCACCACACACGCAATCACGCACAGACACCCCACACTCATATCCACGCGCGGGCTGCACCACGCAAAACACACACACCCCAATCCCAAAATGTAACACCAGTCACAAGACACACACACACCAGACACATCAAAGCACATAATTGCTCACAAAAAAACACATGAACCACATTTCACAGAGTACACACAGCACACACAATGAGGCACACTAAACAGGCACAACCACACACAGACAACACATTTCACATCACACTCATCACAAGCAAACACCCACACACCCACTCAAACACAACCACTCACAATTCGCAATCACACACACGAAACACACACCACACACAGCACATGCAAAATGACATGCAAGAAATACACAAACCGCATCAGAAAGAACACCGAAATTATGAAACACACATTTCACACACTACACACATCGCGCAAAGCACGCATAAAACAGACAGCACACAGAGCCTCACAGAACACCCAATGCAAAGCACACAGCGTACATACAAAGCATGTCGGACACAACACACGATAATATCCCACACAACCCTTAAAATACACAGATGACACAGCACGCACACAATACGCCAAACAGATAAGAATACACACAACACACATGCCACTGAGAACGCCATACGTTGCACATCACGCAACACACGTGCGGTCACACCGCACATTCAACATGAAACAGAAAACCCTTCACAGACCACATAACATTCCCGACCATGAACACAACACGCAAACACAAGACACCAAACATGCAGCACACGAAGACACACTCCAAGCACACAACACCCAACACAGAACCATCCACAACCACGCCAGTCACACAGCACTCCACGGGGAAGTAAGTACACACGGAACACACACTACACACAACAAACCACCCAAACTGCACAAATCGCATACACAGCAGCCACAACACAGAAAGAGCACAACACACAGGAAACACACACACAACCACATAAACACCGCCACACACACTAAAATTTGCTATTTTAAAATCACAGACTTCAAAGCCGAAAACACACAATAACAGCATGCAAAACGTTACACAACACAGAAAGAATACACACACCATCACACACCGCCACAAAACACGCCCTACCATATACACAAAAGACAACGCACTTCACACATAACACAAAACCCAACACAAAGAAGGCGCACAGCAATGTGTGTGACATTAAGAGAGGCACATCAGTACGTTACCACAACACACGAAATAATACACAAATCACAGAATACATCACATAAGCACACACAAGCATCACACACAAATTGAACATCACAACTCACAGCACGCACAACAACCCTGCATTAACAACCAACACACACACCGACGCAACCACTACATGCCACACAGAAAGCCACACACACACACACACACACACAACACACACTCAAGGAATCACCACAACAAACACAGGGAAACACCCGCAAACACAAAGGTATCGAGAACACACACACAAGCTCAACATGCGAACAGCACAACATATGAACAACATACACCACAAACATCAAATGAGGCCCTCTGCACAAGCAAAACCACACACAGATAACACATCTCACCTCACACACACTCAACCACTCAAACACAACCACGCGCAAATCACAATCACACACGCGAAACACACACAACACTCACGAATCCGTAGACAAAACACACATAACCAGCAAAGGAGACGAATAGCACACGTCACGCACGACACGCTACACGCACAACCACACACAGACACACCACGCATACATCCTCACACGGGAGCACAACGCAGAACACCCACACAACACAGAAACACGCAACGCAATAGTCAGTACACACACCACACCCTCCAAGGCACGTAACCGCTCACAATACACACGAAGAACTGCACAGACTACGTACTGCACACACCAAGAGACACACTAAACAAGCACAACCGCACACAGTCAACACATTGCACATCATGTGAATAACTCAGCCAGACACACACACACACACACACACACACACACACACACACACACAAACTCTCTAACACAACACGCAAATCACAATCACACACACACAAAACTGTCACAACCCATCCAAATCCACACGCAACTGACGCAAACACAAGCAACACACATATAACGCACAGCACACAGCACACCCAACCACAAGCATACAGTACAGAGCACACACAGACCCACCTGCAGACAGCACTACCAAACCCCACCCACCGCACCCCACCCCACCCACACACACACCGAGCACAGGCACACAGCACGCCCGTCACAAGGCCGAATCAACATCACACGCAACGCTCTGATTGCACAGACCACCCAACATCTACCCGGTAGGTAACACACAGAAGGCATATAGGCAGCACACACACAACCCAGAGCACAGTACATACCACGACAGCCCGAAGAAACACCAGACACATGTCACACTAAACTTTAGACTGGGAGCCACACACCACACAACACGGACAACCGCCGACAGATGAAAGGCATCATGAAAGGCAAAATATACATTGCACACAAAGACCCACTGGACGCACACAACATACCACACACAAATACCAGCATCGTACAAATAACACGCCACACAGTGGAAAATACACAGAACAGTGTACTCAACAAGCAGTAAGGAACCTCACACGTTACATACAAGATGCACACAGCACGGACAGCACACAACACACAGAAAACAAGCAAGACCCGCAGACCGTAGTCCCCACAACGCGAAACGCACAAGAACACGGCACACAGAGCGTACAACAGAGAATACGCACAGAATCACAAGAGAGCACCGCAAAGCACCAACCAACTACCATGTACCAACAACACATACAGCTCACTGCACCCACAGCGAACCCAGAAAACACAAAAGAGCTCAAGTGTATCGGCTTGTACCGCAATGTTTGCTAAGTGTTCTATGTCACATAGGAGCGAATTGCAGCGTAGCATTGTCTCAGGGAGGGTCTCCTCAGTGCACGGTGGATTGTTTCCCCAGCAAAGTCTGGCATAAGGCTCTCCTGCGGCAGTGTCTGACCCTTTGCTACAAAGGCATCCTCACGGCGTTGCTATGAAAGGGACGAGGTGGCTCTTTGCGTCCTCTTGTAGCGCCCTCGGGAAACAAGGCCGTCCCAGAGGCTTGATTACAAGCCTGCGGAGGAAACGGACAGGCAGGAGAGTCTGTCCCCAGTGCGCTTGAACGCAGAAGTCTCGCAACACCCAAACAGCACATCACACTGAACATCAAACCCCACACACACCGAGAACATAGCTGCACACTATACACCTGAAACACGGTTCTCAGAGTAGGCACAACACACACAGTGAGGCTCACTGACCAAGCATGACCACACACAGTACACACATCACAAATTACACTCGTTACTCAAACAGCCAACCACACCTACAACCTGTCAAACACAACCACACACAAATCACACTCACACGTGCAAAACGAAGACACCACGCATGCAACACGTACAAACCCACACGCAACACACACGCGCACAAACCACAACGGAAACAACACCGAGTTTAGGCCACACACATTTCACACACTACCCACATCATTCCAAGCACACATAAAACGTACAGCACACAGAGCCTCCCAGAATGCGCAATGCCAGACGCACAACATATACACAGAGCATATCAGTCATAACACACATTTAATATCTCACACAACTTGCAAAACACACAGACCACGCAACACACACACAATATGCAACACACAGAGAATACACTCAACGAAACACAAGTCACAGAACAACACATCACACAACACACACAAGCATCACACACAGAAATTAGCATCACAACTCGTAGCACACGCAACACCCTGCATCAGCAATGCGACGCACGCAGAACAACACAACCACTACATACCACACATAAAGCCACACACAACACACACTCAAGGAACAGCCACCGCACACACGAGAAGACACCCACAAACACATACATACAGAACACACAGAACCTCTCAGCACGCACACAGCGGAACATAGAAAACAACATACATCACAGGACATAAAAGCACACAATTCACACAAACCACAGTTCAACGAGTACACGCAACACCCACAATGAGGCACAAGCACACACAGACAACACGTCTCACATCGCACACTTAACTCGACCAAACGCACACAGAGCCTCTCAAACACAGCCAAACACAAATCACAATCACACACGCCGACCAGGCACGCCACATACGAAACCACATGCAAGACACACAACCAACAAAAACCCACATAGCGCACATTCCACTCACTACGCACCACACACGCAATCACGCACAGACACCCCACACTCATATCCACGCGCGGGCTGCACCACGCAAAACACACACACCCCAATCCCAAAATGTAACACCAGTCACAAGACACACACACACCAGACACATCAAAGCACATAATTGCTCACAAAAAAACACATGAACCACATTTCACAGAGTACACACAGCACACACAATGAGGCACACTAAACAGGCACAACCACACACAGACAACACATTTCACATCACACTCATCACAAGCAAACACCCACACACCCACTCAAACACAACCACTCACAATTCGCAATCACACACACGAAACACACACCACACACAGCACATGCAAAATGACATGCAAGAAATACACAAACCGCATCAGAAAGAACACCGAAATTATGAAACACACATTTCACACACTACACACATCGCGCAAAGCACGCATAAAACAGACAGCACACAGAGCCTCACAGAACACCCAATGCAAAGCACACAGCGTACATACAAAGCATGTCGGACACAACACACGATAATATCCCACACAACCCTTAAAATACACAGATGACACAGCACGCACACAATACGCCAAACAGATAAGAATACACACAACACACATGCCACTGAGAACGCCATACGTTGCACATCACGCAACACACGTGCGGTCACACCGCACATTCAACATGAAACAGAAAACCCTTCACAGACCACATAACATTCCCGACCATGAACACAACACGCAAACACAAGACACCAAACATGCAGCACACGAAGACACACTCCAAGCACACAACACCCAACACAGAACCATCCACAACCACGCCAGTCACACAGCACTCCACGGGGAAGTAAGTACACACGGAACACACACTACACACAACAAACCACCCAAACTGCACAAATCGCATACACAGCAGCCACAACACAGAAAGAGCACAACACACAGGAAACACACACACAACCACATAAACACCGCCACACACACTAAAATTTGCTATTTTAAAATCACAGACTTCAAAGCCGAAAACACACAATAACAGCATGCAAAACGTTACACAACACAGAAAGAATACACACACCATCACACACCGCCACAAAACACGCCCTACCATATACACAAAAGACAACGCACTTCACACATAACACAAAACCCAACACAAAGAAGGCGCACAGCAATGTGTGTGACATTAAGAGAGGCACATCAGTACGTTACCACAACACACGAAATAATACACAAATCACAGAATACATCACATAAGCACACACAAGCATCACACACAAATTGAACATCACAACTCACAGCACGCACAACAACCCTGCATTAACAACCAACACACACACCGACGCAACCACTACATGCCACACAGAAAGCCACACACACACACACACACACACAACACACACTCAAGGAATCACCACAACAAACACAGGGAAACACCCGCAAACACAAAGGTATCGAGAACACACACACAAGCTCAACATGCGAACAGCACAACATATGAACAACATACACCACAAACATCAAATGAGGCCCTCTGCACAAGCAAAACCACACACAGATAACACATCTCACCTCACACACACTCAACCACTCAAACACAACCACGCGCAAATCACAATCACACACGCGAAACACACACAACACTCACGAATCCGTAGACAAAACACACATAACCAGCAAAGGAGACGAATAGCACACGTCACGCACGACACGCTACACGCACAACCACACACAGACACACCACGCATACATCCTCACACGGGAGCACAACGCAGAACACCCACACAACACAGAAACACGCAACGCAATAGTCAGTACACACACCACACCCTCCAAGGCACGTAACCGCTCACAATACACACGAAGAACTGCACAGACTACGTACTGCACACACCAAGAGACACACTAAACAAGCACAACCGCACACAGTCAACACATTGCACATCATGTGAATAACTCAGCCAGACACACACACACACACACACACACACACACACACACACACACACAAACTCTCTAACACAACACGCAAATCACAATCACACACACACAAAACTGTCACAACCCATCCAAATCCACACGCAACTGACGCAAACACAAGCAACACACATATAACGCACAGCACACAGCACACCCAACCACAAGCATACAGTACAGAGCACACACAGACCCACCTGCAGACAGCACTACCAAACCCCACCCACCGCACCCCACCCCACCCACACACACACCGAGCACAGGCACACAGCACGCCCGTCACAAGGCCGAATCAACATCACACGCAACGCTCTGATTGCACAGACCACCCAACATCTACCCGGTAGGTAACACACAGAAGGCATATAGGCAGCACACACACAACCCAGAGCACAGTACATACCACGACAGCCCGAAGAAACACCAGACACATGTCACACTAAACTTTAGACTGGGAGCCACACACCACACAACACGGACAACCGCCGACAGATGAAAGGCATCATGAAAGGCAAAATATACATTGCACACAAAGACCCACTGGACGCACACAACATACCACACACAAATACCAGCATCGTACAAATAACACGCCACACAGTGGAAAATACACAGAACAGTGTACTCAACAAGCAGTAAGGAACCTCACACGTTACATACAAGATGCACACAGCACGGACAGCACACAACACACAGAAAACAAGCAAGACCCGCAGACCGTAGTCCCCACAACGCGAAACGCACAAGAACACGGCACACAGAGCGTACAACAGAGAATACGCACAGAATCACAAGAGAGCACCGCAAAGCACCAACCAACTACCATGTACCAACAACACATACAGCTCACTGCACCCACAGCGAACCCAGAAAACACAAAAGAGCTCAAGTGTATCGGCTTGTACCGCAATGTTTGCTAAGTGTTCTATGTCACATAGGAGCGAATTGCAGCGTAGCATTGTCTCAGGGAGGGTCTCCTCAGTGCACGGTGGATTGTTTCCCCAGCAAAGTCTGGCATAAGGCTCTCCTGCGGCAGTGTCTGACCCTTTGCTACAAAGGCATCCTCACGGCGTTGCTATGAAAGGGACGAGGTGGCTCTTTGCGTCCTCTTGTAGCGCCCTCGGGAAACAAGGCCGTCCCAGAGGCTTGATTACAAGCCTGCGGAGGAAACGGACAGGCAGGAGAGTCTGTCCCCAGTGCGCTTGAACGCAGAAGTCTCGCAACACCCAAACAGCACATCACACTGAACATCAAACCCCACACACACCGAGAACATAGCTGCACACTATACACCTGAAACACGGTTCTCAGAGTAGGCACAACACACACAGTGAGGCTCACTGACCAAGCATGACCACACACAGTACACACATCACAAATTACACTCGTTACTCAAACAGCCAACCACACCTACAACCTGTCAAACACAACCACACACAAATCACACTCACACGTGCAAAACGAAGACACCACGCATGCAACACGTACAAACCCACACGCAACACACACGCGCACAAACCACAACGGAAACAACACCGAGTTTAGGCCACACACATTTCACACACTACCCACATCATTCCAAGCACACATAAAACGTACAGCACACAGAGCCTCCCAGAATGCGCAATGCCAGACGCACAACATATACACAGAGCATATCAGTCATAACACACATTTAATATCTCACACAACTTGCAAAACACACAGACCACGCAACACACACACAATATGCAACACACAGAGAATACACTCAACGAAACACAAGTCACAGAACAACACATCACACAACACACACAAGCATCACACACAGAAATTAGCATCACAACTCGTAGCACACGCAACACCCTGCATCAGCAATGCGACGCACGCAGAACAACACAACCACTACATACCACACATAAAGCCACACACAACACACACTCAAGGAACAGCCACCGCACACACGAGAAGACACCCACAAACACATACATACAGAACACACAGAACCTCTCAGCACGCACACAGCGGAACATAGAAAACAACATACATCACAGGACATAAAAGCACACAATTCACACAAACCACAGTTCAACGAGTACACGCAACACCCACAATGAGGCACAAGCACACACAGACAACACGTCTCACATCGCACACTTAACTCGACCAAACGCACACAGAGCCTCTCAAACACAGCCAAACACAAATCACAATCACACACGCCGACCAGGCACGCCACATACGAAACCACATGCAAGACACACAACCAACAAAAACCCACATAGCGCACATTCCACTCACTACGCACCACACACGCAATCACGCACAGACACCCCACACTCATATCCACGCGCGGGCTGCACCACGCAAAACACACACACCCCAATCCCAAAATGTAACACCAGTCACAAGACACACACACACCAGACACATCAAAGCACATAATTGCTCACAAAAAAACACATGAACCACATTTCACAGAGTACACACAGCACACACAATGAGGCACACTAAACAGGCACAACCACACACAGACAACACATTTCACATCACACTCATCACAAGCAAACACCCACACACCCACTCAAACACAACCACTCACAATTCGCAATCACACACACGAAACACACACCACACACAGCACATGCAAAATGACATGCAAGAAATACACAAACCGCATCAGAAAGAACACCGAAATTATGAAACACACATTTCACACACTACACACATCGCGCAAAGCACGCATAAAACAGACAGCACACAGAGCCTCACAGAACACCCAATGCAAAGCACACAGCGTACATACAAAGCATGTCGGACACAACACACGATAATATCCCACACAACCCTTAAAATACACAGATGACACAGCACGCACACAATACGCCAAACAGATAAGAATACACACAACACACATGCCACTGAGAACGCCATACGTTGCACATCACGCAACACACGTGCGGTCACACCGCACATTCAACATGAAACAGAAAACCCTTCACAGACCACATAACATTCCCGACCATGAACACAACACGCAAACACAAGACACCAAACATGCAGCACACGAAGACACACTCCAAGCACACAACACCCAACACAGAACCATCCACAACCACGCCAGTCACACAGCACTCCACGGGGAAGTAAGTACACACGGAACACACACTACACACAACAAACCACCCAAACTGCACAAATCGCATACACAGCAGCCACAACACAGAAAGAGCACAACACACAGGAAACACACACACAACCACATAAACACCGCCACACACACTAAAATTTGCTATTTTAAAATCACAGACTTCAAAGCCGAAAACACACAATAACAGCATGCAAAACGTTACACAACACAGAAAGAATACACACACCATCACACACCGCCACAAAACACGCCCTACCATATACACAAAAGACAACGCACTTCACACATAACACAAAACCCAACACAAAGAAGGCGCACAGCAATGTGTGTGACATTAAGAGAGGCACATCAGTACGTTACCACAACACACGAAATAATACACAAATCACAGAATACATCACATAAGCACACACAAGCATCACACACAAATTGAACATCACAACTCACAGCACGCACAACAACCCTGCATTAACAACCAACACACACACCGACGCAACCACTACATGCCACACAGAAAGCCACCACACACACACACACACACACACAACACACACTCAAGGAATCACCACAACAAACACAGGGAAACACCCGCAAACACAAAGGTATCGAGAACACACACACAAGCTCAACATGCGAACAGCACAACATATGAACAACATACACCACAAACATCAAATGAGGCCCTCTGCACAAGCAAAACCACACACAGATAACACATCTCACCTCACACACACTCAACCACTCAAACACAACCACGCGCAAATCACAATCACACACGCGAAACACACACAACACTCACGAATCCGTAGACAAAACACACATAACCAGCAAAGGAGACGAATAGCACACGTCACGCACGACACGCTACACGCACAACCACACACAGACACACCACGCATACATCCTCACACGGGAGCACAACGCAGAACACCCACACAACACAGAAACACGCAACGCAATAGTCAGTACACACACCACACCCTCCAAGGCACGTAACCGCTCACAATACACACGAAGAACTGCACAGACTACGTACTGCACACACCAAGAGACACACTAAACAAGCACAACCGCACACAGTCAACACATTGCACATCATGTGAATAACTCAGCCAGACACACACACACACACACACACACACACACACACACACACACACAAACTCTCTAACACAACACGCAAATCACAATCACACACACACAAAACTGTCACAACCCATCCAAATCCACACGCAACTGACGCAAACACAAGCAACACACATATAACGCACAGCACACAGCACACCCAACCACAAGCATACAGTACAGAGCACACACAGACCCACCTGCAGACAGCACTACCAAACCCCACCCACCGCACCCCACCCCACCCACACACACACCGAGCACAGGCACACAGCACGCCCGTCACAAGGCCGAATCAACATCACACGCAACGCTCTGATTGCACAGACCACCCAACATCTACCCGGTAGGTAACACACAGAAGGCATATAGGCAGCACACACACAACCCAGAGCACAGTACATACCACGACAGCCCGAAGAAACACCAGACACATGTCACACTAAACTTTAGACTGGGAGCCACACACCACACAACACGGACAACCGCCGACAGATGAAAGGCATCATGAAAGGCAAAATATACATTGCACACAAAGACCCACTGGACGCACACAACATACCACACACAAATACCAGCATCGTACAAATAACACGCCACACAGTGGAAAATACACAGAACAGTGTACTCAACAAGCAGTAAGGAACCTCACACGTTACATACAAGATGCACACAGCACGGACAGCACACAACACACAGAAAACAAGCAAGACCCGCAGACCGTAGTCCCCACAACGCGAAACGCACAAGAACACGGCACACAGAGCGTACAACAGAGAATACGCACAGAATCACAAGAGAGCACCGCAAAGCACCAACCAACTACCATGTACCAACAACACATACAGCTCACTGCACCCACAGCGAACCCAGAAAACACAAAAGAGCTCAAGTGTATCGGCTTGTACCGCAATGTTTGCTAAGTGTTCTATGTCACATAGGAGCGAATTGCAGCGTAGCATTGTCTCAGGGAGGGTCTCCTCAGTGCACGGTGGATTGTTTCCCCAGCAAAGTCTGGCATAAGGCTCTCCTGCGGCAGTGTCTGACCCTTTGCTACAAAGGCATCCTCACGGCGTTGCTATGAAAGGGACGAGGTGGCTCTTTGCGTCCTCTTGTAGCGCCCTCGGGAAACAAGGCCGTCCCAGAGGCTTGATTACAAGCCTGCGGAGGAAACGGACAGGCAGGAGAGTCTGTCCCCAGTGCGCTTGAACGCAGAAGTCTCGCAACACCCAAACAGCACATCACACTGAACATCAAACCCCACACACACCGAGAACATAGCTGCACACTATACACCTGAAACACGGTTCTCAGAGTAGGCACAACACACACAGTGAGGCTCACTGACCAAGCATGACCACACACAGTACACACATCACAAATTACACTCGTTACTCAAACAGCCAACCACACCTACAACCTGTCAAACACAACCACACACAAATCACACTCACACGTGCAAAACGAAGACACCACGCATGCAACACGTACAAACCCACACGCAACACACACGCGCACAAACCACAACGGAAACAACACCGAGTTTAGGCCACACACATTTCACACACTACCCACATCATTCCAAGCACACATAAAACGTACAGCACACAGAGCCTCCCAGAATGCGCAATGCCAGACGCACAACATATACACAGAGCATATCAGTCATAACACACATTTAATATCTCACACAACTTGCAAAACACACAGACCACGCAACACACACACAATATGCAACACACAGAGAATACACTCAACGAAACACAAGTCACAGAACAACACATCACACAACACACACAAGCATCACACACAGAAATTAGCATCACAACTCGTAGCACACGCAACACCCTGCATCAGCAATGCGACGCACGCAGAACAACACAACCACTACATACCACACATAAAGCCACACACAACACACACTCAAGGAACAGCCACCGCACACACGAGAAGACACCCACAAACACATACATACAGAACACACAGAACCTCTCAGCACGCACACAGCGGAACATAGAAAACAACATACATCACAGGACATAAAAGCACACAATTCACACAAACCACAGTTCAACGAGTACACGCAACACCCACAATGAGGCACAAGCACACACAGACAACACGTCTCACATCGCACACTTAACTCGACCAAACGCACACAGAGCCTCTCAAACACAGCCAAACACAAATCACAATCACACACGCCGACCAGGCACGCCACATACGAAACCACATGCAAGACACACAACCAACAAAAACCCACATAGCGCACATTCCACTCACTACGCACCACACACGCAATCACGCACAGACACCCCACACTCATATCCACGCGCGGGCTGCACCACGCAAAACACACACACCCCAATCCCAAAATGTAACACCAGTCACAAGACACACACACACCAGACACATCAAAGCACATAATTGCTCACAAAAAAACACATGAACCACATTTCACAGAGTACACACAGCACACACAATGAGGCACACTAAACAGGCACAACCACACACAGACAACACATTTCACATCACACTCATCACAAGCAAACACCCACACACCCACTCAAACACAACCACTCACAATTCGCAATCACACACACGAAACACACACCACACACAGCACATGCAAAATGACATGCAAGAAATACACAAACCGCATCAGAAAGAACACCGAAATTATGAAACACACATTTCACACACTACACACATCGCGCAAAGCACGCATAAAACAGACAGCACACAGAGCCTCACAGAACACCCAATGCAAAGCACACAGCGTACATACAAAGCATGTCGGACACAACACACGATAATATCCCACACAACCCTTAAAATACACAGATGACACAGCACGCACACAATACGCCAAACAGATAAGAATACACACAACACACATGCCACTGAGAACGCCATACGTTGCACATCACGCAACACACGTGCGGTCACACCGCACATTCAACATGAAACAGAAAACCCTTCACAGACCACATAACATTCCCGACCATGAACACAACACGCAAACACAAGACACCAAACATGCAGCACACGAAGACACACTCCAAGCACACAACACCCAACACAGAACCATCCACAACCACGCCAGTCACACAGCACTCCACGGGGAAGTAAGTACACACGGAACACACACTACACACAACAAACCACCCAAACTGCACAAATCGCATACACAGCAGCCACAACACAGAAAGAGCACAACACACAGGAAACACACACACAACCACATAAACACCGCCACACACACTAAAATTTGCTATTTTAAAATCACAGACTTCAAAGCCGAAAACACACAATAACAGCATGCAAAACGTTACACAACACAGAAAGAATACACACACCATCACACACCGCCACAAAACACGCCCTACCATATACACAAAAGACAACGCACTTCACACATAACACAAAACCCAACACAAAGAAGGCGCACAGCAATGTGTGTGACATTAAGAGAGGCACATCAGTACGTTACCACAACACACGAAATAATACACAAATCACAGAATACATCACATAAGCACACACAAGCATCACACACAAATTGAACATCACAACTCACAGCACGCACAACAACCCTGCATTAACAACCAACACACACACCGACGCAACCACTACATGCCACACAGAAAGCCACACACACACACACACACACACACACAACACACACTCAAGGAATCACCACAACAAACACAGGGAAACACCCGCAAACACAAAGGTATCGAGAACACACACACAAGCTCAACATGCGAACAGCACAACATATGAACAACATACACCACAAACATCAAATGAGGCCCTCTGCACAAGCAAAACCACACACAGATAACACATCTCACCTCACACACACTCAACCACTCAAACACAACCACGCGCAAATCACAATCACACACGCGAAACACACACAACACTCACGAATCCGTAGACAAAACACACATAACCAGCAAAGGAGACGAATAGCACACGTCACGCACGACACGCTACACGCACAACCACACACAGACACACCACGCATACATCCTCACACGGGAGCACAACGCAGAACACCCACACAACACAGAAACACGCAACGCAATAGTCAGTACACACACCACACCCTCCAAGGCACGTAACCGCTCACAATACACACGAAGAACTGCACAGACTACGTACTGCACACACCAAGAGACACACTAAACAAGCACAACCGCACACAGTCAACACATTGCACATCATGTGAATAACTCAGCCAGACACACACACACACACACACACACACACACACACACACACACAAACTCTCTAACACAACACGCAAATCACAATCACACACACACAAAACTGTCACAACCCATCCAAATCCACACGCAACTGACGCAAACACAAGCAACACACATATAACGCACAGCACACAGCACACCCAACCACAAGCATACAGTACAGAGCACACACAGACCCACCTGCAGACAGCACTACCAAACCCCACCCACCGCACCCCACCCCACCCACACACACACCGAGCACAGGCACACAGCACGCCCGTCACAAGGCCGAATCAACATCACACGCAACGCTCTGATTGCACAGACCACCCAACATCTACCCGGTAGGTAACACACAGAAGGCATATAGGCAGCACACACACAACCCAGAGCACAGTACATACCACGACAGCCCGAAGAAACACCAGACACATGTCACACTAAACTTTAGACTGGGAGCCACACACCACACAACACGGACAACCGCCGACAGATGAAAGGCATCATGAAAGGCAAAATATACATTGCACACAAAGACCCACTGGACGCACACAACATACCACACACAAATACCAGCATCGTACAAATAACACGCCACACAGTGGAAAATACACAGAACAGTGTACTCAACAAGCAGTAAGGAACCTCACACGTTACATACAAGATGCACACAGCACGGACAGCACACAACACACAGAAAACAAGCAAGACCCGCAGACCGTAGTCCCCACAACGCGAAACGCACAAGAACACGGCACACAGAGCGTACAACAGAGAATACGCACAGAATCACAAGAGAGCACCGCAAAGCACCAACCAACTACCATGTACCAACAACACATACAGCTCACTGCACCCACAGCGAACCCAGAAAACACAAAAGAGCTCAAGTGTATCGGCTTGTACCGCAATGTTTGCTAAGTGTTCTATGTCACATAGGAGCGAATTGCAGCGTAGCATTGTCTCAGGGAGGGTCTCCTCAGTGCACGGTGGATTGTTTCCCCAGCAAAGTCTGGCATAAGGCTCTCCTGCGGCAGTGTCTGACCCTTTGCTACAAAGGCATCCTCACGGCGTTGCTATGAAAGGGACGAGGTGGCTCTTTGCGTCCTCTTGTAGCGCCCTCGGGAAACAAGGCCGTCCCAGAGGCTTGATTACAAGCCTGCGGAGGAAACGGACAGGCAGGAGAGTCTGTCCCCAGTGCGCTTGAACGCAGAAGTCTCGCAACACCCAAACAGCACATCACACTGAACATCAAACCCCACACACACCGAGAACATAGCTGCACACTATACACCTGAAACACGGTTCTCAGAGTAGGCACAACACACACAGTGAGGCTCACTGACCAAGCATGACCACACACAGTACACACATCACAAATTACACTCGTTACTCAAACAGCCAACCACACCTACAACCTGTCAAACACAACCACACACAAATCACACTCACACGTGCAAAACGAAGACACCACGCATGCAACACGTACAAACCCACACGCAACACACACGCGCACAAACCACAACGGAAACAACACCGAGTTTAGGCCACACACATTTCACACACTACCCACATCATTCCAAGCACACATAAAACGTACAGCACACAGAGCCTCCCAGAATGCGCAATGCCAGACGCACAACATATACACAGAGCATATCAGTCATAACACACATTTAATATCTCACACAACTTGCAAAACACACAGACCACGCAACACACACACAATATGCAACACACAGAGAATACACTCAACGAAACACAAGTCACAGAACAACACATCACACAACACACACAAGCATCACACACAGAAATTAGCATCACAACTCGTAGCACACGCAACACCCTGCATCAGCAATGCGACGCACGCAGAACAACACAACCACTACATACCACACATAAAGCCACACACAACACACACTCAAGGAACAGCCACCGCACACACGAGAAGACACCCACAAACACATACATACAGAACACACAGAACCTCTCAGCACGCACACAGCGGAACATAGAAAACAACATACATCACAGGACATAAAAGCACACAATTCACACAAACCACAGTTCAACGAGTACACGCAACACCCACAATGAGGCACAAGCACACACAGACAACACGTCTCACATCGCACACTTAACTCGACCAAACGCACACAGAGCCTCTCAAACACAGCCAAACACAAATCACAATCACACACGCCGACCAGGCACGCCACATACGAAACCACATGCAAGACACACAACCAACAAAAACCCACATAGCGCACATTCCACTCACTACGCACCACACACGCAATCACGCACAGACACCCCACACTCATATCCACGCGCGGGCTGCACCACGCAAAACACACACACCCCAATCCCAAAATGTAACACCAGTCACAAGACACACACACACCAGACACATCAAAGCACATAATTGCTCACAAAAAAACACATGAACCACATTTCACAGAGTACACACAGCACACACAATGAGGCACACTAAACAGGCACAACCACACACAGACAACACATTTCACATCACACTCATCACAAGCAAACACCCACACACCCACTCAAACACAACCACTCACAATTCGCAATCACACACACGAAACACACACCACACACAGCACATGCAAAATGACATGCAAGAAATACACAAACCGCATCAGAAAGAACACCGAAATTATGAAACACACATTTCACACACTACACACATCGCGCAAAGCACGCATAAAACAGACAGCACACAGAGCCTCACAGAACACCCAATGCAAAGCACACAGCGTACATACAAAGCATGTCGGACACAACACACGATAATATCCCACACAACCCTTAAAATACACAGATGACACAGCACGCACACAATACGCCAAACAGATAAGAATACACACAACACACATGCCACTGAGAACGCCATACGTTGCACATCACGCAACACACGTGCGGTCACACCGCACATTCAACATGAAACAGAAAACCCTTCACAGACCACATAACATTCCCGACCATGAACACAACACGCAAACACAAGACACCAAACATGCAGCACACGAAGACACACTCCAAGCACACAACACCCAACACAGAACCATCCACAACCACGCCAGTCACACAGCACTCCACGGGGAAGTAAGTACACACGGAACACACACTACACACAACAAACCACCCAAACTGCACAAATCGCATACACAGCAGCCACAACACAGAAAGAGCACAACACACAGGAAACACACACACAACCACATAAACACCGCCACACACACTAAAATTTGCTATTTTAAAATCACAGACTTCAAAGCCGAAAACACACAATAACAGCATGCAAAACGTTACACAACACAGAAAGAATACACACACCATCACACACCGCCACAAAACACGCCCTACCATATACACAAAAGACAACGCACTTCACACATAACACAAAACCCAACACAAAGAAGGCGCACAGCAATGTGTGTGACATTAAGAGAGGCACATCAGTACGTTACCACAACACACGAAATAATACACAAATCACAGAATACATCACATAAGCACACACAAGCATCACACACAAATTGAACATCACAACTCACAGCACGCACAACAACCCTGCATTAACAACCAACACACACACCGACGCAACCACTACATGCCACACAGAAAGCCACACACACACACACACACACACAACACACACTCAAGGAATCACCACAACAAACACAGGGAAACACCCGCAAACACAAAGGTATCGAGAACACACACACAAGCTCAACATGCGAACAGCACAACATATGAACAACATACACCACAAACATCAAATGAGGCCCTCTGCACAAGCAAAACCACACACAGATAACACATCTCACCTCACACACACTCAACCACTCAAACACAACCACGCGCAAATCACAATCACACACGCGAAACACACACAACACTCACGAATCCGTAGACAAAACACACATAACCAGCAAAGGAGACGAATAGCACACGTCACGCACGACACGCTACACGCACAACCACACACAGACACACCACGCATACATCCTCACACGGGAGCACAACGCAGAACACCCACACAACACAGAAACACGCAACGCAATAGTCAGTACACACACCACACCCTCCAAGGCACGTAACCGCTCACAATACACACGAAGAACTGCACAGACTACGTACTGCACACACCAAGAGACACACTAAACAAGCACAACCGCACACAGTCAACACATTGCACATCATGTGAATAACTCAGCCAGACACACACACACACACACACACACACACACACACACACACAAACTCTCTAACACAACACGCAAATCACAATCACACACACACAAAACTGTCACAACCCATCCAAATCCACACGCAACTGACGCAAACACAAGCAACACACATATAACGCACAGCACACAGCACACCCAACCACAAGCATACAGTACAGAGCACACACAGACCCACCTGCAGACAGCACTACCAAACCCCACCCACCGCACCCCACCCCACCCACACACACACCGAGCACAGGCACACAGCACGCCCGTCACAAGGCCGAATCAACATCACACGCAACGCTCTGATTGCACAGACCACCCAACATCTACCCGGTAGGTAACACACAGAAGGCATATAGGCAGCACACACACAACCCAGAGCACAGTACATACCACGACAGCCCGAAGAAACACCAGACACATGTCACACTAAACTTTAGACTGGGAGCCACACACCACACAACACGGACAACCGCCGACAGATGAAAGGCATCATGAAAGGCAAAATATACATTGCACACAAAGACCCACTGGACGCACACAACATACCACACACAAATACCAGCATCGTACAAATAACACGCCACACAGTGGAAAATACACAGAACAGTGTACTCAACAAGCAGTAAGGAACCTCACACGTTACATACAAGATGCACACAGCACGGACAGCACACAACACACAGAAAACAAGCAAGACCCGCAGACCGTAGTCCCCACAACGCGAAACGCACAAGAACACGGCACACAGAGCGTACAACAGAGAATACGCACAGAATCACAAGAGAGCACCGCAAAGCACCAACCAACTACCATGTACCAACAACACATACAGCTCACTGCACCCACAGCGAACCCAGAAAACACAAAAGAGCTCAAGTGTATCGGCTTGTACCGCAATGTTTGCTAAGTGTTCTATGTCACATAGGAGCGAATTGCAGCGTAGCATTGTCTCAGGGAGGGTCTCCTCAGTGCACGGTGGATTGTTTCCCCAGCAAAGTCTGGCATAAGGCTCTCCTGCGGCAGTGTCTGACCCTTTGCTACAAAGGCATCCTCACGGCGTTGCTATGAAAGGGACGAGGTGGCTCTTTGCGTCCTCTTGTAGCGCCCTCGGGAAACAAGGCCGTCCCAGAGGCTTGATTACAAGCCTGCGGAGGAAACGGACAGGCAGGAGAGTCTGTCCCCAGTGCGCTTGAACGCAGAAGTCTCGCAACACCCAAACAGCACATCACACTGAACATCAAACCCCACACACACCGAGAACATAGCTGCACACTATACACCTGAAACACGGTTCTCAGAGTAGGCACAACACACACAGTGAGGCTCACTGACCAAGCATGACCACACACAGTACACACATCACAAATTACACTCGTTACTCAAACAGCCAACCACACCTACAACCTGTCAAACACAACCACACACAAATCACACTCACACGTGCAAAACGAAGACACCACGCATGCAACACGTACAAACCCACACGCAACACACACGCGCACAAACCACAACGGAAACAACACCGAGTTTAGGCCACACACATTTCACACACTACCCACATCATTCCAAGCACACATAAAACGTACAGCACACAGAGCCTCCCAGAATGCGCAATGCCAGACGCACAACATATACACAGAGCATATCAGTCATAACACACATTTAATATCTCACACAACTTGCAAAACACACAGACCACGCAACACACACACAATATGCAACACACAGAGAATACACTCAACGAAACACAAGTCACAGAACAACACATCACACAACACACACAAGCATCACACACAGAAATTAGCATCACAACTCGTAGCACACGCAACACCCTGCATCAGCAATGCGACGCACGCAGAACAACACAACCACTACATACCACACATAAAGCCACACACAACACACACTCAAGGAACAGCCACCGCACACACGAGAAGACACCCACAAACACATACATACAGAACACACAGAACCTCTCAGCACGCACACAGCGGAACATAGAAAACAACATACATCACAGGACATAAAAGCACACAATTCACACAAACCACAGTTCAACGAGTACACGCAACACCCACAATGAGGCACAAGCACACACAGACAACACGTCTCACATCGCACACTTAACTCGACCAAACGCACACAGAGCCTCTCAAACACAGCCAAACACAAATCACAATCACACACGCCGACCAGGCACGCCACATACGAAACCACATGCAAGACACACAACCAACAAAAACCCACATAGCGCACATTCCACTCACTACGCACCACACACGCAATCACGCACAGACACCCCACACTCATATCCACGCGCGGGCTGCACCACGCAAAACACACACACCCCAATCCCAAAATGTAACACCAGTCACAAGACACACACACACCAGACACATCAAAGCACATAATTGCTCACAAAAAAACACATGAACCACATTTCACAGAGTACACACAGCACACACAATGAGGCACACTAAACAGGCACAACCACACACAGACAACACATTTCACATCACACTCATCACAAGCAAACACCCACACACCCACTCAAACACAACCACTCACAATTCGCAATCACACACACGAAACACACACCACACACAGCACATGCAAAATGACATGCAAGAAATACACAAACCGCATCAGAAAGAACACCGAAATTATGAAACACACATTTCACACACTACACACATCGCGCAAAGCACGCATAAAACAGACAGCACACAGAGCCTCACAGAACACCCAATGCAAAGCACACAGCGTACATACAAAGCATGTCGGACACAACACACGATAATATCCCACACAACCCTTAAAATACACAGATGACACAGCACGCACACAATACGCCAAACAGATAAGAATACACACAACACACATGCCACTGAGAACGCCATACGTTGCACATCACGCAACACACGTGCGGTCACACCGCACATTCAACATGAAACAGAAAACCCTTCACAGACCACATAACATTCCCGACCATGAACACAACACGCAAACACAAGACACCAAACATGCAGCACACGAAGACACACTCCAAGCACACAACACCCAACACAGAACCATCCACAACCACGCCAGTCACACAGCACTCCACGGGGAAGTAAGTACACACGGAACACACACTACACACAACAAACCACCCAAACTGCACAAATCGCATACACAGCAGCCACAACACAGAAAGAGCACAACACACAGGAAACACACACACAACCACATAAACACCGCCACACACACTAAAATTTGCTATTTTAAAATCACAGACTTCAAAGCCGAAAACACACAATAACAGCATGCAAAACGTTACACAACACAGAAAGAATACACACACCATCACACACCGCCACAAAACACGCCCTACCATATACACAAAAGACAACGCACTTCACACATAACACAAAACCCAACACAAAGAAGGCGCACAGCAATGTGTGTGACATTAAGAGAGGCACATCAGTACGTTACCACAACACACGAAATAATACACAAATCACAGAATACATCACATAAGCACACACAAGCATCACACACAAATTGAACATCACAACTCACAGCACGCACAACAACCCTGCATTAACAACCAACACACACACCGACGCAACCACTACATGCCACACAGAAAGCCACACACACACACACACACACACACACAACACACACTCAAGGAATCACCACAACAAACACAGGGAAACACCCGCAAACACAAAGGTATCGAGAACACACACACAAGCTCAACATGCGAACAGCACAACATATGAACAACATACACCACAAACATCAAATGAGGCCCTCTGCACAAGCAAAACCACACACAGATAACACATCTCACCTCACACACACTCAACCACTCAAACACAACCACGCGCAAATCACAATCACACACGCGAAACACACACAACACTCACGAATCCGTAGACAAAACACACATAACCAGCAAAGGAGACGAATAGCACACGTCACGCACGACACGCTACACGCACAACCACACACAGACACACCACGCATACATCCTCACACGGGAGCACAACGCAGAACACCCACACAACACAGAAACACGCAACGCAATAGTCAGTACACACACCACACCCTCCAAGGCACGTAACCGCTCACAATACACACGAAGAACTGCACAGACTACGTACTGCACACACCAAGAGACACACTAAACAAGCACAACCGCACACAGTCAACACATTGCACATCATGTGAATAACTCAGCCAGACACACACACACACACACACACACACACACACACACACACACAAACTCTCTAACACAACACGCAAATCACAATCACACACACACAAAACTGTCACAACCCATCCAAATCCACACGCAACTGACGCAAACACAAGCAACACACATATAACGCACAGCACACAGCACACCCAACCACAAGCATACAGTACAGAGCACACACAGACCCACCTGCAGACAGCACTACCAAACCCCACCCACCGCACCCCACCCCACCCACACACACACCGAGCACAGGCACACAGCACGCCCGTCACAAGGCCGAATCAACATCACACGCAACGCTCTGATTGCACAGACCACCCAACATCTACCCGGTAGGTAACACACAGAAGGCATATAGGCAGCACACACACAACCCAGAGCACAGTACATACCACGACAGCCCGAAGAAACACCAGACACATGTCACACTAAACTTTAGACTGGGAGCCACACACCACACAACACGGACAACCGCCGACAGATGAAAGGCATCATGAAAGGCAAAATATACATTGCACACAAAGACCCACTGGACGCACACAACATACCACACACAAATACCAGCATCGTACAAATAACACGCCACACAGTGGAAAATACACAGAACAGTGTACTCAACAAGCAGTAAGGAACCTCACACGTTACATACAAGATGCACACAGCACGGACAGCACACAACACACAGAAAACAAGCAAGACCCGCAGACCGTAGTCCCCACAACGCGAAACGCACAAGAACACGGCACACAGAGCGTACAACAGAGAATACGCACAGAATCACAAGAGAGCACCGCAAAGCACCAACCAACTACCATGTACCAACAACACATACAGCTCACTGCACCCACAGCGAACCCAGAAAACACAAAAGAGCTCAAGTGTATCGGCTTGTACCGCAATGTTTGCTAAGTGTTCTATGTCACATAGGAGCGAATTGCAGCGTAGCATTGTCTCAGGGAGGGTCTCCTCAGTGCACGGTGGATTGTTTCCCCAGCAAAGTCTGGCATAAGGCTCTCCTGCGGCAGTGTCTGACCCTTTGCTACAAAGGCATCCTCACGGCGTTGCTATGAAAGGGACGAGGTGGCTCTTTGCGTCCTCTTGTAGCGCCCTCGGGAAACAAGGCCGTCCCAGAGGCTTGATTACAAGCCTGCGGAGGAAACGGACAGGCAGGAGAGTCTGTCCCCAGTGCGCTTGAACGCAGAAGTCTCGCAACACCCAAACAGCACATCACACTGAACATCAAACCCCACACACACCGAGAACATAGCTGCACACTATACACCTGAAACACGGTTCTCAGAGTAGGCACAACACACACAGTGAGGCTCACTGACCAAGCATGACCACACACAGTACACACATCACAAATTACACTCGTTACTCAAACAGCCAACCACACCTACAACCTGTCAAACACAACCACACACAAATCACACTCACACGTGCAAAACGAAGACACCACGCATGCAACACGTACAAACCCACACGCAACACACACGCGCACAAACCACAACGGAAACAACACCGAGTTTAGGCCACACACATTTCACACACTACCCACATCATTCCAAGCACACATAAAACGTACAGCACACAGAGCCTCCCAGAATGCGCAATGCCAGACGCACAACATATACACAGAGCATATCAGTCATAACACACATTTAATATCTCACACAACTTGCAAAACACACAGACCACGCAACACACACACAATATGCAACACACAGAGAATACACTCAACGAAACACAAGTCACAGAACAACACATCACACAACACACACAAGCATCACACACAGAAATTAGCATCACAACTCGTAGCACACGCAACACCCTGCATCAGCAATGCGACGCACGCAGAACAACACAACCACTACATACCACACATAAAGCCACACACAACACACACTCAAGGAACAGCCACCGCACACACGAGAAGACACCCACAAACACATACATACAGAACACACAGAACCTCTCAGCACGCACACAGCGGAACATAGAAAACAACATACATCACAGGACATAAAAGCACACAATTCACACAAACCACAGTTCAACGAGTACACGCAACACCCACAATGAGGCACAAGCACACACAGACAACACGTCTCACATCGCACACTTAACTCGACCAAACGCACACAGAGCCTCTCAAACACAGCCAAACACAAATCACAATCACACACGCCGACCAGGCACGCCACATACGAAACCACATGCAAGACACACAACCAACAAAAACCCACATAGCGCACATTCCACTCACTACGCACCACACACGCAATCACGCACAGACACCCCACACTCATATCCACGCGCGGGCTGCACCACGCAAAACACACACACCCCAATCCCAAAATGTAACACCAGTCACAAGACACACACACACCAGACACATCAAAGCACATAATTGCTCACAAAAAAACACATGAACCACATTTCACAGAGTACACACAGCACACACAATGAGGCACACTAAACAGGCACAACCACACACAGACAACACATTTCACATCACACTCATCACAAGCAAACACCCACACACCCACTCAAACACAACCACTCACAATTCGCAATCACACACACGAAACACACACCACACACAGCACATGCAAAATGACATGCAAGAAATACACAAACCGCATCAGAAAGAACACCGAAATTATGAAACACACATTTCACACACTACACACATCGCGCAAAGCACGCATAAAACAGACAGCACACAGAGCCTCACAGAACACCCAATGCAAAGCACACAGCGTACATACAAAGCATGTCGGACACAACACACGATAATATCCCACACAACCCTTAAAATACACAGATGACACAGCACGCACACAATACGCCAAACAGATAAGAATACACACAACACACATGCCACTGAGAACGCCATACGTTGCACATCACGCAACACACGTGCGGTCACACCGCACATTCAACATGAAACAGAAAACCCTTCACAGACCACATAACATTCCCGACCATGAACACAACACGCAAACACAAGACACCAAACATGCAGCACACGAAGACACACTCCAAGCACACAACACCCAACACAGAACCATCCACAACCACGCCAGTCACACAGCACTCCACGGGGAAGTAAGTACACACGGAACACACACTACACACAACAAACCACCCAAACTGCACAAATCGCATACACAGCAGCCACAACACAGAAAGAGCACAACACACAGGAAACACACACACAACCACATAAACACCGCCACACACACTAAAATTTGCTATTTTAAAATCACAGACTTCAAAGCCGAAAACACACAATAACAGCATGCAAAACGTTACACAACACAGAAAGAATACACACACCATCACACACCGCCACAAAACACGCCCTACCATATACACAAAAGACAACGCACTTCACACATAACACAAAACCCAACACAAAGAAGGCGCACAGCAATGTGTGTGACATTAAGAGAGGCACATCAGTACGTTACCACAACACACGAAATAATACACAAATCACAGAATACATCACATAAGCACACACAAGCATCACACACAAATTGAACATCACAACTCACAGCACGCACAACAACCCTGCATTAACAACCAACACACACACCGACGCAACCACTACATGCCACACAGAAAGCCACACACACACACACACACACACAACACACACTCAAGGAATCACCACAACAAACACAGGGAAACACCCGCAAACACAAAGGTATCGAGAACACACACACAAGCTCAACATGCGAACAGCACAACATATGAACAACATACACCACAAACATCAAATGAGGCCCTCTGCACAAGCAAAACCACACACAGATAACACATCTCACCTCACACACACTCAACCACTCAAACACAACCACGCGCAAATCACAATCACACACGCGAAACACACACAACACTCACGAATCCGTAGACAAAACACACATAACCAGCAAAGGAGACGAATAGCACACGTCACGCACGACACGCTACACGCACAACCACACACAGACACACCACGCATACATCCTCACACGGGAGCACAACGCAGAACACCCACACAACACAGAAACACGCAACGCAATAGTCAGTACACACACCACACCCTCCAAGGCACGTAACCGCTCACAATACACACGAAGAACTGCACAGACTACGTACTGCACACACCAAGAGACACACTAAACAAGCACAACCGCACACAGTCAACACATTGCACATCATGTGAATAACTCAGCCAGACACACACACACACACACACACACACACACACACAAACTCTCTAACACAACACGCAAATCACAATCACACACACACAAAACTGTCACAACCCATCCAAATCCACACGCAACTGACGCAAACACAAGCAACACACATATAACGCACAGCACACAGCACACCCAACCACAAGCATACAGTACAGAGCACACACAGACCCACCTGCAGACAGCACTACCAAACCCCACCCACCGCACCCCACCCCACCCACACACACACCGAGCACAGGCACACAGCACGCCCGTCACAAGGCCGAATCAACATCACACGCAACGCTCTGATTGCACAGACCACCCAACATCTACCCGGTAGGTAACACACAGAAGGCATATAGGCAGCACACACACAACCCAGAGCACAGTACATACCACGACAGCCCGAAGAAACACCAGACACATGTCACACTAAACTTTAGACTGGGAGCCACACACCACACAACACGGACAACCGCCGACAGATGAAAGGCATCATGAAAGGCAAAATATACATTGCACACAAAGACCCACTGGACGCACACAACATACCACACACAAATACCAGCATCGTACAAATAACACGCCACACAGTGGAAAATACACAGAACAGTGTACTCAACAAGCAGTAAGGAACCTCACACGTTACATACAAGATGCACACAGCACGGACAGCACACAACACACAGAAAACAAGCAAGACCCGCAGACCGTAGTCCCCACAACGCGAAACGCACAAGAACACGGCACACAGAGCGTACAACAGAGAATACGCACAGAATCACAAGAGAGCACCGCAAAGCACCAACCAACTACCATGTACCAACAACACATACAGCTCACTGCACCCACAGCGAACCCAGAAAACACAAAAGAGCTCAAGTGTATCGGCTTGTACCGCAATGTTTGCTAAGTGTTCTATGTCACATAGGAGCGAATTGCAGCGTAGCATTGTCTCAGGGAGGGTCTCCTCAGTGCACGGTGGATTGTTTCCCCAGCAAAGTCTGGCATAAGGCTCTCCTGCGGCAGTGTCTGACCCTTTGCTACAAAGGCATCCTCACGGCGTTGCTATGAAAGGGACGAGGTGGCTCTTTGCGTCCTCTTGTAGCGCCCTCGGGAAACAAGGCCGTCCCAGAGGCTTGATTACAAGCCTGCGGAGGAAACGGACAGGCAGGAGAGTCTGTCCCCAGTGCGCTTGAACGCAGAAGTCTCGCAACACCCAAACAGCACATCACACTGAACATCAAACCCCACACACACCGAGAACATAGCTGCACACTATACACCTGAAACACGGTTCTCAGAGTAGGCACAACACACACAGTGAGGCTCACTGACCAAGCATGACCACACACAGTACACACATCACAAATTACACTCGTTACTCAAACAGCCAACCACACCTACAACCTGTCAAACACAACCACACACAAATCACACTCACACGTGCAAAACGAAGACACCACGCATGCAACACGTACAAACCCACACGCAACACACACGCGCACAAACCACAACGGAAACAACACCGAGTTTAGGCCACACACATTTCACACACTACCCACATCATTCCAAGCACACATAAAACGTACAGCACACAGAGCCTCCCAGAATGCGCAATGCCAGACGCACAACATATACACAGAGCATATCAGTCATAACACACATTTAATATCTCACACAACTTGCAAAACACACAGACCACGCAACACACACACAATATGCAACACACAGAGAATACACTCAACGAAACACAAGTCACAGAACAACACATCACACAACACACACAAGCATCACACACAGAAATTAGCATCACAACTCGTAGCACACGCAACACCCTGCATCAGCAATGCGACGCACGCAGAACAACACAACCACTACATACCACACATAAAGCCACACACAACACACACTCAAGGAACAGCCACCGCACACACGAGAAGACACCCACAAACACATACATACAGAACACACAGAACCTCTCAGCACGCACACAGCGGAACATAGAAAACAACATACATCACAGGACATAAAAGCACACAATTCACACAAACCACAGTTCAACGAGTACACGCAACACCCACAATGAGGCACAAGCACACACAGACAACACGTCTCACATCGCACACTTAACTCGACCAAACGCACACAGAGCCTCTCAAACACAGCCAAACACAAATCACAATCACACACGCCGACCAGGCACGCCACATACGAAACCACATGCAAGACACACAACCAACAAAAACCCACATAGCGCACATTCCACTCACTACGCACCACACACGCAATCACGCACAGACACCCCACACTCATATCCACGCGCGGGCTGCACCACGCAAAACACACACACCCCAATCCCAAAATGTAACACCAGTCACAAGACACACACACACCAGACACATCAAAGCACATAATTGCTCACAAAAAAACACATGAACCACATTTCACAGAGTACACACAGCACACACAATGAGGCACACTAAACAGGCACAACCACACACAGACAACACATTTCACATCACACTCATCACAAGCAAACACCCACACACCCACTCAAACACAACCACTCACAATTCGCAATCACACACACGAAACACACACCACACACAGCACATGCAAAATGACATGCAAGAAATACACAAACCGCATCAGAAAGAACACCGAAATTATGAAACACACATTTCACACACTACACACATCGCGCAAAGCACGCATAAAACAGACAGCACACAGAGCCTCACAGAACACCCAATGCAAAGCACACAGCGTACATACAAAGCATGTCGGACACAACACACGATAATATCCCACACAACCCTTAAAATACACAGATGACACAGCACGCACACAATACGCCAAACAGATAAGAATACACACAACACACATGCCACTGAGAACGCCATACGTTGCACATCACGCAACACACGTGCGGTCACACCGCACATTCAACATGAAACAGAAAACCCTTCACAGACCACATAACATTCCCGACCATGAACACAACACGCAAACACAAGACACCAAACATGCAGCACACGAAGACACACTCCAAGCACACAACACCCAACACAGAACCATCCACAACCACGCCAGTCACACAGCACTCCACGGGGAAGTAAGTACACACGGAACACACACTACACACAACAAACCACCCAAACTGCACAAATCGCATACACAGCAGCCACAACACAGAAAGAGCACAACACACAGGAAACACACACACAACCACATAAACACCGCCACACACACTAAAATTTGCTATTTTAAAATCACAGACTTCAAAGCCGAAAACACACAATAACAGCATGCAAAACGTTACACAACACAGAAAGAATACACACACCATCACACACCGCCACAAAACACGCCCTACCATATACAC
This sequence comes from Manis javanica, assembly GCF_040802235.1. Taxonomy (NCBI): domain Eukaryota; kingdom Metazoa; phylum Chordata; class Mammalia; order Pholidota; family Manidae; genus Manis; species Manis javanica. Next base: position 29,585,666 of record NC_133156.1, on the reverse strand, counting down.
AAAAGACAACGCACTTCACACATAACACAAAACCCAACACAAAGAAGGCGCACAGCAATGTGTGTGACATTAAGAGAGGCACATCAGTACGTTACCACAACACACGAAATAATACACAAATCACAGAATACATCACATAAGCACACACAAGCATCACACACAAATTGAACATCACAACTCACAGCACGCACAACAACCCTGCATTAACAACCAACACACACACCGACGCAACCACTACATGCCACACAGAAAGCCACACACACACACACACACACACACAACACACACTCAAGGAATCACCACAACAAACACAGGGAAACACCCGCAAACACAAAGGTATCGAGAACACACACACAAGCTCAACATGCGAACAGCACAACATATGAACAACATACACCACAAACATCAAATGAGGCCCTCTGCACAAGCAAAACCACACACAGATAACACATCTCACCTCACACACACTCAACCACTCAAACACAACCACGCGCAAATCACAATCACACACGCGAAACACACACAACACTCACGAATCCGTAGACAAAACACACATAACCAGCAAAGGAGACGAATAGCACACGTCACGCACGACACGCTACACGCACAACCACACACAGACACACCACGCATACATCCTCACACGGGAGCACAACGCAGAACACCCACACAACACAGAAACACGCAACGCAATAGTCAGTACACACACCACACCCTCCAAGGCACGTAACCGCTCACAATACACACGAAGAACTGCACAGACTACGTACTGCACACACCAAGAGACACACTAAACAAGCACAACCGCACACAGTCAACACATTGCACATCATGTGAATAACTCAGCCAGACACACACACACACACACACACACACACACACACACACACACACACACACACAAACTCTCTAACACAACACGCAAATCACAATCACACACACACAAAACTGTCACAACCCATCCAAATCCACACGCAACTGACGCAAACACAAGCAACACACATATAACGCACAGCACACAGCACACCCAACCACAAGCATACAGTACAGAGCACACACAGACCCACCTGCAGACAGCACTACCAAACCCCACCCACCGCACCCCACCCCACCCACACACACACCGAGCACAGGCACACAGCACGCCCGTCACAAGGCCGAATCAACATCACACGCAACGCTCTGATTGCACAGACCACCCAACATCTACCCGGTAGGTAACACACAGAAGGCATATAGGCAGCACACACACAACCCAGAGCACAGTACATACCACGACAGCCCGAAGAAACACCAGACACATGTCACACTAAACTTTAGACTGGGAGCCACACACCACACAACACGGACAACCGCCGACAGATGAAAGGCATCATGAAAGGCAAAATATACATTGCACACAAAGACCCACTGGACGCACACAACATACCACACACAAATACCAGCATCGTACAAATAACACGCCACACAGTGGAAAATACACAGAACAGTGTACTCAACAAGCAGTAAGGAACCTCACACGTTACATACAAGATGCACACAGCACGGACAGCACACAACACACAGAAAACAAGCAAGACCCGCAGACCGTAGTCCCCACAACGCGAAACGCACAAGAACACGGCACACAGAGCGTACAACAGAGAATACGCACAGAATCACAAGAGAGCACCGCAAAGCACCAACCAACTACCATGTACCAACAACACATACAGCTCACTGCACCCACAGCGAACCCAGAAAACACAAAAGAGCTCAAGTGTATCGGCTTGTACCGCAATGTTTGCTAAGTGTTCTATGTCACATAGGAGCGAATTGCAGCGTAGCATTGTCTCAGGGAGGGTCTCCTCAGTGCACGGTGGATTGTTTCCCCAGCAAAGTCTGGCATAAGGCTCTCCTGCGGCAGTGTCTGACCCTTTGCTACAAAGGCATCCTCACGGCGTTGCTATGAAAGGGACGAGGTGGCTCTTTGCGTCCTCTTGTAGCGCCCTCGGGAAACAAGGCCGTCCCAGAGGCTTGATTACAAGCCTGCGGAGGAAACGGACAGGCAGGAGAGTCTGTCCCCAGTGCGCTTGAACGCAGAAGTCTCGCAACACCCAAACAGCACATCACACTGAACATCAAACCCCACACACACCGAGAACATAGCTGCACACTATACACCTGAAACACGGTTCTCAGAGTAGACACAACACACACAGTGAGGCTCACTGACCAAGCATGACCACACACAGTACACACATCACAAATTACACTCGTTACTCAAACAGCCAACCACACCTACAACCTGTCAAACACAACCACACACAAATCACACTCACACGTGCAAAACGAAGACACCACGCATGCAACACGTACAAACCCACACGCAACACACACGCGCACAAACCACAACGGAAACAACACCGAGTTTAGGCCACACACATTTCACACACTACCCACATCATTCCAAGCACACATAAAACGTACAGCACACAGAGCCTCCCAGAATGCGCAATGCCAGACGCACAACATATACACAGAGCATATCAGTCATAACACACATTTAATATCTCACACAACTTGCAAAACACACAGACCACGCAACACACACACAATATGCAACACACAGAGAATACACTCAACGAAACACAAGTCACAGAACAACACATCACACAACACACACAAGCATCACACACAGAAATTAGCATCACAACTCGTAGCACACGCAACACCCTGCATCAGCAATGCGACGCACGCAGAACAACACAACCACTACATACCACACATAAAGCCACACACAACACACACTCAAGGAACAGCCACCGCACACACGAGAAGACACCCACAAACACATACATACAGAACACACAGAACCTCTCAGCACGCACACAGCGGAACATAGAAAACAACATACATCACAGGACATAAAAGCACACAATTCACACAAACCACAGTTCAACGAGTACACGCAACACCCACAATGAGGCACAAGCACACACAGACAACACGTCTCACATCGCACACTTAACTCGACCAAACGCACACAGAGCCTCTCAAACACAGCCAAACACAAATCACAATCACACACGCCGACCAGGCACGCCACATACGAAACCACATGCAAGACACACAACCAACAAAAACCCACATAGCGCACATTCCACTCACTACGCACCACACACGCAATCACGCACAGACACCCCACACTCATATCCACGCGCGGGCTGCACCACGCAAAACACACACACCCCAATCCCAAAATGTAACACCAGTCACAAGACACACACACACCAGACACATCAAAGCACATAATTGCTCACAAAAAAACACATGAACCACATTTCACAGAGTACACACAGCACACACAATGAGGCACACTAAACAGGCACAACCACACACAGACAACACATTTCACATCACACTCATCACAAGCAAACACCCACACACCCACTCAAACACAACCACTCACAATTCGCAATCACACACACGAAACACACACCACACACAGCACATGCAAAATGACATGCAAGAAATACACAAACCGCATCAGAAAGAACACCGAAATTATGAAACACACATTTCACACACTACACACATCGCGCAAAGCACGCATAAAACAGACAGCACACAGAGCCTCACAGAACACCCAATGCAAAGCACACAGCGTACATACAAAGCATGTCGGACACAACACACGATAATATCCCACACAACCCTTAAAATACACAGATGACACAGCACGCACACAATACGCCAAACAGATAAGAATACACACAACACACATGCCACTGAGAACGCCATACGTTGCACATCACGCAACACACGTGCGGTCACACCGCACATTCAACATGAAACAGAAAACCCTTCACAGACCACATAACATTCCCGACCATGAACACAACACGCAAACACAAGACACCAAACATGCAGCACACGAAGACACACTCCAAGCACACAACACCCAACACAGAACCATCCACAACCACGCCAGTCACACAGCACTCCACGGGGAAGTAAGTACACACGGAACACACACTACACACAACAAACCACCCAAACTGCACAAATCGCATACACAGCAGCCACAACACAGAAAGAGCACAACACACAGGAAACACACACACAACCACATAAACACCGCCACACACACTAAAATTTGCTATTTTAAAATCACAGACTTCAAAGCCGAAAACACACAATAACAGCATGCAAAACGTTACACAACACAGAAAGAATACACACACCATCACACACCGCCACAAAACACGCCCTACCATATACACAAAAGACAACGCACTTCACACATAACACAAAACCCAACACAAAGAAGGCGCACAGCAATGTGTGTGACATTAAGAGAGGCACATCAGTACGTTACCACAACACACGAAATAATACACAAATCACAGAATACATCACATAAGCACACACAAGCATCACACACAAATTGAACATCACAACTCACAGCACGCACAACAACCCTGCATTAACAACCAACACACACACCGACGCAACCACTACATGCCACACAGAAAGCCACACACACACACACACACACACACAACACACACTCAAGGAATCACCACAACAAACACAGGGAAACACCCGCAAACACAAAGGTATCGAGAACACACACACAAGCTCAACATGCGAACAGCACAACATATGAACAACATACACCACAAACATCAAATGAGGCCCTCTGCACAAGCAAAACCACACACAGATAACACATCTCACCTCACACACACTCAACCACTCAAACACAACCACGCGCAAATCACAATCACACACGCGAAACACACACAACACTCACGAATCCGTAGACAAAACACACATAACCAGCAAAGGAGACGAATAGCACACGTCACGCACGACACGCTACACGCACAACCACACACAGACACACCACGCATACATCCTCACACGGGAGCACAACGCAGAACACCCACACAACACAGAAACACGCAACGCAATAGTCAGTACACACACCACACCCTCCAAGGCACGTAACCGCTCACAATACACACGAAGAACTGCACAGACTACGTACTGCACACACCAAGAGACACACTAAACAAGCACAACCGCACACAGTCAACACATTGCACATCATGTGAATAACTCAGCCAGACACACACACACACACACACACACACACAAACTCTAACACAACACGCAAATCACAATCACACACACACAAAACTGTCACAACCCATCCAAATCCACACGCAACTGACGCAAACACAAGCAACACACATATAACGCACAGCACACAGCACACCCAACCACAAGCATACAGTACAGAGCACACACAGACCCACCTGCAGACAGCACTACCAAACCCCACCCGCCGCACCCCACCCCACCCACACACACACCGAGCACAGGCACACAGCACGCCCGTCACAAGGCCGAATCAACATCACACGCAACGCTCTGATTGCACAGACCACCCAACATCTACCCGGTAGGTAAACACACAGAAGGCATATAGGCAGCACACACACAACCCAGAGCACAGTACATACCACGACAGCCCGAAGAAACACCAGACACATGTCACACTAAACTTTAGACTGGGAGCCACACACCACACAACACGGACAACCGCCGACAGATGAAAGGCATCATGAAAGGCAAAATATACATTGCACACAAAGACCCACTGGACGCACACAACATACCACACACAAATACCAGCATCGTACAAATAACACGCCACACAGTGGAAAATACACAGAACAGTGTACTCAACAAGCAGTAAGGAACCTCACACGTTACATACAAGATGCACACAGCACGGACAGCACACAACACACAGAAAACAAGCAAGACCCGCAGACCGTAGTCCCCACAACGCGAAACGCACAAGAACACGGCACACAGAGCGTACAACAGAGAATACGCACAGAATCACAAGAGAGCACCGCAAAGCACCAACCAACTACCATGTACCAACAACACATACAGCTCACTGCACCCACAGCGAACCCAGAAAACACAAAAGAGCTCAAGTGTATCGGCTTCTACCGCAATGTTTGCTAAGTGTTCTATGTCACATAGGAGCGAATTGCAGCGTAGCATTGTCTCAGGGAGGGTCTCCTCAGTGCACGGTGGATTGTTTCCCCAGCAAAGTCTGGCATAAGGCTCTCCTGCGGCAGTGTCTGACCCTTTGCTACAAAGGCATCCTCACGGCGTTGCTATGAACGGGACGAGGTGGCTCTTTGCGTCCTCTTGTAGCGCCCTCGGGAAACAAGGCCGTCCCAGAGGCTTGATTACAAACCTGCGGAGGAAACGGACAGGCAGGAGAGTCTGTCCCCAGTGCGCTTGAACGCAGAAGTCTCGCAACACCCAAACAGCACATCACACTGAACATCAAACCCCACACACACCGAGAACATAGCTGCACACTATACACCTGAAACACGGTTCTCAGAGTAGACACAACACACACAGTGAGGCTCACTGACCAAGCATGACCACACACAGTACACACATCACAAATTACACTCGTTACTCAAACAGCCAACCACACCTACAACCTGTCAAACACAACCACACACAAATCACACTCACACGTGCAAAACGAACACACCACGCATGCAACACATACAAACCCACACGCAACACACACGCGCACAAACCACAACGGAAACAACACCGAGTTTAGGCCACACACATTTCACACACTACCCACATCATTCCAAGCACACATAAAACGTACAGCACACAGAGCCTCCCAGAATGCGCAATGCCAGACGCACAACATATACACAGAGCATATCAGTCATAACACACATTTAATATCTCACACAACTTGCAAAACACACAGACCACGCAACACACACACAATATGCAACACACAGAGAATACACTCAACGAAACACAAGTCACAGAACAACACAGCACACAACACACACAAGCATCACACACAGAAATTAGCATCACAACTCGTAGCACACGCAACACCCTGCATCAGCAATGCGACGCACGCAGAACAACACAACCACTACATACCACACATAAAGCCACACACAACACACACTCAAGGAACAGCCACCGCACACACGAGAAGACACCCACAAACACATACATACAGAACACACAGAACCTCTCAGCACGCACACAGCGGAACATAGAAAACAACATACATCACAGGACATAAAAGCACACAATTCACACAAACCACAGTTCAACGAGTACACGCAACACCCACAATGAGGCACAAGCACACACAGACAACACGTCTCACATCGCACACTTAACTCGACCAAACGCACACAGAGCCTCTCAAACACAGCCAAACACAAATCACAATCACACACGCCGACCAGGCACGCCACATACGAAACCACATGCAAGACACACAACCAACAAAAACCCACATAGCGCACATTCCACTCACTACGCACCACACACGCAATCACGCACAGACACCCCACACTCATATCCACGCGCGGGCTGCACCACGCAAAACACACACACCCCAATCCCAAAATGTAACACCAGTCACAAGACACACACACACCAGACACATCAAAGCACATAATTGCTCACAAAAAAACACATGAACCACATTTCACAGAGTACACACAGCACACACAATGAGGCACACTAAACAGGCACAACCACACACAGACAACACATTTCACATCACACTCATCACAAGCAAACACCCACACACCCACTCAAACACAACCACTCACAATTCGCAATCACACACACGAAACACACACCACACACAGCACATGCAAAATGACATGCAAGAAATACACAAACCGCATCAGAAAGAACACCGAAATTATGAAACACACATTTCACACACTACACACATCGCGCAAAGCACGCATAAAACAGACAGCACACAGAGCCTCACAGAACACCCAATGCAAAGCACACAGCGTACATACAAAGCATGTCGGACACAACACACGATAATATCCCACACAACCCTTAAAATACACAGATGACACAGCACGCACACAATACGCCAAACAGATAAGAATACACACAACACACATGCCACTGAGAACGCCATACGTTGCACATCACGCAACACACGTGCGGTCACACCGCACATTCAACATGAAACAGAAAACCCTTCACAGACCACATAACATTCCCGACCATGAACACAACACGCAAACACAAGACACCAAACATGCAGCACACGAAGACACACTCCAAGCACACAACACCCAACACAGAACCATCCACAACCACGCCAGTCACACAGCACTCCACGGGGAAGTAAGTACACACGGAACACACACTACACACAACAAACCACCCAAACTGCACAAATCGCATACACAGCAGCCACAACACAGAAAGAGCACAACACACAGGAAACACACACACAACCACATAAACACCGCCACACACACTAAAATTTGCTATTTTAAAATCACAGACTTCAAAGCCGAAAACACACAATAACAGCATGCAAAACGTTACACAACACAGAAAGAATACACACACCATCACACACCGCCACAAAACACGCCCTACCATATACACAAAAGACAACGCACTTCACACATAACACAAAACCCAACACAAAGAAGGCGCACAGCAATGTGTGTGACATTAAGAGAGGCACATCAGTACGTTACCACAACACACGAAATAATACACAAATCACAGAATACATCACATAAGCACACACAAGCATCACACACAAATTGAACATCACAACTCACAGCACGCACAACAACCCTGCATTAACAACCAACACACACACCGACGCAACCACTACATGCCACACAGAAAGCCACACACACACACACACACACACAACACACACTCAAGGAATCACCACAACAAACACAGGGAAACACCCGCAAACACAAAGGTATCGAGAACACACACACAAGCTCAACATGCGAACAGCACAACATATGAACAACATACACCACAAACATCAAATGAGGCCCTCTGCACAAGCAAAACCACACACAGATAACACATCTCACCTCACACACACTCAACCACTCAAACACAACCACGCGCAAATCACAATCACACACGCGAAACACACACAACACTCACGAATCCGTAGACAAAACACACATAACCAGCAAAGGAGACGAATAGCACACGTCACGCACGACACGCTACACGCACAACCACACACAGACACACCACGCATACATCCTCACACGGGAACACAACGCAGAACACCCACACAACACAGAAACACGCAACGCAATAGTCAGTACACACACCACACCCTCCAAGGCACGTAACCGCTCACAATACACACGAAGAACTGCACAGACTACGTACTGCACACACCAAGAGACACACTAAACAAGCACAACCGCACACAGTCAACACATTGCACATCATGTGAATAACTCAGCCAGACACACACACACACACACACACACACACAAACTCTAACACAACACGCAAATCACAATCACACACACACAAAACTGTCACAACCCATCCAAATCCACACGCAACTGACGCAAACACAAGCAACACACATATAACGCACAGCACACAGCACACCCAACCACAAGCATACAGTACAGAGCACACACAGACCCACCTGCAGACAGCACTACCAAACCCCACCCGCCGCACCCCACCCCACCCACACACACACCGAGCACAGGCACACAGCACGCCCGTCACAAGGCCGAATCAACATCACACGCAACGCTCTGATTGCACAGACCACCCAACATCTACCCGGTAGGTAAACACACAGAAGGCATATAGGCAGCACACACACAACCCAGAGCACAGTACATACCACGACAGCCCGAAGAAACACCAGACACATGTCACACTAAACTTTAGACTGGGAGCCACACACCACACAACACGGACAACCGCCGACAGATGAAAGGCATCATGAAAGGCAAAATATACATTGCACACAAAGACCCACTGGACGCACACAACATACCACACACAAATACCAGCATCGTACAAATAACACGCCACACAGTGGAAAATACACAGAACAGTGTACTCAACAAGCAGTAAGGAACCTCACACGTTACATACAAGATGCACACAGCACGGACAGCACACAACACACAGAAAACAAGCAAGACCCGCAGACCGTAGTCCCCACAACGCGAAACGCACAAGAACACGGCACACAGAGCGTACAACAGAGAATACGCACAGAATCACAAGAGAGCACCGCAAAGCACCAACCAACTACCATGTACCAACAACACATACAGCTCACTGCACCCACAGCGAACCCAGAAAACACAAAAGAGCTCAAGTGTATCGGCTTCTACCGCAATGTTTGCTAAGTGTTCTATGTCACATAGGAGCGAATTGCAGCGTAGCATTGTCTCAGGGAGGGTCTCCTCAGTGCACGGTGGATTGTTTCCCCAGCAAAGTCTGGCATAAGGCTCTCCTGCGGCAGTGTCTGACCCTTTGCTACAAAGGCATCCTCACGGCGTTGCTATGAACGGGACGAGGTGGCTCTTTGCGTCCTCTTGTAGCGCCCTCGGGAAACAAGGCCGTCCCAGAGGCTTGATTACAAACCTGCGGAGGAAACGGACAGGCAGGAGAGTCTGTCCCCAGTGCGCTTGAACGCAGAAGTCTCGCAACACCCAAACAGCACATCACACTGAACATCAAACCCCACACACACCGAGAACATAGCTGCACACTATACACCTGAAACACGGTTCTCAGAGTAGACACAACACACACAGTGAGGCTCACTGACCAAGCATGACCACACACAGTACACACATCACAAATTACACTCGTTACTCAAACAGCCAACCACACCTACAACCTGTCAAACACAACCACACACAAATCACACTCACACGTGCAAAACGAACACACCACGCATGCAACACATACAAACCCACACGCAACACACACGCGCACAAACCACAACGGAAACAACACCGAGTTTAGGCCACACACATTTCACACACTACCCACATCATTCCAAGCACACATAAAACGTACAGCACACAGAGCCTCCCAGAATGCGCAATGCCAGACGCACAACATATACACAGAGCATATCAGTCATAACACACATTTAATATCTCACACAACTTGCAAAACACACAGACCACGCAACACACACACAATATGCAACACACAGAGAATACACTCAACGAAACACAAGTCACAGAACAACACAGCACACAACACACACAAGCATCACACACAGAAATTAGCATCACAACTCGTAGCACACGCAACACCCTGCATCAGCAATGCGACGCACGCAGAACAACACAACCACTACATACCACACATAAAGCCACACACAACACACACTCAAGGAACAGCCACCGCACACACGAGAAGACACCCACAAACACATACATACAGAACACACAGAACCTCTCAGCACGCACACAGCGGAACATAGAAAACAACATACATCACAGGACATAAAAGCACACAATTCACACAAACCACAGTTCAACGAGTACACGCAACACCCACAATGAGGCACAAGCACACACAGACAACACGTCTCACATCGCACACTTAACTCGACCAAACGCACACAGAGCCTCTCAAACACAGCCAAACACAAATCACAATCACACACGCCGACCAGGCACGCCACATACGAAACCACATGCAAGACACACAACCAACAAAAACCCACATAGCGCACATTCCACTCACTACGCACCACACACGCAATCACGCACAGACACCCCACACTCATATCCACGCGCGGGCTGCACCACGCAAAACACACACACCCCAATCCCAAAATGTAACACCAGTCACAAGACACACACACACCAGACACATCAAAGCACATAATTGCTCACAAAAAAACACATGAACCACATTTCACAGAGTACACACAGCACACACAATGAGGCACACTAAACAGGCACAACCACACACAGACAACACATTTCACATCACACTCATCACAAGCAAACACCCACACACCCACTCAAACACAACCACTCACAATTCGCAATCACACACACGAAACACACACCACACACAGCACATGCAAAATGACATGCAAGAAATACACAAACCGCATCAGAAAGAACACCGAAATTATGAAACACACATTTCACACACTACACACATCGCGCAAAGCACGCATAAAACAGACAGCACACAGAGCCTCACAGAACACCCAATGCAAAGCACACAGCGTACATACAAAGCATGTCGGACACAACACACGATAATATCCCACACAACCCTTAAAATACACAGATGACACAGCACGCACACAATACGCCAAACAGATAAGAATACACACAACACACATGCCACTGAGAACGCCATACGTTGCACATCACGCAACACACGTGCGGTCACACCGCACATTCAACATGAAACAGAAAACCCTTCACAGACCACATAACATTCCCGACCATGAACACAACACGCAAACACAAGACACCAAACATGCAGCACACGAAGACACACTCCAAGCACACAACACCCAACACAGAACCATCCACAACCACGCCAGTCACACAGCACTCCACGGGGAAGTAAGTACACACGGAACACACACTACACACAACAAACCACCCAAACTGCACAAATCGCATACACAGCAGCCACAACACAGAAAGAGCACAACACACAGGAAACACACACACAACCACATAAACACCGCCACACACACTAAAATTTGCTATTTTAAAATCACAGACTTCAAAGCCGAAAACACACAATAACAGCATGCAAAACGTTACACAACACAGAAAGAATACACACACCATCACACACCGCCACAAAACACGCCCTACCATATACACAAAAGACAACGCACTTCACACATAACACAAAACCCAACACAAAGAAGGCGCACAGCAATGTGTGTGACATTAAGAGAGGCACATCAGTACGTTACCACAACACACGAAATAATACACAAATCACAGAATACATCACATAAGCACACACAAGCATCACACACAAATTGAACATCACAACTCACAGCACGCACAACAACCCTGCATTAACAACCAACACACACACCGACGCAACCACTACATGCCACACAGAAAGCCACACACACACACACACACACAACACACACTCAAGGAATCACCACAACAAACACAGGGAAACACCCGCAAACACAAAGGTATCGAGAACACACACACAAGCTCAACATGCGAACAGCACAACATATGAACAACATACACCACAAACATCAAATGAGGCCCTCTGCACAAGCAAAACCACACACAGATAACACATCTCACCTCACACACACTCAACCACTCAAACACAACCACGCGCAAATCACAATCACACACGCGAAACACACACAACACTCACGAATCCGTAGACAAAACACACATAACCAGCAAAGGAGACGAATAGCACACGTCACGCACGACACGCTACACGCACAACCACACACAGACACACCACGCATACATCCTCACACGGGAACACAACGCAGAACACCCACACAACACAGAAACACGCAACGCAATAGTCAGTACACACACCACACCCTCCAAGGCACGTAACCGCTCACAATACACACGAAGAACTGCACAGACTACGTACTGCACACACCAAGAGACACACTAAACAAGCACAACCGCACACAGTCAACACATTGCACATCATGTGAATAACTCAGCCAGACACACACACACACACACACACACACACACAAACTCTAACACAACACGCAAATCACAATCACACACACACAAAACTGTCACAACCCATCCAAATCCACACGCAACTGACGCAAACACAAGCAACACACATATAACGCACAGCACACAGCACACCCAACCACAAGCATACAGTACAGAGCACACACAGACCCACCTGCAGACAGCACTACCAAACCCCACCCGCCGCACCCCACCCCACCCACACACACACCGAGCACAGGCACACAGCACGCCCGTCACAAGGCCGAATCAACATCACACGCAACGCTCTGATTGCACAGACCACCCAACATCTACCCGGTAGGTAAACACACAGAAGGCATATAGGCAGCACACACACAACCCAGAGCACAGTACATACCACGACAGCCCGAAGAAACACCAGACACATGTCACACTAAACTTTAGACTGGGAGCCACACACCACACAACACGGACAACCGCCGACAGATGAAAGGCATCATGAAAGGCAAAATATACATTGCACACAAAGACCCACTGGACGCACACAACATACCACACACAAATACCAGCATCGTACAAATAACACGCCACACAGTGGAAAATACACAGAACAGTGTACTCAACAAGCAGTAAGGAACCTCACACGTTACATACAAGATGCACACAGCACGGACAGCACACAACACACAGAAAACAAGCAAGACCCGCAGACCGTAGTCCCCACAACGCGAAACGCACAAGAACACGGCACACAGAGCGTACAACAGAGAATACGCACAGAATCACAAGAGAGCACCGCAAAGCACCAACCAACTACCATGTACCAACAACACATACAGCTCACTGCACCCACAGCGAACCCAGAAAACACAAAAGAGCTCAAGTGTATCGGCTTCTACCGCAATGTTTGCTAAGTGTTCTATGTCACATAGGAGCGAATTGCAGCGTAGCATTGTCTCAGGGAGGGTCTCCTCAGTGCACGGTGGATTGTTTCCCCAGCAAAGTCTGGCATAAGGCTCTCCTGCGGCAGTGTCTGACCCTTTGCTACAAAGGCATCCTCACGGCGTTGCTATGAACGGGACGAGGTGGCTCTTTGCGTCCTCTTGTAGCGCCCTCGGGAAACAAGGCCGTCCCAGAGGCTTGATTACAAACCTGCGGAGGAAACGGACAGGCAGGAGAGTCTGTCCCCAGTGCGCTTGAACGCAGAAGTCTCGCAACACCCAAACAGCACATCACACTGAACATCAAACCCCACACACACCGAGAACATAGCTGCACACTATACACCTGAAACACGGTTCTCAGAGTAGACACAACACACACAGTGAGGCTCACTGACCAAGCATGACCACACACAGTACACACATCACAAATTACACTCGTTACTCAAACAGCCAACCACACCTACAACCTGTCAAACACAACCACACACAAATCACACTCACACGTGCAAAACGAACACACCACGCATGCAACACATACAAACCCACACGCAACACACACGCGCACAAACCACAACGGAAACAACACCGAGTTTAGGCCACACACATTTCACACACTACCCACATCATTCCAAGCACACATAAAACGTACAGCACACAGAGCCTCCCAGAATGCGCAATGCCAGACGCACAACATATACACAGAGCATATCAGTCATAACACACATTTAATATCTCACACAACTTGCAAAACACACAGACCACGCAACACACACACAATATGCAACACACAGAGAATACACTCAACGAAACACAAGTCACAGAACAACACAGCACACAACACACACAAGCATCACACACAGAAATTAGCATCACAACTCGTAGCACACGCAACACCCTGCATCAGCAATGCGACGCACGCAGAACAACACAACCACTACATACCACACATAAAGCCACACACAACACACACTCAAGGAACAGCCACCGCACACACGAGAAGACACCCACAAACACATACATACAGAACACACAGAACCTCTCAGCACGCACACAGCGGAACATAGAAAACAACATACATCACAGGACATAAAAGCACACAATTCACACAAACCACAGTTCAACGAGTACACGCAACACCCACAATGAGGCACAAGCACACACAGACAACACGTCTCACATCGCACACTTAACTCGACCAAACGCACACAGAGCCTCTCAAACACAGCCAAACACAAATCACAATCACACACGCCGACCAGGCACGCCACATACGAAACCACATGCAAGACACACAACCAACAAAAACCCACATAGCGCACATTCCACTCACTACGCACCACACACGCAATCACGCACAGACACCCCACACTCATATCCACGCGCGGGCTGCACCACGCAAAAACACACACACCCCAATCCCAAAATGTAACACCAGTCACAAGACACACACACACCAGACACATCAAAGCACATAATTGCTCACAAAAAAACACATGAACCACATTTCACAGAGTACACACAGCACACACAATGAGGCACACTAAACAGGCACAACCACACACAGACAACACATTTCACATCACACTCATCACAAGCAAACACCCACACACCCACTCAAACACAACCACTCACAATTCGCAATCACACACACGAAACACACACCACACACAGCACATGCAAAATGACATGCAAGAAATACACAAACCGCATCAGAAAGAACACCGAAATTATGAAACACACATTTCACACACTACACACATCGCGCAAAGCACGCATAAAACAGACAGCACACAGAGCCTCACAGAACACCCAATGCAAAGCACACAGCGTACATACAAAGCATGTCGGACACAACACACGATAATATCCCACACAACCCTTAAAATACACAGATGACACAGCACGCACACAATACGCCAAACAGATAAGAATACACACAACACACATGCCACTGAGAACGCCATACGTTGCACATCACGCAACACACGTGCGGTCACACCGCACATTCAACATGAAACAGAAAACCCTTCACAGACCACATAACATTCCCGACCATGAACACAACACGCAAACACAAGACACCAAACATGCAGCACACGAAGACACACTCCAAGCACACAACACCCAACACAGAACCATCCACAACCACGCCAGTCACACAGCACTCCACGGGGAAGTAAGTACACACGGAACACACACTACACACAACAAACCACCCAAACTGCACAAATCGCATACACAGCAGCCACAACACAGAAAGAGCACAACACACAGGAAACACACACACAACCACATAAACACCGCCACACACACTAAAATTTGCTATTTTAAAATCACAGACTTCAAAGCCGAAAACACACAATAACAGCATGCAAAACGTTACACAACACAGAAAGAATACACACACCATCACACACCGCCACAAAACACGCCCTACCATATACACAAAAGACAACGCACTTCACACATAACACAAAACCCAACACAAAGAAGGCGCACAGCAATGTGTGTGACATTAAGAGAGGCACATCAGTACGTTACCACAACACACGAAATAATACACAAATCACAGAATACATCACATAAGCACACACAAGCATCACACACAAATTGAACATCACAACTCACAGCACGCACAACAACCCTGCATTAACAACCAACACACACACCGACGCAACCACTACATGCCACACAGAAAGCCACACACACACACACACACACAACACACACTCAAGGAATCACCACAACAAACACAGGGAAACACCCGCAAACACAAAGGTATCGAGAACACACACACAAGCTCAACATGCGAACAGCACAACATATGAACAACATACACCACAAACATCAAATGAGGCCCTCTGCACAAGCAAAACCACACACAGATAACACATCTCACCTCACACACACTCAACCACTCAAACACAACCACGCGCAAATCACAATCACACACGCGAAACACACACAACACTCACGAATCCGTAGACAAAACACACATAACCAGCAAAGGAGACGAATAGCACACGTCACGCACGACACGCTACACGCACAACCACACACAGACACACCACGCATACATCCTCACACGGGAACACAACGCAGAACACCCACACAACACAGAAACACGCAACGCAATAGTCAGTACACACACCACACCCTCCAAGGCACGTAACCGCTCACAATACACACGAAGAACTGCACAGACTACGTACTGCACACACCAAGAGACACACTAAACAAGCACAACCGCACACAGTCAACACATTGCACATCATGTGAATAACTCAGCCAGACACACACACACACACACACACACACACAAACTCTAACACAACACGCAAATCACAATCACACACACACAAAACTGTCACAACCCATCCAAATCCACACGCAACTGACGCAAACACAAGCAACACACATATAACGCACAGCACACAGCACACCCAACCACAAGCATACAGTACAGAGCACACACAGACCCACCTGCAGACAGCACTACCAAACCCCACCCGCCGCACCCCACCCCACCCACACACACACCGAGCACAGGCACACAGCACGCCCGTCACAAGGCCGAATCAACATCACACGCAACGCTCTGATTGCACAGACCACCCAACATCTACCCGGTAGGTAAACACACAGAAGGCATATAGGCAGCACACACACAACCCAGAGCACAGTACATACCACGACAGCCCGAAGAAACACCAGACACATGTCACACTAAACTTTAGACTGGGAGCCACACACCACACAACACGGACAACCGCCGACAGATGAAAGGCATCATGAAAGGCAAAATATACATTGCACACAAAGACCCACTGGACGCACACAACATACCACACACAAATACCAGCATCGTACAAATAACACGCCACACAGTGGAAAATACACAGAACAGTGTACTCAACAAGCAGTAAGGAACCTCACACGTTACATACAAGATGCACACAGCACGGACAGCACACAACACACAGAAAACAAGCAAGACCCGCAGACCGTAGTCCCCACAACGCGAAACGCACAAAGAACACGGCACACAGAGCGTACAACAGAGAATACGCACAGAATCACAAGAGAGCACCGCAAAGCACCAACCAACTACCATGTACCAACAACACATACAGCTCACTGCACCCACAGCGAACCCAGAAAACACAAAAGAGCTCAAGTGTATCTGCTTGTACCGCAATGTTTGCTAAGTGTTCTATGTCACATAGGAGCGAATTGCAGCGTAGCATTGTCTCAGGGAGGGTCTCCTCAGTGCACGGTGGATTGTTTTCCCCAGCAAAGTCTGGCATAAGGCTCTCCTGCGGCAGTGTCTGACCCTTTTGCTACAAAGGCATCCTCACGGCGTTGCTATGAAAGGGGACGAGGTGGCTCTTTGCGTCCTCTTGTAGCGCCCTCGGGAAACAAGGCCGTCCCAGAGGCTTGATTACAAGCCTGCGGAGGAAACGGACAGGCAGGAGAGTCTGTCCCCAGTGCGCTTGAACGCAGAAGTCTCGCAACACCCAAACAGCACATCACACTGAACATCAAACCCCACACACACCGAGAACATAGCTGCACACTATACACCTGAAACACGGTTCTCAGAGTAGACACAACACACACAGTGAGGCTCACTGACCAAGCATGACCACACACAGTACACACATCACAAATTACA
This sequence comes from Manis javanica, assembly GCF_040802235.1. Lineage (NCBI taxonomy): Eukaryota > Metazoa > Chordata > Mammalia > Pholidota > Manidae > Manis > Manis javanica. The sequence goes on along the minus strand of NC_133156.1, from coordinate 29,566,455 downwards.
CTCGTTACTCAAACAGCCAACCACACCTACAACCTGTCAAACACAACCACACACAAATCACACTCACACGTGCAAAACGAACACACCACGCATGCAACACATACAAACCCACACGCAACACACACGCGCACAAACCACAACGGAAACAACACCGAGTTTAGGCCACACACATTTCACACACTACCCACATCATTCCAAGCACACATAAAACGTACAGCACACAGAGCCTCCCAGAATGCGCAATGCCAGACGCACAACATATACACAGAGCATATCAGTCATAACACACATTTAATATCTCACACAACTTGCAAAACACACAGACCACGCAACACACACACAATATGCAACACACAGAGAATACACTCAACGAAACACAAGTCACAGAACAACACAGCACACAACACACACAAGCATCACACACAGAAATTAGCATCACAACTCGTAGCACACGCAACACCCTGCATCAGCAATGCGACGCACGCAGAACAACACAACCACTACATACCACACATAAAGCCACACACAACACACACTCAAGGAACAGCCACCGCACACACGAGAAGACACCCACAAACACATACATACAGAACACACAGAACCTCTCAGCACGCACACAGCGGAACATAGAAAACAACATACATCACAGGACATAAAAGCACACAATTCACACAAACCACAGTTCAACGAGTACACGCAACACCCACAATGAGGCACAAGCACACACAGACAACACGTCTCACATCGCACACTTAACTCGACCAAACGCACACAGAGCCTCTCAAACACAGCCAAACACAAATCACAATCACACACGCCGACCAGGCACGCCACATACGAAACCACATGCAAGACACACAACCAACAAAAACCCACATAGCGCACATTCCACTCACTACGCACCACACACGCAATCACGCACAGACACCCCACACTCATATCCACGCGCGGGCTGCACCACGCAAAACACACACACCCCAATCCCAAAATGTAACACCAGTCACAAGACACACACACACCAGACACATCAAAGCACATAATTGCTCACAAAAAAACACATGAACCACATTTCACAGAGTACACACAGCACACACAATGAGGCACACTAAACAGGCACAACCACACACAGACAACACATTTCACATCACACTCATCACAAGCAAACACCCACACACCCACTCAAACACAACCACTCACAATTCGCAATCACACACACGAAACACACACCACACACAGCACATGCAAAATGACATGCAAGAAATACACAAACCGCATCAGAAAGAACACCGAAATTATGAAACACACATTTCACACACTACACACATCGCGCAAAGCACGCATAAAACAGACAGCACACAGAGCCTCACAGAACACCCAATGCAAAGCACACAGCGTACATACAAAGCATGTCGGACACAACACACGATAATATCCCACACAACCCTTAAAATACACAGATGACACAGCACGCACACAATACGCCAAACAGATAAGAATACACACAACACACATGCCACTGAGAACGCCATACGTTGCACATCACGCAACACACGTGCGGTCACACCGCACATTCAACATGAAACAGAAAACCCTTCACAGACCACATAACATTCCCGACCATGAACACAACACGCAAACACAAGACACCAAACATGCAGCACACGAAGACACACTCCAAGCACACAACACCCAACACAGAACCATCCACAACCACGCCAGTCACACAGCACTCCACGGGGAAGTAAGTACACACGGAACACACACTACACACAACAAACCACCCAAACTGCACAAATCGCATACACAGCAGCCACAACACAGAAAGAGCACAACACACAGGAAACACACACACAACCACATAAACACCGCCACACACACTAAAATTTGCTATTTTAAAATCACAGACTTCAAAGCCGAAAACACACAATAACAGCATGCAAAACGTTACACAACACAGAAAGAATACACACACCATCACACACCGCCACAAAACACGCCCTACCATATACACAAAAGACAACGCACTTCACACATAACACAAAACCCAACACAAAGAAGGCGCACAGCAATGTGTGTGACATTAAGAGAGGCACATCAGTACGTTACCACAACACACGAAATAATACACAAATCACAGAATACATCACATAAGCACACACAAGCATCACACACAAATTGAACATCACAACTCACAGCACGCACAACAACCCTGCATTAACAACCAACACACACACCGACGCAACCACTACATGCCACACAGAAAGCCACACACACACACACACACACAACACACACTCAAGGAATCACCACAACAAACACAGGGAAACACCCGCAAACACAAAGGTATCGAGAACACACACACAAGCTCAACATGCGAACAGCACAACATATGAACAACATACACCACAAACATCAAATGAGGCCCTCTGCACAAGCAAAACCACACACAGATAACACATCTCACCTCACACACACTCAACCACTCAAACACAACCACGCGCAAATCACAATCACACACGCGAAACACACACAACACTCACGAATCCGTAGACAAAACACACATAACCAGCAAAGGAGACGAATAGCACACGTCACGCACGACACGCTACACGCACAACCACACACAGACACACCACGCATACATCCTCACACGGGAGCACAACGCAGAACACCCACACAACACAGAAACACGCAACGCAATAGTCAGTACACACACCACACCCTCCAAGGCACGTAACCGCTCACAATACACACGAAGAACTGCACAGACTACGTACTGCACACACCAAGAGACACACTAAACAAGCACAACCGCACACAGTCAACACATTGCACATCATGTGAATAACTCAGCCAGACACACACACACACACACACACACACACAAACTCTAACACAACACGCAAATCACAATCACACACACACAAAACTGTCACAACCCATCCAAATCCACACGCAACTGACGCAAACACAAGCAACACACATATAACGCACAGCACACAGCACACCCAACCACAAGCATACAGTACAGAGCACACACAGACCCACCTGCAGACAGCACTACCAAACCCCACCCGCCGCACCCCACCCCACCCACACACACACCGAGCACAGGCACACAGCACGCCCGTCACAAGGCCGAATCAACATCACACGCAACGCTCTGATTGCACAGACCACCCAACATCTACCCGGTAGGTAAACACACAGAAGGCATATAGGCAGCACACACACAACCCAGAGCACAGTACATACCACGACAGCCCGAAGAAACACCAGACACATGTCACACTAAACTTTAGACTGGGAGCCACACACCACACAACACGGACAACCGCCGACAGATGAAAGGCATCATGAAAGGCAAAATATACATTGCACACAAAGACCCACTGGACGCACACAACATACCACACACAAATACCAGCATCGTACAAATAACACGCCACACAGTGGAAAATACACAGAACAGTGTACTCAACAAGCAGTAAGGAACCTCACACGTTACATACAAGATGCACACAGCACGGACAGCACACAACACACAGAAAACAAGCAAGACCCGCAGACCGTAGTCCCCACAACGCGAAACGCACAAGAACACGGCACACAGAGCGTACAACAGAGAATACGCACAGAATCACAAGAGAGCACCGCAAAGCACCAACCAACTACCATGTACCAACAACACATACAGCTCACTGCACCCACAGCGAACCCAGAAAACACAAAAGAGCTCAAGTGTATCGGCTTCTACCGCAATGTTTGCTAAGTGTTCTATGTCACATAGGAGCGAATTGCAGCGTAGCATTGTCTCAGGGAGGGTCTCCTCAGTGCACGGTGGATTGTTTCCCCAGCAAAGTCTGGCATAAGGCTCTCCTGCGGCAGTGTCTGACCCTTTGCTACAAAGGCATCCTCACGGCGTTGCTATGAACGGGACGAGGTGGCTCTTTGCGTCCTCTTGTAGCGCCCTCGGGAAACAAGGCCGTCCCAGAGGCTTGATTACAAACCTGCGGAGGAAACGGACAGGCAGGAGAGTCTGTCCCCAGTGCGCTTGAACGCAGAAGTCTCGCAACACCCAAACAGCACATCACACTGAACATCAAACCCCACACACACCGAGAACATAGCTGCACACTATACACCTGAAACACGGTTCTCAGAGTAGACACAACACACACAGTGAGGCTCACTGACCAAGCATGACCACACACAGTACACACATCACAAATTACACTCGTTACTCAAACAGCCAACCACACCTACAACCTGTCAAACACAACCACACACAAATCACACTCACACGTGCAAAACGAACACACCACGCATGCAACACATACAAACCCACACGCAACACACACGCGCACAAACCACAACGGAAACAACACCGAGTTTAGGCCACACACATTTCACACACTACCCACATCATTCCAAGCACACATAAAACGTACAGCACACAGAGCCTCCCAGAATGCGCAATGCCAGACGCACAACATATACACAGAGCATATCAGTCATAACACACATTTAATATCTCACACAACTTGCAAAACACACAGACCACGCAACACACACACAATATGCAACACACAGAGAATACACTCAACGAAACACAAGTCACAGAACAACACAGCACACAACACACACAAGCATCACACACAGAAATTAGCATCACAACTCGTAGCACACGCAACACCCTGCATCAGCAATGCGACGCACGCAGAACAACACAACCACTACATACCACACATAAAGCCACACACAACACACACTCAAGGAACAGCCACCGCACACACGAGAAGACACCCACAAACACATACATACAGAACACACAGAACCTCTCAGCACGCACACAGCGGAACATAGAAAACAACATACATCACAGGACATAAAAGCACACAATTCACACAAACCACAGTTCAACGAGTACACGCAACACCCACAATGAGGCACAAGCACACACAGACAACACGTCTCACATCGCACACTTAACTCGACCAAACGCACACAGAGCCTCTCAAACACAGCCAAACACAAATCACAATCACACACGCCGACCAGGCACGCCACATACGAAACCACATGCAAGACACACAACCAACAAAAACCCACATAGCGCACATTCCACTCACTACGCACCACACACGCAATCACGCACAGACACCCCACACTCATATCCACGCGCGGGCTGCACCACGCAAAACACACACACCCCAATCCCAAAATGTAACACCAGTCACAAGACACACACACACCAGACACATCAAAGCACATAATTGCTCACAAAAAAACACATGAACCACATTTCACAGAGTACACACAGCACACACAATGAGGCACACTAAACAGGCACAACCACACACAGACAACACATTTCACATCACACTCATCACAAGCAAACACCCACACACCCACTCAAACACAACCACTCACAATTCGCAATCACACACACGAAACACACACCACACACAGCACATGCAAAATGACATGCAAGAAATACACAAACCGCATCAGAAAGAACACCGAAATTATGAAACACACATTTCACACACTACACACATCGCGCAAAGCACGCATAAAACAGACAGCACACAGAGCCTCACAGAACACCCAATGCAAAGCACACAGCGTACATACAAAGCATGTCGGACACAACACACGATAATATCCCACACAACCCTTAAAATACACAGATGACACAGCACGCACACAATACGCCAAACAGATAAGAATACACACAACACACATGCCACTGAGAACGCCATACGTTGCACATCACGCAACACACGTGCGGTCACACCGCACATTCAACATGAAACAGAAAACCCTTCACAGACCACATAACATTCCCGACCATGAACACAACACGCAAACACAAGACACCAAACATGCAGCACACGAAGACACACTCCAAGCACACAACACCCAACACAGAACCATCCACAACCACGCCAGTCACACAGCACTCCACGGGGAAGTAAGTACACACGGAACACACACTACACACAACAAACCACCCAAACTGCACAAATCGCATACACAGCAGCCACAACACAGAAAGAGCACAACACACAGGAAACACACACACAACCACATAAACACCGCCACACACACTAAAATTTGCTATTTTAAAATCACAGACTTCAAAGCCGAAAACACACAATAACAGCATGCAAAACGTTACACAACACAGAAAGAATACACACACCATCACACACCGCCACAAAACACGCCCTACCATATACACAAAAGACAACGCACTTCACACATAACACAAAACCCAACACAAAGAAGGCGCACAGCAATGTGTGTGACATTAAGAGAGGCACATCAGTACGTTACCACAACACACGAAATAATACACAAATCACAGAATACATCACATAAGCACACACAAGCATCACACACAAATTGAACATCACAACTCACAGCACGCACAACAACCCTGCATTAACAACCAACACACACACCGACGCAACCACTACATGCCACACAGAAAGCCACACACACACACACACACACACAACACACACTCAAGGAATCACCACAACAAACACAGGGAAACACCCGCAAACACAAAGGTATCGAGAACACACACACAAGCTCAACATGCGAACAGCACAACATATGAACAACATACACCACAAACATCAAATGAGGCCCTCTGCACAAGCAAAACCACACACAGATAACACATCTCACCTCACACACACTCAACCACTCAAACACAACCACGCGCAAATCACAATCACACACGCGAAACACACACAACACTCACGAATCCGTAGACAAAACACACATAACCAGCAAAGGAGACGAATAGCACACGTCACGCACGACACGCTACACGCACAACCACACACAGACACACCACGCATACATCCTCACACGGGAGCACAACGCAGAACACCCACACAACACAGAAACACGCAACGCAATAGTCAGTACACACACCACACCCTCCAAGGCACGTAACCGCTCACAATACACACGAAGAACTGCACAGACTACGTACTGCACACACCAAGAGACACACTAAACAAGCACAACCGCACACAGTCAACACATTGCACATCATGTGAATAACTCAGCCAGACACACACACACACACACACACACACACAAACTCTAACACAACACGCAAATCACAATCACACACACACAAAACTGTCACAACCCATCCAAATCCACACGCAACTGACGCAAACACAAGCAACACACATATAACGCACAGCACACAGCACACCCAACCACAAGCATACAGTACAGAGCACACACAGACCCACCTGCAGACAGCACTACCAAACCCCACCCGCCGCACCCCACCCCACCCACACACACACCGAGCACAGGCACACAGCACGCCCGTCACAAGGCCGAATCAACATCACACGCAACGCTCTGATTGCACAGACCACCCAACATCTACCCGGTAGGTAAACACACAGAAGGCATATAGGCAGCACACACACAACCCAGAGCACAGTACATACCACGACAGCCCGAAGAAACACCAGACACATGTCACACTAAACTTTAGACTGGGAGCCACACACCACACAACACGGACAACCGCCGACAGATGAAAGGCATCATGAAAGGCAAAATATACATTGCACACAAAGACCCACTGGACGCACACAACATACCACACACAAATACCAGCATCGTACAAATAACACGCCACACAGTGGCAAATACATAGAACAGTGTACTCAACAAGCAGTAAGGAACCTCACACGTTACATACAAGATGCACACAGCACGGACAGCACACAACACACAGAAAACAAGCAAGACCCGCAGACCGTAGTCCCCACAACGCGAAACGCACAAGAACACGGCACACAGAGCGTACAACAGAGAATACGCACAGAATCACAAGAGAGCACCGCAAAGCACCAACCAACTACCATGTACCAACAACACATACAGCTCACTGCACCCACAGCGAACCCAGAAAACACAAAAGAGCTCAAGTGTATCGGCTTCTACCGCAATGTTTGCTAAGTGTTCTATGTCACATAGGAGCGAATTGCAGCGTAGCATTGTCTCAGGGAGGGTCTCCTCAGTGCACGGTGGATTGTTTCCCCAGCAAAGTCTGGCATAAGGCTCTCCTGCGGCAGTGTCTGACCCTTTGCTACAAAGGCATCCTCACGGCGTTGCTATGAACGGGACGAGGTGGCTCTTTGCGTCCTCTTGTAGCGCCCTCGGGAAACAAGGCCGTCCCAGAGGCTTGATTACAAACCTGCGGAGGAAACGGACAGGCAGGAGAGTCTGTCCCCAGTGCGCTTGAACGCAGAAGTCTCGCAACACCCAAACAGCACATCACACCTGAACATCAAACCCCACACACACCGAGAACATAGCTGCACACTATACACCTGAGACACGGTTCTCAGAGTAGACACATCACACACAGAGTGGCCCACTGACCAAGCATGACCACACACAGTACACACATCACAAATTACACTCGTTACTCAAACAGCCAACCACACCTACAACCTGTCAAACACAACCACACACAAATCACACTCACACGTGCAAAACGAAGACACCACGCATGCAACACGTACAAACCCCACAACGCAACACACACGCGCACAAACCACAACGGAAACAACACCGAGTATAGGCCACACACATTTCACACACTACCCTCATCATTCCAAGCACACGTAAAACGTACAGCACACATAGCCTCCCAGGAATGCGCAATGCCAGACGCACAACATATACACAGAGCATATCAGTCATAACACACATTTAATATCTCACACAACTTGCAAAACACACAGACCACGCAACACACACACAATATGCAACACACAGAGAATACACTCAACGAAACACAAGTCACAGAACAACACAGCACACAACACACACAAGCATCACACACAGAAATTAGCATCACAACTCGTAGCACACGCAACACCCTGCATCAGCAATGCGACGCACGCAGAACAACACAACCACTACATACCACACATAAAGCCACACACAACACACACTCAAGGAACAGCCACCGCACACACGAGAAGACACCCACAAACACATACATACAGAACACACAGAACCTCTCAGCACGCACACAGCGGAACATAGAAAACAACATACATCACAGGACATAAAAGCACACAATTCACACAAACCACAGTTCAACGAGTACACGCAACACCCACAATGAGGCACAAGCACACACAGACAACACGTCTCACATCGCACACTTAACTCGACCAAACGCACACAGAGCCTCTCAAACACAGCCAAACACAAATCACAATCACACACGCCGACCAGGCACGCCACATACGAAACCACATGCAAGACACACAACCAACAAAAACCCACATAGCGCACATTCCACTCACTACGCACCACACACGCAATCACGCACAGACACCCCACACTCATATCCACGCGCGGGCTGCACCACGCAAAACACACACACCCCCAATCCCAAAATGTAACACCAGTCACAAGACACACACACACCAGACACATCAAAGCACATAATTGCTCACAAAAAAACACATGAACCACATTTCACAGAGTACACACAGCACACACAATGAGGCACACTAAACAGGCACAACCACACACAGACAACACATTTCACATCACACTCATCACAAGCAAACACCCACACACCCACTCAAACACAACCACTCACAATTCGCACACACACACACGAAACACACACCACACACAGCACATGCAAAATGACATGCAAGAAATACACAAACCGCATCAGAAAGAACACCGAAATTATGAAACACACATTTCACACACTACACACATCGCGCAAAGCACGCATAAAACAGACAGCACACAGAGCCTCACAGAACACCCAATGCAAAGCACACAGCGTACATACAAAGCATGTCGGACACAACACACGATAATATCCCACACAACCCTTAAAATACACAGATGACACAGCACGCACACAATACGCCAAACAGATAAGAATACACACAACACACATGCCACTGAGAACGCCATACGTTGCACATCACGCAACACACGTGCGGTCACACCGCACATTCAACATGAAACAGAAAACCCTTCACAGACCACATAACATTCCCGACCATGAACACAACACGCAAACACAAGACACCAAACATGCAGCACACGAAGACACACTCCAAGCACACAACACCCAACACAGAACCATCCACAACCACGCCAGTCACACAGCACTCCACGGGGAAGTAAGTACACACGGAACACACACTACACACAACAAACCACCCAAACTGCACAAATCGCATACACAGCAGCCACAACACAGAAAGAGCACAACACACAGGAAACACACACACAACCACATAAACACCGCCACACACACTAAAATTTGCTATTTTAAAATCACAGACTTCAAAGCCGAAAACACACAATAACAGCATGCAAAACGTTACACAACACAGAAAGAATACACACACCATCACACACCGCCACAAAACACGCCCTACCATATACACAAAAGACAACGCACTTCACACATAACACAAAACCCAACACAAAGAAGGCGCACAGCAATGTGTGTGACATTAAGAGAGGCACATCAGTACGTTACCACAACACACGAAATAATACACAAATCACAGAATACATCACATAAGCACACACAAGCATCACACACAAATTGAACATCACAACTCACAGCACGCACAACAACCCTGCATTAACAACCAACACACACACCGACGCAACCACTACATGCCACACAGAAAGCCACACACACACACACACACACACAACACACACTCAAGGAATCACCACAACAAACACAGGGAAACACCCGCAAACACAAAGGTATCGAGAACACACACACAAGCTCAACATGCGAACAGCACAACATATGAACAACATACACCACAAACATCAAATGAGGCCCTCTGCACAAGCAAAACCACACACAGATAACACATCTCACCTCACACACACTCAACCACTCAAACACAACCACGCGCAAATCACAATCACACACGCGAAACACACACAACACTCACGAATCCGTAGACAAAACACACATAACCAGCAAAGGAGACGAATAGCACACGTCACGCACGACACGCTACACGCACAACCACACACAGACACACCACGCATACATCCTCACACGGGAGCACAACGCAGAACACCCACACAACACAGAAACACGCAACGCAATAGTCAGTACACACACCACACCCTCCAAGGCACGTAACCGCTCACAATACACACGAAGAACTGCACAGACTACGTACTGCACACACCAAGAGACACACTAAACAAGCACAACCGCACACAGTCAACACATTGCACATCATGTGAATAACTCAGCCAGACACACACACACACACACACACACACACACACACAAACTCTCTAACACAACACGCAAATCACAATCACACACACACAAAACTGTCACAACCCATCCAAATCCACACGCAACTGACGCAAACACAAGCAACACACATATAACGCACAGCACACAGCACACCCAACCACAAGCATACAGTACAGAGCACACACAGACCCACCTGCAGACAGCACTACCAAACCCCACCCGCCGCACCCCACCCCACCCACACACACACCGAGCACAGGCACACAGCACGCCCGTCACAAGGCCGAATCAACATCACACGCAACGCTCTGATTGCACAGACCACCCAACATCTACCCGGTAGGTAAACACACAGAAGGCATATAGGCAGCACACACACAACCCAGAGCACAGTACATACCACGACAGCCCGAAGAAACACCAGACACATGTCACACTAAACTTTAGACTGGGAGCCACACACCACACAACACGGACAACCGCCGACAGATGAAAGGCATCATGAAAGGCAAAATATACATTGCACACAAAGACCCACTGGACGCACACAACATACCACACACAAATACCAGCATCGTACAAATAACACGCCACACAGTGGAAAATACACAGAACAGTGTACTCAACAAGCAGTAAGGAACCTCACACGTTACATACAAGATGCACACAGCACGGACAGCACACAACACACAGAAAACAAGCAAGACCCGCAGACCGTAGTCCCCACAACGCGAAACGCACAAGAACACGGCACACAGAGCGTACAACAGAGAATACGCACAGAATCACAAGAGAGCACCGCAAAGCACCAACCAACTACCATGTACCAACAACACATACAGCTCACTGCACCCACAGCGAACCCAGAAAACACAAAAGAGCTCAAGTGTATCGGCTTCTACCGCAATGTTTGCTAAGTGTTCTATGTCACATAGGAGCGAATTGCAGCGTAGCATTGTCTCAGGGAGGGTCTCCTCAGTGCACGGTGGATTGTTTCCCCAGCAAAGTCTGGCATAAGGCTCTCCTGCGGCAGTGTCTGACCCTTTGCTACAAAGGCATCCTCACGGCGTTGCTATGAAAGGGACGAGGTGGCTCTTTGCGTCCTCTTGTAGCGCCCTCGGGAAACAAGGCCGTCCCAGAGGCTTGATTACAAGCCTGCGGAGGAAACGGACAGGCAGGAGAGTCTGTCCCCAGTGCGCTTGAACGCAGAAGTCTCGCAACACCCAAACAGCACATCACACTGAACATCAAACCCCACACACACCGAGAACATAACTGCACACTATACACCTGAAACACGGTTCTCAGAGTAGACACAACACACACAGTGAGGCTCACTGACCAAGCATGACCACACACAGTACACACATCACAAATTACACTCGTTACTCAAACAGCCAACCACACCTACAACCTGTCAAACACAACCACACACAAATCACACTCACACGTGCAAAACGAAGACACCACGCATGCAACACGTACAAACCCACACGCAACACACACGCGCACAAACCACAACGGAAACAACACCGAGTTTAGGCCACACACATTTCACACACTACCCACATCATTCCAAGCACACATAAAACGTACAGCACACAGAGCCTCCCAGAATGCGCAATGCCAGACGCACAACATATACACAGAGCATATCAGTCATAACACACATTTAATATCTCACACAACTTGCAAAACACACAGACCACGCAACACACACACAATATGCAACACACAGAGAATACACTCAACGAAACACAAGTCACAGAACAACACAGCACACAACACACACAAGCATCACACACAGAAATTAGCATCACAACTCGTAGCACACGCAACACCCTGCATCAGCAATGCGACGCACGCAGAACAACACAACCACTACATACCACACATAAAGCCACACACAACACACACTCAAGGAACAGCCACCGCACACACGAGAAGACACCCACAAACACATACATACAGAACACACAGAACCTCTCAGCACGCACACAGCGGAACATAGAAAACAACATACATCACAGGACATAAAAGCACACAATTCACACAAACCACAGTTCAACGAGTACACGCAACACCCACAATGAGGCACAAGCACACACAGACAACACGTCTCACATCGCACACTTAACTCGACCAAACGCACACAGAGCCTCTCAAACACAGCCAAACACAAATCACAATCACACACGCCGACCAGGCACGCCACATACGAAACCACATGCAAGACACACAACCAACAAAAACCCACATAGCGCACATTCCACTCACTACGCACCACACACGCAATCACGCACAGACACCCCACACTCATATCCACGCGCGGGCTGCACCACGCAAAACACACACACCCCAATCCCAAAATGTAACACCAGTCACAAGACACACACACACCAGACACATCAAAGCACATAATTGCTCACAAAAAAACACATGAACCACATTTCACAGAGTACACACAGCACACACAATGAGGCACACTAAACAGGCACAACCACACACAGACAACACATTTCACATCACACTCATCACAAGCAAACACCCACACACCCACTCAAACACAACCACTCACAATTCGCAATCACACACACGAAACACACACCACACACAGCACATGCAAAATGACATGCAAGAAATACACAAACCGCATCAGAAAGAACACCGAAATTATGAAACACACATTTCACACACTACACACATCGCGCAAAGCACGCATAAAACAGACAGCACACAGAGCCTCACAGAACACCCAATGCAAAGCACACAGCGTACATACAAAGCATGTCGGACACAACACACGATAATATCCCACACAACCCTTAAAATACACAGATGACACAGCACGCACACAATACGCCAAACAGATAAGAATACACACAACACACATGCCACTGAGAACGCCATACGTTGCACATCACGCAACACACGTGCGGTCACACCGCACATTCAACATGAAACAGAAAACCCTTCACAGACCACATAACATTCCCGACCATGAACACAACACGCAAACACAAGACACCAAACATGCAGCACACGAAGACACACTCCAAGCACACAACACCCAACACAGAACCATCCACAACCACGCCAGTCACACAGCACTCCACGGGGAAGTAAGTACACACGGAACACACACTACACACAACAAACCACCCAAACTGCACAAATCGCATACACAGCAGCCACAACACAGAAAGAGCACAACACACAGGAAACACACACACAACCACATAAACACCGCCACACACACTAAAATTTGCTATTTTAAAATCACAGACTTCAAAGCCGAAAACACACAATAACAGCATGCAAAACGTTACACAACACAGAAAGAATACACACACCATCACACACCGCCACAAAACACGCCCTACCATATACACAAAAGACAACGCACTTCACACATAACACAAAACCCAACACAAAGAAGGCGCACAGCAATGTGTGTGACATTAAGAGAGGCACATCAGTACGTTACCACAACACACGAAATAATACACAAATCACAGAATACATCACATAAGCACACACAAGCATCACACACAAATTGAACATCACAACTCACAGCACGCACAACAACCCTGCATTAACAACCAACACACACACCGACGCAACCACTACATGCCACACAGAAAGCCACACACACACACACACACACACAACACACACTCAAGGAATCACCACAACAAACACAGGGAAACACCCGCAAACACAAAGGTATCGAGAACACACACACAAGCTCAACATGCGAACAGCACAACATATGAACAACATACACCACAAACATCAAATGAGGCCCTCTGCACAAGCAAAACCACACACAGATAACACATCTCACCTCACACACACTCAACCACTCAAACACAACCACGCGCAAATCACAATCACACACGCGAAACACACACAACACTCACGAATCCGTAGACAAAACACACATAACCAGCAAAGGAGACGAATAGCACACGTCACGCACGACACGCTACACGCACAACCACACACAGACACACCACGCATACATCCTCACACGGGAGCACAACGCAGAACACCCACACAACACAGAAACACGCAACGCAATAGTCAGTACACACACCACACCCTCCAAGGCACGTAACCGCTCACAATACACACGAAGAACTGCACAGACTACGTACTGCACACACCAAGAGACACACTAAACAAGCACAACCGCACACAGTCAACACATTGCACATCATGTGAATAACTCAGCCAGACACACACACACACACACACACACACACACACACACACAAACTCTCTAACACAACACGCAAATCACAATCACACACACACAAAACTGTCACAACCCATCCAAATCCACACGCAACTGACGCAAACACAAGCAACACACATATAACGCACAGCACACAGCACACCCAACCACAAGCATACAGTACAGAGCACACACAGACCCACCTGCAGACAGCACTACCAAACCCCACCCGCCGCACCCCACCCCACCCACACACACACCGAGCACAGGCACACAGCACGCCCGTCACAAGGCCGAATCAACATCACACGCAACGCTCTGATTGCACAGACCACCCAACATCTACCCGGTAGGTAACACACAGAAGGCATATAGGCAGCACACACACAACCCAGAGCACAGTACATACCACGACAGCCCGAAGAAACACCAGACACATGTCACACTAAACTTTAGACTGGGAGCCACACACCACACAACACGGACAACCGCCGACAGATGAAAGGCATCATGAAAGGCAAAATATACATTGCACACAAAGACCCACTGGACGCACACAACATACCACACACAAATACCAGCATCGTACAAATAACACGCCACACAGTGGAAAATACACAGAACAGTGTACTCAACAAGCAGTAAGGAACCTCACACGTTACATACAAGATGCACACAGCACGGACAGCACACAACACACAGAAAACAAGCAAGACCCGCAGACCGTAGTCCCCACAACGCGAAACGCACAAGAACACGGCACACAGAGCGTACAACAGAGAATACGCACAGAATCACAAGAGAGCACCGCAAAGCACCAACCAACTACCATGTACCAACAACACATACAGCTCACTGCACCCACAGCGAACCCAGAAAACACAAAAGAGCTCAAGTGTATCGGCTTCTACCGCAATGTTTGCTAAGTGTTCTATGTCACATAGGAGCGAATTGCAGCGTAGCATTGTCTCAGGGAGGGTCTCCTCAGTGCACGGTGGATTGTTTCCCCAGCAAAGTCTGGCATAAGGCTCTCCTGCGGCAGTGTCTGACCCTTTGCTACAAAGGCATCCTCACGGCGTTGCTATGAAAGGGACGAGGTGGCTCTTTGCGTCCTCTTGTAGCGCCCTCGGGAAACAAGGCCGTCCCAGAGGCTTGATTACAAGCCTGCGGAGGAAACGGACAGGCAGGAGAGTCTGTCCCCAGTGCGCTTGAACGCAGAAGTCTCGCAACACCCAAACAGCACATCACACTGAACATCAAACCCCACACACACCGAGAACATAACTGCACACTATACACCTGAAACACGGTTCTCAGAGTAGACACAACACACACAGTGAGGCTCACTGACCAAGCATGACCACACACAGTACACACATCACAAATTACACTCGTTACTCAAACAGCCAACCACACCTACAACCTGTCAAACACAACCACACACAAATCACACTCACACGTGCAAAACGAAGACACCACGCATGCAACACGTACAAACCCACACGCAACACACACGCGCACAAACCACAACGGAAACAACACCGAGTTTAGGCCACACACATTTCACACACTACCCACATCATTCCAAGCACACATAAAACGTACAGCACACAGAGCCTCCCAGAATGCGCAATGCCAGACGCACAACATATACACAGAGCATATCAGTCATAACACACATTTAATATCTCACACAACTTGCAAAACACACAGACCACGCAACACACACACAATATGCAACACACAGAGAATACACTCAACGAAACACAAGTCACAGAACAACACAGCACACAACACACACAAGCATCACACACAGAAATTAGCATCACAACTCGTAGCACACGCAACACCCTGCATCAGCAATGCGACGCACGCAGAACAACACAACCACTACATACCACACATAAAGCCACACACAACACACACTCAAGGAACAGCCACCGCACACACGAGAAGACACCCACAAACACATACATACAGAACACACAGAACCTCTCAGCACGCACACAGCGGAACATAGAAAACAACATACATCACAGGACATAAAAGCACACAATTCACACAAACCACAGTTCAACGAGTACACGCAACACCCACAATGAGGCACAAGCACACACAGACAACACGTCTCACATCGCACACTTAACTCGACCAAACGCACACAGAGCCTCTCAAACACAGCCAAACACAAATCACAATCACACACGCCGACCAGGCACGCCACATACGAAACCACATGCAAGACACACAACCAACAAAAACCCACATAGCGCACATTCCACTCACTACGCACCACACACGCAATCACGCACAGACACCCCACACTCATATCCACGCGCGGGCTGCACCACGCAAAACACACACACCCCAATCCCAAAATGTAACACCAGTCACAAGACACACACACACCAGACACATCAAAGCACATAATTGCTCACAAAAAAACACATGAACCACATTTCACAGAGTACACACAGCACACACAATGAGGCACACTAAACAGGCACAACCACACACAGACAACACATTTCACATCACACTCATCACAAGCAAACACCCACACACCCACTCAAACACAACCACTCACAATTCGCAATCACACACACGAAACACACACCACACACAGCACATGCAAAATGACATGCAAGAAATACACAAACCGCATCAGAAAGAACACCGAAATTATGAAACACACATTTCACACACTACACACATCGCGCAAAGCACGCATAAAACAGACAGCACACAGAGCCTCACAGAACACCCAATGCAAAGCACACAGCGTACATACAAAGCATGTCGGACACAACACACGATAATATCCCACACAACCCTTAAAATACACAGATGACACAGCACGCACACAATACGCCAAACAGATAAGAATACACACAACACACATGCCACTGAGAACGCCATACGTTGCACATCACGCAACACACGTGCGGTCACACCGCACATTCAACATGAAACAGAAAACCCTTCACAGACCACATAACATTCCCGACCATGAACACAACACGCAAACACAAGACACCAAACATGCAGCACACGAAGACACACTCCAAGCACACAACACCCAACACAGAACCATCCACAACCACGCCAGTCACACAGCACTCCACGGGGAAGTAAGTACACACGGAACACACACTACACACAACAAACCACCCAAACTGCACAAATCGCATACACAGCAGCCACAACACAGAAAGAGCACAACACACAGGAAACACACACACAACCACATAAACACCGCCACACACACTAAAATTTGCTATTTTAAAATCACAGACTTCAAAGCCGAAAACACACAATAACAGCATGCAAAACGTTACACAACACAGAAAGAATACACACACCATCACACACCGCCACAAAACACGCCCTACCATATACACAAAAGACAACGCACTTCACACATAACACAAAACCCAACACAAAGAAGGCGCACAGCAATGTGTGTGACATTAAGAGAGGCACATCAGTACGTTACCACAACACACGAAATAATACACAAATCACAGAATACATCACATAAGCACACACAAGCATCACACACAAATTGAACATCACAACTCACAGCACGCACAACAACCCTGCATTAACAACCAACACACACACCGACGCAACCACTACATGCCACACAGAAAGCCACACACACACACACACACACACACAACACACACTCAAGGAATCACCACAACAAACACAGGGAAACACCCGCAAACACAAAGGTATCGAGAACACACACACAAGCTCAACATGCGAACAGCACAACATATGAACAACATACACCACAAACATCAAATGAGGCCCTCTGCACAAGCAAAACCACACACAGATAACACATCTCACCTCACACACACTCAACCACTCAAACACAACCACGCGCAAATCACAATCACACACGCGAAACACACACAACACTCACGAATCCGTAGACAAAACACACATAACCAGCAAAGGAGACGAATAGCACACGTCACGCACGACACGCTACACGCACAACCACACACAGACACACCACGCATACATCCTCACACGGGAGCACAACGCAGAACACCCACACAACACAGAAACACGCAACGCAATAGTCAGTACACACACCACACCCTCCAAGGCACGTAACCGCTCACAATACACACGAAGAACTGCACAGACTACGTACTGCACACACCAAGAGACACACTAAACAAGCACAACCGCACACAGTCAACACATTGCACATCATGTGAATAACTCAGCCAGACACACACACACACACACACACACACACACACACACACACACACAAACTCTCTAACACAACACGCAAATCACAATCACACACACACAAAACTGTCACAACCCATCCAAATCCACACGCAACTGACGCAAACACAAGCAACACACATATAACGCACAGCACACAGCACACCCAACCACAAGCATACAGTACAGAGCACACACAGACCCACCTGCAGACAGCACTACCAAACCCCACCCACCGCACCCCACCCCACCCACACACACACCGAGCACAGGCACACAGCACGCCCGTCACAAGGCCGAATCAACATCACACGCAACGCTCTGATTGCACAGACCACCCAACATCTACCCGGTAGGTAACACACAGAAGGCATATAGGCAGCACACACACAACCCAGAGCACAGTACATACCACGACAGCCCGAAGAAACACCAGACACATGTCACACTAAACTTTAGACTGGGAGCCACACACCACACAACACGGACAACCGCCGACAGATGAAAGGCATCATGAAAGGCAAAATATACATTGCACACAAAGACCCACTGGACGCACACAACATACCACACACAAATACCAGCATCGTACAAATAACACGCCACACAGTGGAAAATACACAGAACAGTGTACTCAACAAGCAGTAAGGAACCTCACACGTTACATACAAGATGCACACAGCACGGACAGCACACAACACACAGAAAACAAGCAAGACCCGCAGACCGTAGTCCCCACAACGCGAAACGCACAAGAACACGGCACACAGAGCGTACAACAGAGAATACGCACAGAATCACAAGAGAGCACCGCAAAGCACCAACCAACTACCATGTACCAACAACACATACAGCTCACTGCACCCACAGCGAACCCAGAAAACACAAAAGAGCTCAAGTGTATCGGCTTCTACCGCAATGTTTGCTAAGTGTTCTATGTCACATAGGAGCGAATTGCAGCGTAGCATTGTCTCAGGGAGGGTCTCCTCAGTGCACGGTGGATTGTTTCCCCAGCAAAGTCTGGCATAAGGCTCTCCTGCGGCAGTGTCTGACCCTTTGCTACAAAGGCATCCTCACGGCGTTGCTATGAAAGGGACGAGGTGGCTCTTTGCGTCCTCTTGTAGCGCCCTCGGGAAACAAGGCCGTCCCAGAGGCTTGATTACAAGCCTGCGGAGGAAACGGACAGGCAGGAGAGTCTGTCCCCAGTGCGCTTGAACGCAGAAGTCTCGCAACACCCAAACAGCACATCACACTGAACATCAAACCCCACACACACCGAGAACATAACTGCACACTATACACCTGAAACACGGTTCTCAGAGTAGACACAACACACACAGTGAGGCTCACTGACCAAGCATGACCACACACAGTACACACATCACAAATTACACTCGTTACTCAAACAGCCAACCACACCTACAACCTGTCAAACACAACCACACACAAATCACACTCACACGTGCAAAACGAAGACACCACGCATGCAACACGTACAAACCCACACGCAACACACACGCGCACAAACCACAACGGAAACAACACCGAGTTTAGGCCACACACATTTCACACACTACCCACATCATTCCAAGCACACATAAAACGTACAGCACACAGAGCCTCCCAGAATGCGCAATGCCAGACGCACAACATATACACAGAGCATATCAGTCATAACACACATTTAATATCTCACACAACTTGCAAAACACACAGACCACGCAACACACACACAATATGCAACACACAGAGAATACACTCAACGAAACACAAGTCACAGAACAACACAGCACACAACACACACAAGCATCACACACAGAAATTAGCATCACAACTCGTAGCACACGCAACACCCTGCATCAGCAATGCGACGCACGCAGAACAACACAACCACTACATACCACACATAAAGCCACACACAACACACACTCAAGGAACAGCCACCGCACACACGAGAAGACACCCACAAACACATACATACAGAACACACAGAACCTCTCAGCACGCACACAGCGGAACATAGAAAACAACATACATCACAGGACATAAAAGCACACAATTCACACAAACCACAGTTCAACGAGTACACGCAACACCCACAATGAGGCACAAGCACACACAGACAACACGTCTCACATCGCACACTTAACTCGACCAAACGCACACAGAGCCTCTCAAACACAGCCAAACACAAATCACAATCACACACGCCGACCAGGCACGCCACATACGAAACCACATGCAAGACACACAACCAACAAAAACCCACATAGCGCACATTCCACTCACTACGCACCACACACGCAATCACGCACAGACACCCCACACTCATATCCACGCGCGGGCTGCACCACGCAAAACACACACACCCCAATCCCAAAATGTAACACCAGTCACAAGACACACACACACCAGACACATCAAAGCACATAATTGCTCACAAAAAAACACATGAACCACATTTCACAGAGTACACACAGCACACACAATGAGGCACACTAAACAGGCACAACCACACACAGACAACACATTTCACATCACACTCATCACAAGCAAACACCCACACACCCACTCAAACACAACCACTCACAATTCGCAATCACACACACGAAACACACACCACACACAGCACATGCAAAATGACATGCAAGAAATACACAAACCGCATCAGAAAGAACACCGAAATTATGAAACACACATTTCACACACTACACACATCGCGCAAAGCACGCATAAAACAGACAGCACACAGAGCCTCACAGAACACCCAATGCAAAGCACACAGCGTACATACAAAGCATGTCGGACACAACACACGATAATATCCCACACAACCCTTAAAATACACAGATGACACAGCACGCACACAATACGCCAAACAGATAAGAATACACACAACACACATGCCACTGAGAACGCCATACGTTGCACATCACGCAACACACGTGCGGTCACACCGCACATTCAACATGAAACAGAAAACCCTTCACAGACCACATAACATTCCCGACCATGAACACAACACGCAAACACAAGACACCAAACATGCAGCACACGAAGACACACTCCAAGCACACAACACCCAACACAGAACCATCCACAACCACGCCAGTCACACAGCACTCCACGGGGAAGTAAGTACACACGGAACACACACTACACACAACAAACCACCCAAACTGCACAAATCGCATACACAGCAGCCACAACACAGAAAGAGCACAACACACAGGAAACACACACACAACCACATAAACACCGCCACACACACTAAAATTTGCTATTTTAAAATCACAGACTTCAAAGCCGAAAACACACAATAACAGCATGCAAAACGTTACACAACACAGAAAGAATACACACACCATCACACACCGCCACAAAACACGCCCTACCATATACACAAAAGACAACGCACTTCACACATAACACAAAACCCAACACAAAGAAGGCGCACAGCAATGTGTGTGACATTAAGAGAGGCACATCAGTACGTTACCACAACACACGAAATAATACACAAATCACAGAATACATCACATAAGCACACACAAGCATCACACACAAATTGAACATCACAACTCACAGCACGCACAACAACCCTGCATTAACAACCAACACACACACCGACGCAACCACTACATGCCACACAGAAAGCCACACACACACACACACACACACAACACACACTCAAGGAATCACCACAACAAACACAGGGAAACACCCGCAAACACAAAGGTATCGAGAACACACACACAAGCTCAACATGCGAACAGCACAACATATGAACAACATACACCACAAACATCAAATGAGGCCCTCTGCACAAGCAAAACCACACACAGATAACACATCTCACCTCACACACACTCAACCACTCAAACACAACCACGCGCAAATCACAATCACACACGCGAAACACACACAACACTCACGAATCCGTAGACAAAACACACATAACCAGCAAAGGAGACGAATAGCACACGTCACGCACGACACGCTACACGCACAACCACACACAGACACACCACGCATACATCCTCACACGGGAGCACAACGCAGAACACCCACACAACACAGAAACACGCAACGCAATAGTCAGTACACACACCACACCCTCCAAGGCACGTAACCGCTCACAATACACACGAAGAACTGCACAGACTACGTACTGCACACACCAAGAGACACACTAAACAAGCACAACCGCACACAGTCAACACATTGCACATCATGTGAATAACTCAGCCAGACACACACACACACACACACACACACACACACACACACACACACACAAACTCTCTAACACAACACGCAAATCACAATCACACACACACAAAACTGTCACAACCCATCCAAATCCACACGCAACTGACGCAAACACAAGCAACACACATATAACGCACAGCACACAGCACACCCAACCACAAGCATACAGTACAGAGCACACACAGACCCACCTGCAGACAGCACTACCAAACCCCACCCACCGCACCCCACCCCACCCACACACACACCGAGCACAGGCACACAGCACGCCCGTCACAAGGCCGAATCAACATCACACGCAACGCTCTGATTGCACAGACCACCCAACATCTACCCGGTAGGTAACACACAGAAGGCATATAGGCAGCACACACACAACCCAGAGCACAGTACATACCACGACAGCCCGAAGAAACACCAGACACATGTCACACTAAACTTTAGACTGGGAGCCACACACCACACAACACGGACAACCGCCGACAGATGAAAGGCATCATGAAAGGCAAAATATACATTGCACACAAAGACCCACTGGACGCACACAACATACCACACACAAATACCAGCATCGTACAAATAACACGCCACACAGTGGAAAATACACAGAACAGTGTACTCAACAAGCAGTAAGGAACCTCACACGTTACATACAAGATGCACACAGCACGGACAGCACACAACACACAGAAAACAAGCAAGACCCGCAGACCGTAGTCCCCACAACGCGAAACGCACAAGAACACGGCACACAGAGCGTACAACAGAGAATACGCACAGAATCACAAGAGAGCACCGCAAAGCACCAACCAACTACCATGTACCAACAACACATACAGCTCACTGCACCCACAGCGAACCCAGAAAACACAAAAGAGCTCAAGTGTATCGGCTTGTACCGCAATGTTTGCTAAGTGTTCTATGTCACATAGGAGCGAATTGCAGCGTAGCATTGTCTCAGGGAGGGTCTCCTCAGTGCACGGTGGATTGTTTCCCCAGCAAAGTCTGGCATAAGGCTCTCCTGCGGCAGTGTCTGACCCTTTGCTACAAAGGCATCCTCACGGCGTTGCTATGAAAGGGACGAGGTGGCTCTTTGCGTCCTCTTGTAGCGCCCTCGGGAAACAAGGCCGTCCCAGAGGCTTGATTACAAGCCTGCGGAGGAAACGGACAGGCAGGAGAGTCTGTCCCCAGTGCGCTTGAACGCAGAAGTCTCGCAACACCCAAACAGCACATCACACTGAACATCAAACCCCACACACACCGAGAACATAACTGCACACTATACACCTGAAACACGGTTCTCAGAGTAGACACAACACACACAGTGAGGCTCACTGACCAAGCATGACCACACACAGTACACACATCACAAATTACACTCGTTACTCAAACAGCCAACCACACCTACAACCTGTCAAACACAACCACACACAAATCACACTCACACGTGCAAAACGAAGACACCACGCATGCAACACGTACAAACCCACACGCAACACACACGCGCACAAACCACAACGGAAACAACACCGAGTTTAGGCCACACACATTTCACACACTACCCACATCATTCCAAGCACACATAAAACGTACAGCACACAGAGCCTCCCAGAATGCGCAATGCCAGACGCACAACATATACACAGAGCATATCAGTCATAACACACATTTAATATCTCACACAACTTGCAAAACACACAGACCACGCAACACACACACAATATGCAACACACAGAGAATACACTCAACGAAACACAAGTCACAGAACAACACATCACACAACACACACAAGCATCACACACAGAAATTAGCATCACAACTCGTAGCACACGCAACACCCTGCATCAGCAATGCGACGCACGCAGAACAACACAACCACTACATACCACACATAAAGCCACACACAACACACACTCAAGGAACAGCCACCGCACACACGAGAAGACACCCACAAACACATACATACAGAACACACAGAACCTCTCAGCACGCACACAGCGGAACATAGAAAACAACATACATCACAGGACATAAAAGCACACAATTCACACAAACCACAGTTCAACGAGTACACGCAACACCCACAATGAGGCACAAGCACACACAGACAACACGTCTCACATCGCACACTTAACTCGACCAAACGCACACAGAGCCTCTCAAACACAGCCAAACACAAATCACAATCACACACGCCGACCAGGCACGCCACATACGAAACCACATGCAAGACACACAACCAACAAAAACCCACATAGCGCACATTCCACTCACTACGCACCACACACGCAATCACGCACAGACACCCCACACTCATATCCACGCGCGGGCTGCACCACGCAAAACACACACACCCCAATCCCAAAATGTAACACCAGTCACAAGACACACACACACCAGACACATCAAAGCACATAATTGCTCACAAAAAAACACATGAACCACATTTCACAGAGTACACACAGCACACACAATGAGGCACACTAAACAGGCACAACCACACACAGACAACACATTTCACATCACACTCATCACAAGCAAACACCCACACACCCACTCAAACACAACCACTCACAATTCGCAATCACACACACGAAACACACACCACACACAGCACATGCAAAATGACATGCAAGAAATACACAAACCGCATCAGAAAGAACACCGAAATTATGAAACACACATTTCACACACTACACACATCGCGCAAAGCACGCATAAAACAGACAGCACACAGAGCCTCACAGAACACCCAATGCAAAGCACACAGCGTACATACAAAGCATGTCGGACACAACACACGATAATATCCCACACAACCCTTAAAATACACAGATGACACAGCACGCACACAATACGCCAAACAGATAAGAATACACACAACACACATGCCACTGAGAACGCCATACGTTGCACATCACGCAACACACGTGCGGTCACACCGCACATTCAACATGAAACAGAAAACCCTTCACAGACCACATAACATTCCCGACCATGAACACAACACGCAAACACAAGACACCAAACATGCAGCACACGAAGACACACTCCAAGCACACAACACCCAACACAGAACCATCCACAACCACGCCAGTCACACAGCACTCCACGGGGAAGTAAGTACACACGGAACACACACTACACACAACAAACCACCCAAACTGCACAAATCGCATACACAGCAGCCACAACACAGAAAGAGCACAACACACAGGAAACACACACACAACCACATAAACACCGCCACACACACTAAAATTTGCTATTTTAAAATCACAGACTTCAAAGCCGAAAACACACAATAACAGCATGCAAAACGTTACACAACACAGAAAGAATACACACACCATCACACACCGCCACAAAACACGCCCTACCATATACACAAAAGACAACGCACTTCACACATAACACAAAACCCAACACAAAGAAGGCGCACAGCAATGTGTGTGACATTAAGAGAGGCACATCAGTACGTTACCACAACACACGAAATAATACACAAATCACAGAATACATCACATAAGCACACACAAGCATCACACACAAATTGAACATCACAACTCACAGCACGCACAACAACCCTGCATTAACAACCAACACACACACCGACGCAACCACTACATGCCACACAGAAAGCCACACACACACACACACACACACAACACACACTCAAGGAATCACCACAACAAACACAGGGAAACACCCGCAAACACAAAGGTATCGAGAACACACACACAAGCTCAACATGCGAACAGCACAACATATGAACAACATACACCACAAACATCAAATGAGGCCCTCTGCACAAGCAAAACCACACACAGATAACACATCTCACCTCACACACACTCAACCACTCAAACACAACCACGCGCAAATCACAATCACACACGCGAAACACACACAACACTCACGAATCCGTAGACAAAACACACATAACCAGCAAAGGAGACGAATAGCACACGTCACGCACGACACGCTACACGCACAACCACACACAGACACACCACGCATACATCCTCACACGGGAGCACAACGCAGAACACCCACACAACACAGAAACACGCAACGCAATAGTCAGTACACACACCACACCCTCCAAGGCACGTAACCGCTCACAATACACACGAAGAACTGCACAGACTACGTACTGCACACACCAAGAGACACACTAAACAAGCACAACCGCACACAGTCAACACATTGCACATCATGTGAATAACTCAGCCAGACACACACACACACACACACACACACACACACACACACAAACTCTCTAACACAACACGCAAATCACAATCACACACACACAAAACTGTCACAACCCATCCAAATCCACACGCAACTGACGCAAACACAAGCAACACACATATAACGCACAGCACACAGCACACCCAACCACAAGCATACAGTACAGAGCACACACAGACCCACCTGCAGACAGCACTACCAAACCCCACCCACCGCACCCCACCCCACCCACACACACACCGAGCACAGGCACACAGCACGCCCGTCACAAGGCCGAATCAACATCACACGCAACGCTCTGATTGCACAGACCACCCAACATCTACCCGGTAGGTAACACACAGAAGGCATATAGGCAGCACACACACAACCCAGAGCACAGTACATACCACGACAGCCCGAAGAAACACCAGACACATGTCACACTAAACTTTAGACTGGGAGCCACACACCACACAACACGGACAACCGCCGACAGATGAAAGGCATCATGAAAGGCAAAATATACATTGCACACAAAGACCCACTGGACGCACACAACATACCACACACAAATACCAGCATCGTACAAATAACACGCCACACAGTGGAAAATACACAGAACAGTGTACTCAACAAGCAGTAAGGAACCTCACACGTTACATACAAGATGCACACAGCACGGACAGCACACAACACACAGAAAACAAGCA
The DNA here is from genome assembly GCF_040802235.1 of Manis javanica. NCBI lineage: Eukaryota > Metazoa > Chordata > Mammalia > Pholidota > Manidae > Manis > Manis javanica. Next base: position 29,537,396 of record NC_133156.1, on the reverse strand, counting down.
AGACCCGCAGACCGTAGTCCCCACAACGCGAAACGCACAAGAACACGGCACACAGAGCGTACAACAGAGAATACGCACAGAATCACAAGAGAGCACCGCAAAGCACCAACCAACTACCATGTACCAACAACACATACAGCTCACTGCACCCACAGCGAACCCAGAAAACACAAAAGAGCTCAAGTGTATCGGCTTGTACCGCAATGTTTGCTAAGTGTTCTATGTCACATAGGAGCGAATTGCAGCGTAGCATTGTCTCAGGGAGGGTCTCCTCAGTGCACGGTGGATTGTTTCCCCAGCAAAGTCTGGCATAAGGCTCTCCTGCGGCAGTGTCTGACCCTTTGCTACAAAGGCATCCTCACGGCGTTGCTATGAAAGGGACGAGGTGGCTCTTTGCGTCCTCTTGTAGCGCCCTCGGGAAACAAGGCCGTCCCAGAGGCTTGATTACAAGCCTGCGGAGGAAACGGACAGGCAGGAGAGTCTGTCCCCAGTGCGCTTGAACGCAGAAGTCTCGCAACACCCAAACAGCACATCACACTGAACATCAAACCCCACACACACCGAGAACATAACTGCACACTATACACCTGAAACACGGTTCTCAGAGTAGACACAACACACACAGTGAGGCTCACTGACCAAGCATGACCACACACAGTACACACATCACAAATTACACTCGTTACTCAAACAGCCAACCACACCTACAACCTGTCAAACACAACCACACACAAATCACACTCACACGTGCAAAACGAAGACACCACGCATGCAACACGTACAAACCCACACGCAACACACACGCGCACAAACCACAACGGAAACAACACCGAGTTTAGGCCACACACATTTCACACACTACCCACATCATTCCAAGCACACATAAAACGTACAGCACACAGAGCCTCCCAGAATGCGCAATGCCAGACGCACAACATATACACAGAGCATATCAGTCATAACACACATTTAATATCTCACACAACTTGCAAAACACACAGACCACGCAACACACACACAATATGCAACACACAGAGAATACACTCAACGAAACACAAGTCACAGAACAACACATCACACAACACACACAAGCATCACACACAGAAATTAGCATCACAACTCGTAGCACACGCAACACCCTGCATCAGCAATGCGACGCACGCAGAACAACACAACCACTACATACCACACATAAAGCCACACACAACACACACTCAAGGAACAGCCACCGCACACACGAGAAGACACCCACAAACACATACATACAGAACACACAGAACCTCTCAGCACGCACACAGCGGAACATAGAAAACAACATACATCACAGGACATAAAAGCACACAATTCACACAAACCACAGTTCAACGAGTACACGCAACACCCACAATGAGGCACAAGCACACACAGACAACACGTCTCACATCGCACACTTAACTCGACCAAACGCACACAGAGCCTCTCAAACACAGCCAAACACAAATCACAATCACACACGCCGACCAGGCACGCCACATACGAAACCACATGCAAGACACACAACCAACAAAAACCCACATAGCGCACATTCCACTCACTACGCACCACACACGCAATCACGCACAGACACCCCACACTCATATCCACGCGCGGGCTGCACCACGCAAAACACACACACCCCAATCCCAAAATGTAACACCAGTCACAAGACACACACACACCAGACACATCAAAGCACATAATTGCTCACAAAAAAACACATGAACCACATTTCACAGAGTACACACAGCACACACAATGAGGCACACTAAACAGGCACAACCACACACAGACAACACATTTCACATCACACTCATCACAAGCAAACACCCACACACCCACTCAAACACAACCACTCACAATTCGCAATCACACACACGAAACACACACCACACACAGCACATGCAAAATGACATGCAAGAAATACACAAACCGCATCAGAAAGAACACCGAAATTATGAAACACACATTTCACACACTACACACATCGCGCAAAGCACGCATAAAACAGACAGCACACAGAGCCTCACAGAACACCCAATGCAAAGCACACAGCGTACATACAAAGCATGTCGGACACAACACACGATAATATCCCACACAACCCTTAAAATACACAGATGACACAGCACGCACACAATACGCCAAACAGATAAGAATACACACAACACACATGCCACTGAGAACGCCATACGTTGCACATCACGCAACACACGTGCGGTCACACCGCACATTCAACATGAAACAGAAAACCCTTCACAGACCACATAACATTCCCGACCATGAACACAACACGCAAACACAAGACACCAAACATGCAGCACACGAAGACACACTCCAAGCACACAACACCCAACACAGAACCATCCACAACCACGCCAGTCACACAGCACTCCACGGGGAAGTAAGTACACACGGAACACACACTACACACAACAAACCACCCAAACTGCACAAATCGCATACACAGCAGCCACAACACAGAAAGAGCACAACACACAGGAAACACACACACAACCACATAAACACCGCCACACACACTAAAATTTGCTATTTTAAAATCACAGACTTCAAAGCCGAAAACACACAATAACAGCATGCAAAACGTTACACAACACAGAAAGAATACACACACCATCACACACCGCCACAAAACACGCCCTACCATATACACAAAAGACAACGCACTTCACACATAACACAAAACCCAACACAAAGAAGGCGCACAGCAATGTGTGTGACATTAAGAGAGGCACATCAGTACGTTACCACAACACACGAAATAATACACAAATCACAGAATACATCACATAAGCACACACAAGCATCACACACAAATTGAACATCACAACTCACAGCACGCACAACAACCCTGCATTAACAACCAACACACACACCGACGCAACCACTACATGCCACACAGAAAGCCACACACACACACACACACACACAACACACACTCAAGGAATCACCACAACAAACACAGGGAAACACCCGCAAACACAAAGGTATCGAGAACACACACACAAGCTCAACATGCGAACAGCACAACATATGAACAACATACACCACAAACATCAAATGAGGCCCTCTGCACAAGCAAAACCACACACAGATAACACATCTCACCTCACACACACTCAACCACTCAAACACAACCACGCGCAAATCACAATCACACACGCGAAACACACACAACACTCACGAATCCGTAGACAAAACACACATAACCAGCAAAGGAGACGAATAGCACACGTCACGCACGACACGCTACACGCACAACCACACACAGACACACCACGCATACATCCTCACACGGGAGCACAACGCAGAACACCCACACAACACAGAAACACGCAACGCAATAGTCAGTACACACACCACACCCTCCAAGGCACGTAACCGCTCACAATACACACGAAGAACTGCACAGACTACGTACTGCACACACCAAGAGACACACTAAACAAGCACAACCGCACACAGTCAACACATTGCACATCATGTGAATAACTCAGCCAGACACACACACACACACACACACACACACACACACACACACACACAAACTCTCTAACACAACACGCAAATCACAATCACACACACACAAAACTGTCACAACCCATCCAAATCCACACGCAACTGACGCAAACACAAGCAACACACATATAACGCACAGCACACAGCACACCCAACCACAAGCATACAGTACAGAGCACACACAGACCCACCTGCAGACAGCACTACCAAACCCCACCCACCGCACCCCACCCCACCCACACACACACCGAGCACAGGCACACAGCACGCCCGTCACAAGGCCGAATCAACATCACACGCAACGCTCTGATTGCACAGACCACCCAACATCTACCCGGTAGGTAACACACAGAAGGCATATAGGCAGCACACACACAACCCAGAGCACAGTACATACCACGACAGCCCGAAGAAACACCAGACACATGTCACACTAAACTTTAGACTGGGAGCCACACACCACACAACACGGACAACCGCCGACAGATGAAAGGCATCATGAAAGGCAAAATATACATTGCACACAAAGACCCACTGGACGCACACAACATACCACACACAAATACCAGCATCGTACAAATAACACGCCACACAGTGGAAAATACACAGAACAGTGTACTCAACAAGCAGTAAGGAACCTCACACGTTACATACAAGATGCACACAGCACGGACAGCACACAACACACAGAAAACAAGCAAGACCCGCAGACCGTAGTCCCCACAACGCGAAACGCACAAGAACACGGCACACAGAGCGTACAACAGAGAATACGCACAGAATCACAAGAGAGCACCGCAAAGCACCAACCAACTACCATGTACCAACAACACATACAGCTCACTGCACCCACAGCGAACCCAGAAAACACAAAAGAGCTCAAGTGTATCGGCTTCTACCGCAATGTTTGCTAAGTGTTCTATGTCACATAGGAGCGAATTGCAGCGTAGCATTGTCTCAGGGAGGGTCTCCTCAGTGCACGGTGGATTGTTTCCCCAGCAAAGTCTGGCATAAGGCTCTCCTGCGGCAGTGTCTGACCCTTTGCTACAAAGGCATCCTCACGGCGTTGCTATGAAAGGGACGAGGTGGCTCTTTGCGTCCTCTTGTAGCGCCCTCGGGAAACAAGGCCGTCCCAGAGGCTTGATTACAAGCCTGCGGAGGAAACGGACAGGCAGGAGAGTCTGTCCCCAGTGCGCTTGAACGCAGAAGTCTCGCAACACCCAAACAGCACATCACACTGAACATCAAACCCCACACACACCGAGAACATAACTGCACACTATACACCTGAAACACGGTTCTCAGAGTAGACACAACACACACAGTGAGGCTCACTGACCAAGCATGACCACACACAGTACACACATCACAAATTACACTCGTTACTCAAACAGCCAACCACACCTACAACCTGTCAAACACAACCACACACAAATCACACTCACACGTGCAAAACGAAGACACCACGCATGCAACACGTACAAACCCACACGCAACACACACGCGCACAAACCACAACGGAAACAACACCGAGTTTAGGCCACACACATTTCACACACTACCCACATCATTCCAAGCACACATAAAACGTACAGCACACAGAGCCTCCCAGAATGCGCAATGCCAGACGCACAACATATACACAGAGCATATCAGTCATAACACACATTTAATATCTCACACAACTTGCAAAACACACAGACCACGCAACACACACACAATATGCAACACACAGAGAATACACTCAACGAAACACAAGTCACAGAACAACACATCACACAACACACACAAGCATCACACACAGAAATTAGCATCACAACTCGTAGCACACGCAACACCCTGCATCAGCAATGCGACGCACGCAGAACAACACAACCACTACATACCACACATAAAGCCACACACAACACACACTCAAGGAACAGCCACCGCACACACGAGAAGACACCCACAAACACATACATACAGAACACACAGAACCTCTCAGCACGCACACAGCGGAACATAGAAAACAACATACATCACAGGACATAAAAGCACACAATTCACACAAACCACAGTTCAACGAGTACACGCAACACCCACAATGAGGCACAAGCACACACAGACAACACGTCTCACATCGCACACTTAACTCGACCAAACGCACACAGAGCCTCTCAAACACAGCCAAACACAAATCACAATCACACACGCCGACCAGGCACGCCACATACGAAACCACATGCAAGACACACAACCAACAAAAACCCACATAGCGCACATTCCACTCACTACGCACCACACACGCAATCACGCACAGACACCCCACACTCATATCCACGCGCGGGCTGCACCACGCAAAACACACACACCCCAATCCCAAAATGTAACACCAGTCACAAGACACACACACACCAGACACATCAAAGCACATAATTGCTCACAAAAAAACACATGAACCACATTTCACAGAGTACACACAGCACACACAATGAGGCACACTAAACAGGCACAACCACACACAGACAACACATTTCACATCACACTCATCACAAGCAAACACCCACACACCCACTCAAACACAACCACTCACAATTCGCAATCACACACACGAAACACACACCACACACAGCACATGCAAAATGACATGCAAGAAATACACAAACCGCATCAGAAAGAACACCGAAATTATGAAACACACATTTCACACACTACACACATCGCGCAAAGCACGCATAAAACAGACAGCACACAGAGCCTCACAGAACACCCAATGCAAAGCACACAGCGTACATACAAAGCATGTCGGACACAACACACGATAATATCCCACACAACCCTTAAAATACACAGATGACACAGCACGCACACAATACGCCAAACAGATAAGAATACACACAACACACATGCCACTGAGAACGCCATACGTTGCACATCACGCAACACACGTGCGGTCACACCGCACATTCAACATGAAACAGAAAACCCTTCACAGACCACATAACATTCCCGACCATGAACACAACACGCAAACACAAGACACCAAACATGCAGCACACGAAGACACACTCCAAGCACACAACACCCAACACAGAACCATCCACAACCACGCCAGTCACACAGCACTCCACGGGGAAGTAAGTACACACGGAACACACACTACACACAACAAACCACCCAAACTGCACAAATCGCATACACAGCAGCCACAACACAGAAAGAGCACAACACACAGGAAACACACACACAACCACATAAACACCGCCACACACACTAAAATTTGCTATTTTAAAATCACAGACTTCAAAGCCGAAAACACACAATAACAGCATGCAAAACGTTACACAACACAGAAAGAATACACACACCATCACACACCGCCACAAAACACGCCCTACCATATACACAAAAGACAACGCACTTCACACATAACACAAAACCCAACACAAAGAAGGCGCACAGCAATGTGTGTGACATTAAGAGAGGCACATCAGTACGTTACCACAACACACGAAATAATACACAAATCACAGAATACATCACATAAGCACACACAAGCATCACACACAAATTGAACATCACAACTCACAGCACGCACAACAACCCTGCATTAACAACCAACACACACACCGACGCAACCACTACATGCCACACAGAAAGCCACACACACACACACACACACACAACACACACTCAAGGAATCACCACAACAAACACAGGGAAACACCCGCAAACACAAAGGTATCGAGAACACACACACAAGCTCAACATGCGAACAGCACAACATATGAACAACATACACCACAAACATCAAATGAGGCCCTCTGCACAAGCAAAACCACACACAGATAACACATCTCACCTCACACACACTCAACCACTCAAACACAACCACGCGCAAATCACAATCACACACGCGAAACACACACAACACTCACGAATCCGTAGACAAAACACACATAACCAGCAAAGGAGACGAATAGCACACGTCACGCACGACACGCTACACGCACAACCACACACAGACACACCACGCATACATCCTCACACGGGAGCACAACGCAGAACACCCACACAACACAGAAACACGCAACGCAATAGTCAGTACACACACCACACCCTCCAAGGCACGTAACCGCTCACAATACACACGAAGAACTGCACAGACTACGTACTGCACACACCAAGAGACACACTAAACAAGCACAACCGCACACAGTCAACACATTGCACATCATGTGAATAACTCAGCCAGACACACACACACACACACACACACACACACACACACACACACACAAACTCTCTAACACAACACGCAAATCACAATCACACACACACAAAACTGTCACAACCCATCCAAATCCACACGCAACTGACGCAAACACAAGCAACACACATATAACGCACAGCACACAGCACACCCAACCACAAGCATACAGTACAGAGCACACACAGACCCACCTGCAGACAGCACTACCAAACCCCACCCACCGCACCCCACCCCACCCACACACACACCGAGCACAGGCACACAGCACGCCCGTCACAAGGCCGAATCAACATCACACGCAACGCTCTGATTGCACAGACCACCCAACATCTACCCGGTAGGTAAACACACAGAAGGCATATAGGCAGCACACACACAACCCAGAGCACAGTACATACCACGACAGCCCGAAGAAACACCAGACACATGTCACACTAAACTTTAGACTGGGAGCCACACACCACACAACACGGACAACCGCCGACAGATGAAAGGCATCATGAAAGGCAAAATATACATTGCACACAAAGACCCACTGGACGCACACAACATACCACACACAAATACCAGCATCGTACAAATAACACGCCACACAGTGGAAAATACACAGAACAGTGTACTCAACAAGCAGTAAGGAACCTCACACGTTACATACAAGATGCACACAGCACGGACAGCACACAACACACAGAAAACAAGCAAGACCCGCAGACCGTAGTCCCCACAACGCGAAACGCACAAGAACACGGCACACAGAGCGTACAACAGAGAATACGCACAGAATCACAAGAGAGCACCGCAAAGCACCAACCAACTACCATGTACCAACAACACATACAGCTCACTGCACCCACAGCGAACCCAGAAAACACAAAAGAGCTCAAGTGTATCGGCTTGTACCGCAATGTTTGCTAAGTGTTCTATGTCACATAGGAGCGAATTGCAGCGTAGCATTGTCTCAGGGAGGGTCTCCTCAGTGCACGGTGGATTGTTTCCCCAGCAAAGTCTGGCATAAGGCTCTCCTGCGGCAGTGTCTGACCCTTTGCTACAAAGGCATCCTCACGGCGTTGCTATGAAAGGGACGAGGTGGCTCTTTGCGTCCTCTTGTAGCGCCCTCGGGAAACAAGGCCGTCCCAGAGGCTTGATTACAAGCCTGCGGAGGAAACGGACAGGCAGGAGAGTCTGTCCCCAGTGCGCTTGAACGCAGAAGTCTCGCAACACCCAAACAGCACATCACACTGAACATCAAACCCCACACACACCGAGAACATAACTGCACACTATACACCTGAAACACGGTTCTCAGAGTAGACACAACACACACAGTGAGGCTCACTGACCAAGCATGACCACACACAGTACACACATCACAAATTACACTCGTTACTCAAACAGCCAACCACACCTACAACCTGTCAAACACAACCACACACAAATCACACTCACACGTGCAAAACGAAGACACCACGCATGCAACACGTACAAACCCACACGCAACACACACGCGCACAAACCACAACGGAAACAACACCGAGTTTAGGCCACACACATTTCACACACTACCCACATCATTCCAAGCACACATAAAACGTACAGCACACAGAGCCTCCCAGAATGCGCAATGCCAGACGCACAACATATACACAGAGCATATCAGTCATAACACACATTTAATATCTCACACAACTTGCAAAACACACAGACCACGCAACACACACACAATATGCAACACACAGAGAATACACTCAACGAAACACAAGTCACAGAACAACACATCACACAACACACACAAGCATCACACACAGAAATTAGCATCACAACTCGTAGCACACGCAACACCCTGCATCAGCAATGCGACGCACGCAGAACAACACAACCACTACATACCACACATAAAGCCACACACAACACACACTCAAGGAACAGCCACCGCACACACGAGAAGACACCCACAAACACATACATACAGAACACACAGAACCTCTCAGCACGCACACAGCGGAACATAGAAAACAACATACATCACAGGACATAAAAGCACACAATTCACACAAACCACAGTTCAACGAGTACACGCAACACCCACAATGAGGCACAAGCACACACAGACAACACGTCTCACATCGCACACTTAACTCGACCAAACGCACACAGAGCCTCTCAAACACAGCCAAACACAAATCACAATCACACACGCCGACCAGGCACGCCACATACGAAACCACATGCAAGACACACAACCAACAAAAACCCACATAGCGCACATTCCACTCACTACGCACCACACACGCAATCACGCACAGACACCCCACACTCATATCCACGCGCGGGCTGCACCACGCAAAACACACACACCCCAATCCCAAAATGTAACACCAGTCACAAGACACACACACACCAGACACATCAAAGCACATAATTGCTCACAAAAAAACACATGAACCACATTTCACAGAGTACACACAGCACACACAATGAGGCACACTAAACAGGCACAACCACACACAGACAACACATTTCACATCACACTCATCACAAGCAAACACCCACACACCCACTCAAACACAACCACTCACAATTCGCAATCACACACACGAAACACACACCACACACAGCACATGCAAAATGACATGCAAGAAATACACAAACCGCATCAGAAAGAACACCGAAATTATGAAACACACATTTCACACACTACACACATCGCGCAAAGCACGCATAAAACAGACAGCACACAGAGCCTCACAGAACACCCAATGCAAAGCACACAGCGTACATACAAAGCATGTCGGACACAACACACGATAATATCCCACACAACCCTTAAAATACACAGATGACACAGCACGCACACAATACGCCAAACAGATAAGAATACACACAACACACATGCCACTGAGAACGCCATACGTTGCACATCACGCAACACACGTGCGGTCACACCGCACATTCAACATGAAACAGAAAACCCTTCACAGACCACATAACATTCCCGACCATGAACACAACACGCAAACACAAGACACCAAACATGCAGCACACGAAGACACACTCCAAGCACACAACACCCAACACAGAACCATCCACAACCACGCCAGTCACACAGCACTCCACGGGGAAGTAAGTACACACGGAACACACACTACACACAACAAACCACCCAAACTGCACAAATCGCATACACAGCAGCCACAACACAGAAAGAGCACAACACACAGGAAACACACACACAACCACATAAACACCGCCACACACACTAAAATTTGCTATTTTAAAATCACAGACTTCAAAGCCGAAAACACACAATAACAGCATGCAAAACGTTACACAACACAGAAAGAATACACACACCATCACACACCGCCACAAAACACGCCCTACCATATACACAAAAGACAACGCACTTCACACATAACACAAAACCCAACACAAAGAAGGCGCACAGCAATGTGTGTGACATTAAGAGAGGCACATCAGTACGTTACCACAACACACGAAATAATACACAAATCACAGAATACATCACATAAGCACACACAAGCATCACACACAAATTGAACATCACAACTCACAGCACGCACAACAACCCTGCATTAACAACCAACACACACACCGACGCAACCACTACATGCCACACAGAAAGCCACACACACACACACACACACACAACACACACTCAAGGAATCACCACAACAAACACAGGGAAACACCCGCAAACACAAAGGTATCGAGAACACACACACAAGCTCAACATGCGAACAGCACAACATATGAACAACATACACCACAAACATCAAATGAGGCCCTCTGCACAAGCAAAACCACACACAGATAACACATCTCACCTCACACACACTCAACCACTCAAACACAACCACGCGCAAATCACAATCACACACGCGAAACACACACAACACTCACGAATCCGTAGACAAAACACACATAACCAGCAAAGGAGACGAATAGCACACGTCACGCACGACACGCTACACGCACAACCACACACAGACACACCACGCATACATCCTCACACGGGAGCACAACGCAGAACACCCACACAACACAGAAACACGCAACGCAATAGTCAGTACACACACCACACCCTCCAAGGCACGTAACCGCTCACAATACACACGAAGAACTGCACAGACTACGTACTGCACACACCAAGAGACACACTAAACAAGCACAACCGCACACAGTCAACACATTGCACATCATGTGAATAACTCAGCCAGACACACACACACACACACACACACACACACACACACACACACACACAAACTCTAACACAACACGCAAATCACAATCACACACACACAAAACTGTCACAACCCATCCAAATCCACACGCAACTGACGCAAACACAAGCAACACACATATAACGCACAGCACACAGCACACCCAACCACAAGCATACAGTACAGAGCACACACAGACCCACCTGCAGACAGCACTACCAAACCCCACCCGCCGCACCCCACCCCACCCACACACACACCGAGCACAGGCACACAGCACGCCCGTCACAAGGCCGAATCAACATCACACGCAACGCTCTGATTGCACAGACCACCCAACATCTACCCGGTAGGTAAACACACAGAAGGCATATAGGCAGCACACACACAACCCAGAGCACAGTACATACCACGACAGCCCGAAGAAACACCAGACACATGTCACACTAAACTTTAGACTGGGAGCCACACACCACACAACACGGACAACCGCCGACAGATGAAAGGCATCATGAAAGGCAAAATATACATTGCACACAAAGACCCACTGGACGCACACAACATACCACACACAAATACCAGCATCGTACAAATAACACGCCACACAGTGGAAAATACACAGAACAGTGTACTCAACAAGCAGTAAGGAACCTCACACGTTACATACAAGATGCACACAGCACGGACAGCACACAACACACAGAAAACAAGCAAGACCCGCAGACCGTAGTCCCCACAACGCGAAACGCACAAGAACACGGCACACAGAGCGTACAACAGAGAATACGCACAGAATCACAAGAGAGCACCGCAAAGCACCAACCAACTACCATGTACCAACAACACATACAGCTCACTGCACCCACAGCGAACCCAGAAAACACAAAAGAGCTCAAGTGTATCGGCTTCTACCGCAATGTTTGCTAAGTGTTCTATGTCACATAGGAGCGAATTGCAGCGTAGCATTGTCTCAGGGAGGGTCTCCTCAGTGCACGGTGGATTGTTTCCCCAGCAAAGTCTGGCATAAGGCTCTCCTGCGGCAGTGTCTGACCCTTTGCTACAAAGGCATCCTCACGGCGTTGCTATGAACGGGACGAGGTGGCTCTTTGCGTCCTCTTGTAGCGCCCTCGGGAAACAAGGCCGTCCCAGAGGCTTGATTACAAACCTGCGGAGGAAACGGACAGGCAGGAGAGTCTGTCCCCAGTGCGCTTGAACGCAGAAGTCTCGCAACACCCAAACAGCACATCACACTGAACATCAAACCCCACACACACCGAGAACATAGCTGCACACTATACACCTGAAACACGGTTCTCAGAGTAGACACAACACACACAGTGAGGCTCACTGACCAAGCATGACCACACACAGTACACACATCACAAATTACACTCGTTACTCAAACAGCCAACCACACCTACAACCTGTCAAACACAACCACACACAAATCACACTCACACGTGCAAAACGAACACACCACGCATGCAACACATACAAACCCACACGCAACACACACGCGCACAAACCACAACGGAAACAACACCGAGTTTAGGCCACACACATTTCACACACTACCCACATCATTCCAAGCACACATAAAACGTACAGCACACAGAGCCTCCCAGAATGCGCAATGCCAGACGCACAACATATACACAGAGCATATCAGTCATAACACACATTTAATATCTCACACAACTTGCAAAACACACAGACCACGCAACACACACACAATATGCAACACACAGAGAATACACTCAACGAAACACAAGTCACAGAACAACACAGCACACAACACACACAAGCATCACACACAGAAATTAGCATCACAACTCGTAGCACACGCAACACCCTGCATCAGCAATGCGACGCACGCAGAACAACACAACCACTACATACCACACATAAAGCCACACACAACACACACTCAAGGAACAGCCACCGCACACACGAGAAGACACCCACAAACACATACATACAGAACACACAGAACCTCTCAGCACGCACACAGCGGAACATAGAAAACAACATACATCACAGGACATAAAAGCACACAATTCACACAAACCACAGTTCAACGAGTACACGCAACACCCACAATGAGGCACAAGCACACACAGACAACACGTCTCACATCGCACACTTAACTCGACCAAACGCACACAGAGCCTCTCAAACACAGCCAAACACAAATCACAATCACACACGCCGACCAGGCACGCCACATACGAAACCACATGCAAGACACACAACCAACAAAAACCCACATAGCGCACATTCCACTCACTACGCACCACACACGCAATCACGCACAGACACCCCACACTCATATCCACGCGCGGGCTGCACCACGCAAAACACACACACCCCAATCCCAAAATGTAACACCAGTCACAAGACACACACACACCAGACACATCAAAGCACATAATTGCTCACAAAAAAACACATGAACCACATTTCACAGAGTACACACAGCACACACAATGAGGCACACTAAACAGGCACAACCACACACAGACAACACATTTCACATCACACTCATCACAAGCAAACACCCACACACCCACTCAAACACAACCACTCACAATTCGCAATCACACACACGAAACACACACCACACACAGCACATGCAAAATGACATGCAAGAAATACACAAACCGCATCAGAAAGAACACCGAAATTATGAAACACACATTTCACACACTACACACATCGCGCAAAGCACGCATAAAACAGACAGCACACAGAGCCTCACAGAACACCCAATGCAAAGCACACAGCGTACATACAAAGCATGTCGGACACAACACACGATAATATCCCACACAACCCTTAAAATACACAGATGACACAGCACGCACACAATACGCCAAACAGATAAGAATACACACAACACACATGCCACTGAGAACGCCATACGTTGCACATCACGCAACACACGTGCGGTCACACCGCACATTCAACATGAAACAGAAAACCCTTCACAGACCACATAACATTCCCGACCATGAACACAACACGCAAACACAAGACACCAAACATGCAGCACACGAAGACACACTCCAAGCACACAACACCCAACACAGAACCATCCACAACCACGCCAGTCACACAGCACTCCACGGGGAAGTAAGTACACACGGAACACACACTACACACAACAAACCACCCAAACTGCACAAATCGCATACACAGCAGCCACAACACAGAAAGAGCACAACACACAGGAAACACACACACAACCACATAAACACCGCCACACACACTAAAATTTGCTATTTTAAAATCACAGACTTCAAAGCCGAAAACACACAATAACAGCATGCAAAACGTTACACAACACAGAAAGAATACACACACCATCACACACCGCCACAAAACACGCCCTACCATATACACAAAAGACAACGCACTTCACACATAACACAAAACCCAACACAAAGAAGGCGCACAGCAATGTGTGTGACATTAAGAGAGGCACATCAGTACGTTACCACAACACACGAAATAATACACAAATCACAGAATACATCACATAAGCACACACAAGCATCACACACAAATTGAACATCACAACTCACAGCACGCACAACAACCCTGCATTAACAACCAACACACACACCGACGCAACCACTACATGCCACACAGAAAGCCACACACACACACACACACACAACACACACTCAAGGAATCACCACAACAAACACAGGGAAACACCCGCAAACACAAAGGTATCGAGAACACACACACAAGCTCAACATGCGAACAGCACAACATATGAACAACATACACCACAAACATCAAATGAGGCCCTCTGCACAAGCAAAACCACACACAGATAACACATCTCACCTCACACACACTCAACCACTCAAACACAACCACGCGCAAATCACAATCACACACGCGAAACACACACAACACTCACGAATCCGTAGACAAAACACACATAACCAGCAAAGGAGACGAATAGCACACGTCACGCACGACACGCTACACGCACAACCACACACAGACACACCACGCATACATCCTCACACGGGAACACAACGCAGAACACCCACACAACACAGAAACACGCAACGCAATAGTCAGTACACACACCACACCCTCCAAGGCACGTAACCGCTCACAATACACACGAAGAACTGCACAGACTACGTACTGCACACACCAAGAGACACACTAAACAAGCACAACCGCACACAGTCAACACATTGCACATCATGTGAATAACTCAGCCAGACACACACACACACACACACACACACACAAACTCTAACACAACACGCAAATCACAATCACACACACACAAAACTGTCACAACCCATCCAAATCCACACGCAACTGACGCAAACACAAGCAACACACATATAACGCACAGCACACAGCACACCCAACCACAAGCATACAGTACAGAGCACACACAGACCCACCTGCAGACAGCACTACCAAACCCCACCCGCCGCACCCCACCCCACCCACACACACACCGAGCACAGGCACACAGCACGCCCGTCACAAGGCCGAATCAACATCACACGCAACGCTCTGATTGCACAGACCACCCAACATCTACCCGGTAGGTAAACACACAGAAGGCATATAGGCAGCACACACACAACCCAGAGCACAGTACATACCACGACAGCCCGAAGAAACACCAGACACATGTCACACTAAACTTTAGACTGGGAGCCACACACCACACAACACGGACAACCGCCGACAGATGAAAGGCATCATGAAAGGCAAAATATACATTGCACACAAAGACCCACTGGACGCACACAACATACCACACACAAATACCAGCATCGTACAAATAACACGCCACACAGTGGAAAATACACAGAACAGTGTACTCAACAAGCAGTAAGGAACCTCACACGTTACATACAAGATGCACACAGCACGGACAGCACACAACACACAGAAAACAAGCAAGACCCGCAGACCGTAGTCCCCACAACGCGAAACGCACAAGAACACGGCACACAGAGCGTACAACAGAGAATACGCACAGAATCACAAGAGAGCACCGCAAAGCACCAACCAACTACCATGTACCAACAACACATACAGCTCACTGCACCCACAGCGAACCCAGAAAACACAAAAGAGCTCAAGTGTATCGGCTTCTACCGCAATGTTTGCTAAGTGTTCTATGTCACATAGGAGCGAATTGCAGCGTAGCATTGTCTCAGGGAGGGTCTCCTCAGTGCACGGTGGATTGTTTCCCCAGCAAAGTCTGGCATAAGGCTCTCCTGCGGCAGTGTCTGACCCTTTGCTACAAAGGCATCCTCACGGCGTTGCTATGAACGGGACGAGGTGGCTCTTTGCGTCCTCTTGTAGCGCCCTCGGGAAACAAGGCCGTCCCAGAGGCTTGATTACAAACCTGCGGAGGAAACGGACAGGCAGGAGAGTCTGTCCCCAGTGCGCTTGAACGCAGAAGTCTCGCAACACCCAAACAGCACATCACACTGAACATCAAACCCCACACACACCGAGAACATAGCTGCACACTATACACCTGAAACACGGTTCTCAGAGTAGACACAACACACACAGTGAGGCTCACTGACCAAGCATGACCACACACAGTACACACATCACAAATTACACTCGTTACTCAAACAGCCAACCACACCTACAACCTGTCAAACACAACCACACACAAATCACACTCACACGTGCAAAACGAACACACCACGCATGCAACACATACAAACCCACACGCAACACACACGCGCACAAACCACAACGGAAACAACACCGAGTTTAGGCCACACACATTTCACACACTACCCACATCATTCCAAGCACACATAAAACGTACAGCACACAGAGCCTCCCAGAATGCGCAATGCCAGACGCACAACATATACACAGAGCATATCAGTCATAACACACATTTAATATCTCACACAACTTGCAAAACACACAGACCACGCAACACACACACAATATGCAACACACAGAGAATACACTCAACGAAACACAAGTCACAGAACAACACAGCACACAACACACACAAGCATCACACACAGAAATTAGCATCACAACTCGTAGCACACGCAACACCCTGCATCAGCAATGCGACGCACGCAGAACAACACAACCACTACATACCACACATAAAGCCACACACAACACACACTCAAGGAACAGCCACCGCACACACGAGAAGACACCCACAAACACATACATACAGAACACACAGAACCTCTCAGCACGCACACAGCGGAACATAGAAAACAACATACATCACAGGACATAAAAGCACACAATTCACACAAACCACAGTTCAACGAGTACACGCAACACCCACAATGAGGCACAAGCACACACAGACAACACGTCTCACATCGCACACTTAACTCGACCAAACGCACACAGAGCCTCTCAAACACAGCCAAACACAAATCACAATCACACACGCCGACCAGGCACGCCACATACGAAACCACATGCAAGACACACAACCAACAAAAACCCACATAGCGCACATTCCACTCACTACGCACCACACACGCAATCACGCACAGACACCCCACACTCATATCCACGCGCGGGCTGCACCACGCAAAACACACACACCCCAATCCCAAAATGTAACACCAGTCACAAGACACACACACACCAGACACATCAAAGCACATAATTGCTCACAAAAAAACACATGAACCACATTTCACAGAGTACACACAGCACACACAATGAGGCACACTAAACAGGCACAACCACACACAGACAACACATTTCACATCACACTCATCACAAGCAAACACCCACACACCCACTCAAACACAACCACTCACAATTCGCAATCACACACACGAAACACACACCACACACAGCACATGCAAAATGACATGCAAGAAATACACAAACCGCATCAGAAAGAACACCGAAATTATGAAACACACATTTCACACACTACACACATCGCGCAAAGCACGCATAAAACAGACAGCACACAGAGCCTCACAGAACACCCAATGCAAAGCACACAGCGTACATACAAAGCATGTCGGACACAACACACGATAATATCCCACACAACCCTTAAAATACACAGATGACACAGCACGCACACAATACGCCAAACAGATAAGAATACACACAACACACATGCCACTGAGAACGCCATACGTTGCACATCACGCAACACACGTGCGGTCACACCGCACATTCAACATGAAACAGAAAACCCTTCACAGACCACATAACATTCCCGACCATGAACACAACACGCAAACACAAGACACCAAACATGCAGCACACGAAGACACACTCCAAGCACACAACACCCAACACAGAACCATCCACAACCACGCCAGTCACACAGCACTCCACGGGGAAGTAAGTACACACGGAACACACACTACACACAACAAACCACCCAAACTGCACAAATCGCATACACAGCAGCCACAACACAGAAAGAGCACAACACACAGGAAACACACACACAACCACATAAACACCGCCACACACACTAAAATTTGCTATTTTAAAATCACAGACTTCAAAGCCGAAAACACACAATAACAGCATGCAAAACGTTACACAACACAGAAAGAATACACACACCATCACACACCGCCACAAAACACGCCCTACCATATACACAAAAGACAACGCACTTCACACATAACACAAAACCCAACACAAAGAAGGCGCACAGCAATGTGTGTGACATTAAGAGAGGCACATCAGTACGTTACCACAACACACGAAATAATACACAAATCACAGAATACATCACATAAGCACACACAAGCATCACACACAAATTGAACATCACAACTCACAGCACGCACAACAACCCTGCATTAACAACCAACACACACACCGACGCAACCACTACATGCCACACAGAAAGCCACACACACACACACACACACAACACACACTCAAGGAATCACCACAACAAACACAGGGAAACACCCGCAAACACAAAGGTATCGAGAACACACACACAAGCTCAACATGCGAACAGCACAACATAAGAACAACATACACCACAAACATCAAATGAGGCCCTCTGCACAAGCAAAACCACACACAGATAACACATCTCACCTCACACACACTCAACCACTCAAACACAACCACGCGCAAATCACAATCACACACGCGAAACACACACAACACTCACGAATCCGTAGACAAAACACACATAACCAGCAAAGGAGACGAATAGCACACGTCACGCACGACACGCTACACGCACAACCACACACAGACACACCACGCATACATCCTCACACGGGAGCACAACGCAGAACACCCACACAACACAGAAACACGCAACGCAATAGTCAGTACACACACCACACCCTCCAAGGCACGTAACCGCTCACAATACACACGAAGAACTGCACAGACTACGTACTGCACACACCAAGAGACACACTAAACAAGCACAACCGCACACAGTCAACACATTGCACATCATGTGAATAACTCAGCCAGACACACACACACACACACACACACACACAAACTCTAACACAACACGCAAATCACAATCACACACACACAAAACTGTCACAACCCATCCAAATCCACACGCAACTGACGCAAACACAAGCAACACACATATAACGCACAGCACACAGCACACCCAACCACAAGCATACAGTACAGAGCACACACAGACCCACCTGCAGACAGCACTACCAAACCCCACCCGCCGCACCCCACCCCACCCACACACACACCGAGCACAGGCACACAGCACGCCCGTCACAAGGCCGAATCAACATCACACGCAACGCTCTGATTGCACAGACCACCCAACATCTACCCGGTAGGTAAACACACAGAAGGCATATAGGCAGCACACACACAACCCAGAGCACAGTACATACCACGACAGCCCGAAGAAACACCAGACACATGTCACACTAAACTTTAGACTGGGAGCCACACACCACACAACACGGACAACCGCCGACAGATGAAAGGCATCATGAAAGGCAAAATATACATTGCACACAAAGACCCACTGGACGCACACAACATACCACACACAAATACCAGCATCGTACAAATAACACGCCACACAGTGGAAAATACACAGAACAGTGTACTCAACAAGCAGTAAGGAACCTCACACGTTACATACAAGATGCACACAGCACGGACAGCACACAACACACAGAAAACAAGCAAGACCCGCAGACCGTAGTCCCCACAACGCGAAACGCACAAGAACACGGCACACAGAGCGTACAACAGAGAATACGCACAGAATCACAAGAGAGCACCGCAAAGCACCAACCAACTACCATGTACCAACAACACATACAGCTCACTGCACCCACAGCGAACCCAGAAAACACAAAAGAGCTCAAGTGTATCGGCTTCTACCGCAATGTTTGCTAAGTGTTCTATGTCACATAGGAGCGAATTGCAGCGTAGCATTGTCTCAGGGAGGGTCTCCTCAGTGCACGGTGGATTGTTTCCCCAGCAAAGTCTGGCATAAGGCTCTCCTGCGGCAGTGTCTGACCCTTTGCTACAAAGGCATCCTCACGGCGTTGCTATGAACGGGACGAGGTGGCTCTTTGCGTCCTCTTGTAGCGCCCTCGGGAAACAAGGCCGTCCCAGAGGCTTGATTACAAACCTGCGGAGGAAACGGACAGGCAGGAGAGTCTGTCCCCAGTGCGCTTGAACGCAGAAGTCTCGCAACACCCAAACAGCACATCACACTGAACATCAAACCCCACACACACCGAGAACATAGCTGCACACTATACACCTGAAACACGGTTCTCAGAGTAGACACAACACACACAGTGAGGCTCACTGACCAAGCATGACCACACACAGTACACACATCACAAATTACACTCGTTACTCAAACAGCCAACCACACCTACAACCTGTCAAACACAACCACACACAAATCACACTCACACGTGCAAAACGAACACACCACGCATGCAACACATACAAACCCACACGCAACACACACGCGCACAAACCACAACGGAAACAACACCGAGTTTAGGCCACACACATTTCACACACTACCCACATCATTCCAAGCACACATAAAACGTACAGCACACAGAGCCTCCCAGAATGCGCAATGCCAGACGCACAACATATACACAGAGCATATCAGTCATAACACACATTTAATATCTCACACAACTTGCAAAACACACAGACCACGCAACACACACACAATATGCAACACACAGAGAATACACTCAACGAAACACAAGTCACAGAACAACACAGCACACAACACACACAAGCATCACACACAGAAATTAGCATCACAACTCGTAGCACACGCAACACCCTGCATCAGCAATGCGACGCACGCAGAACAACACAACCACTACATACCACACATAAAGCCACACACAACACACACTCAAGGAACAGCCACCGCACACACGAGAAGACACCCACAAACACATACATACAGAACACACAGAACCTCTCAGCACGCACACAGCGGAACATAGAAAACAACATACATCACAGGACATAAAAGCACACAATTCACACAAACCACAGTTCAACGAGTACACGCAACACCCACAATGAGGCACAAGCACACACAGACAACACGTCTCACATCGCACACTTAACTCGACCAAACGCACACAGAGCCTCTCAAACACAGCCAAACACAAATCACAATCACACACGCCGACCAGGCACGCCACATACGAAACCACATGCAAGACACACAACCAACAAAAACCCACATAGCGCACATTCCACTCACTACGCACCACACACGCAATCACGCACAGACACCCCACACTCATATCCACGCGCGGGCTGCACCACGCAAAACACACACACCCCAATCCCAAAATGTAACACCAGTCACAAGACACACACACACCAGACACATCAAAGCACATAATTGCTCACAAAAAAACACATGAACCACATTTCACAGAGTACACACAGCACACACAATGAGGCACACTAAACAGGCACAACCACACACAGACAACACATTTCACATCACACTCATCACAAGCAAACACCCACACACCCACTCAAACACAACCACTCACAATTCGCAATCACACACACGAAACACACACCACACACAGCACATGCAAAATGACATGCAAGAAATACACAAACCGCATCAGAAAGAACACCGAAATTATGAAACACACATTTCACACACTACACACATCGCGCAAAGCACGCATAAAACAGACAGCACACAGAGCCTCACAGAACACCCAATGCAAAGCACACAGCGTACATACAAAGCATGTCGGACACAACACACGATAATATCCCACACAACCCTTAAAATACACAGATGACACAGCACGCACACAATACGCCAAACAGATAAGAATACACACAACACACATGCCACTGAGAACGCCATACGTTGCACATCACGCAACACACGTGCGGTCACACCGCACATTCAACATGAAACAGAAAACCCTTCACAGACCACATAACATTCCCGACCATGAACACAACACGCAAACACAAGACACCAAACATGCAGCACACGAAGACACACTCCAAGCACACAACACCCAACACAGAACCATCCACAACCACGCCAGTCACACAGCACTCCACGGGGAAGTAAGTACACACGGAACACACACTACACACAACAAACCACCCAAACTGCACAAATCGCATACACAGCAGCCACAACACAGAAAGAGCACAACACACAGGAAACACACACACAACCACATAAACACCGCCACACACACTAAAATTTGCTATTTTAAAATCACAGACTTCAAAGCCGAAAACACACAATAACAGCATGCAAAACGTTACACAACACAGAAAGAATACACACACCATCACACACCGCCACAAAACACGCCCTACCATATACACAAAAGACAACGCACTTCACACATAACACAAAACCCAACACAAAGAAGGCGCACAGCAATGTGTGTGACATTAAGAGAGGCACATCAGTACGTTACCACAACACACGAAATAATACACAAATCACAGAATACATCACATAAGCACACACAAGCATCACACACAAATTGAACATCACAACTCACAGCACGCACAACAACCCTGCATTAACAACCAACACACACACCGACGCAACCACTACATGCCACACAGAAAGCCACACACACACACACACACACAACACACACTCAAGGAATCACCACAACAAACACAGGGAAACACCCGCAAACACAAAGGTATCGAGAACACACACACAAGCTCAACATGCGAACAGCACAACATATGAACAACATACACCACAAACATCAAATGAGGCCCTCTGCACAAGCAAAACCACACACAGATAACACATCTCACCTCACACACACTCAACCACTCAAACACAACCACGCGCAAATCACAATCACACACGCGAAACACACACAACACTCACGAATCCGTAGACAAAACACACATAACCAGCAAAGGAGACGAATAGCACACGTCACGCACGACACGCTACACGCACAACCACACACAGACACACCACGCATACATCCTCACACGGGAGCACAACGCAGAACACCCACACAACACAGAAACACGCAACGCAATAGTCAGTACACACACCACACCCTCCAAGGCACGTAACCGCTCACAATACACACGAAGAACTGCACAGACTACGTACTGCACACACCAAGAGACACACTAAACAAGCACAACCGCACACAGTCAACACATTGCACATCATGTGAATAACTCAGCCAGACACACACACACACACACACACACACACAAACTCTAACACAACACGCAAATCACAATCACACACACACAAAACTGTCACAACCCATCCAAATCCACACGCAACTGACGCAAACACAAGCAACACACATATAACGCACAGCACACAGCACACCCAACCACAAGCATACAGTACAGAGCACACACAGACCCACCTGCAGACAGCACTACCAAACCCCACCCGCCGCACCCCACCCCACCCACACACACACCGAGCACAGGCACACAGCACGCCCGTCACAAGGCCGAATCAACATCACACGCAACGCTCTGATTGCACAGACCACCCAACATCTACCCGGTAGGTAAACACACAGAAGGCATATAGGCAGCACACACACAACCCAGAGCACAGTACATACCACGACAGCCCGAAGAAACACCAGACACATGTCACACTAAACTTTAGACTGGGAGCCACACACCACACAACACGGACAACCGCCGACAGATGAAAGGCATCATGAAAGGCAAAATATACATTGCACACAAAGACCCACTGGACGCACACAACATACCACACACAAATACCAGCATCGTACAAATAACACGCCACACAGTGGAAAATACACAGAACAGTGTACTCAACAAGCAGTAAGGAACCTCACACGTTACATACAAGATGCACACAGCACGGACAGCACACAACACACAGAAAACAAGCAAGACCCGCAGACCGTAGTCCCCACAACGCGAAACGCACAAGAACACGGCACACAGAGCGTACAACAGAGAATACGCACAGAATCACAAGAGAGCACCGCAAAGCACCAACCAACTACCATGTACCAACAACACATACAGCTCACTGCACCCACAGCGAACCCAGAAAACACAAAAGAGCTCAAGTGTATCGGCTTCTACCGCAATGTTTGCTAAGTGTTCTATGTCACATAGGAGCGAATTGCAGCGTAGCATTGTCTCAGGGAGGGTCTCCTCAGTGCACGGTGGATTGTTTCCCCAGCAAAGTCTGGCATAAGGCTCTCCTGCGGCAGTGTCTGACCCTTTGCTACAAAGGCATCCTCACGGCGTTGCTATGAACGGGACGAGGTGGCTCTTTGCGTCCTCTTGTAGCGCCCTCGGGAAACAAGGCCGTCCCAGAGGCTTGATTACAAACCTGCGGAGGAAACGGACAGGCAGGAGAGTCTGTCCCCAGTGCGCTTGAACGCAGAAGTCTCGCAACACCCAAACAGCACATCACACTGAACATCAAACCCCACACACACCGAGAACATAGCTGCACACTATACACCTGAAACACGGTTCTCAGAGTAGACACAACACACACAGTGAGGCTCACTGACCAAGCATGACCACACACAGTACACACATCACAAATTACACTCGTTACTCAAACAGCCAACCACACCTACAACCTGTCAAACACAACCACACACAAATCACACTCACACGTGCAAAACGAA
The DNA here is from genome assembly GCF_040802235.1 of Manis javanica. Lineage (NCBI taxonomy): Eukaryota > Metazoa > Chordata > Mammalia > Pholidota > Manidae > Manis > Manis javanica. The sequence goes on along the minus strand of NC_133156.1, from coordinate 29,511,162 downwards.
CACACCACGCATGCAACACATACAAACCCACACGCAACACACACGCGCACAAACCACAACGGAAACAACACCGAGTTTAGGCCACACACATTTCACACACTACCCACATCATTCCAAGCACACATAAAACGTACAGCACACAGAGCCTCCCAGAATGCGCAATGCCAGACGCACAACATATACACAGAGCATATCAGTCATAACACACATTTAATATCTCACACAACTTGCAAAACACACAGACCACGCAACACACACACAATATGCAACACACAGAGAATACACTCAACGAAACACAAGTCACAGAACAACACAGCACACAACACACACAAGCATCACACACAGAAATTAGCATCACAACTCGTAGCACACGCAACACCCTGCATCAGCAATGCGACGCACGCAGAACAACACAACCACTACATACCACACATAAAGCCACACACAACACACACTCAAGGAACAGCCACCGCACACACGAGAAGACACCCACAAACACATACATACAGAACACACAGAACCTCTCAGCACGCACACAGCGGAACATAGAAAACAACATACATCACAGGACATAAAAGCACACAATTCACACAAACCACAGTTCAACGAGTACACGCAACACCCACAATGAGGCACAAGCACACACAGACAACACGTCTCACATCGCACACTTAACTCGACCAAACGCACACAGAGCCTCTCAAACACAGCCAAACACAAATCACAATCACACACGCCGACCAGGCACGCCACATACGAAACCACATGCAAGACACACAACCAACAAAAACCCACATAGCGCACATTCCACTCACTACGCACCACACACGCAATCACGCACAGACACCCCACACTCATATCCACGCGCGGGCTGCACCACGCAAAACACACACACCCCAATCCCAAAATGTAACACCAGTCACAAGACACACACACACCAGACACATCAAAGCACATAATTGCTCACAAAAAAACACATGAACCACATTTCACAGAGTACACACAGCACACACAATGAGGCACACTAAACAGGCACAACCACACACAGACAACACATTTCACATCACACTCATCACAAGCAAACACCCACACACCCACTCAAACACAACCACTCACAATTCGCAATCACACACACGAAACACACACCACACACAGCACATGCAAAATGACATGCAAGAAATACACAAACCGCATCAGAAAGAACACCGAAATTATGAAACACACATTTCACACACTACACACATCGCGCAAAGCACGCATAAAACAGACAGCACACAGAGCCTCACAGAACACCCAATGCAAAGCACACAGCGTACATACAAAGCATGTCGGACACAACACACGATAATATCCCACACAACCCTTAAAATACACAGATGACACAGCACGCACACAATACGCCAAACAGATAAGAATACACACAACACACATGCCACTGAGAACGCCATACGTTGCACATCACGCAACACACGTGCGGTCACACCGCACATTCAACATGAAACAGAAAACCCTTCACAGACCACATAACATTCCCGACCATGAACACAACACGCAAACACAAGACACCAAACATGCAGCACACGAAGACACACTCCAAGCACACAACACCCAACACAGAACCATCCACAACCACGCCAGTCACACAGCACTCCACGGGGAAGTAAGTACACACGGAACACACACTACACACAACAAACCACCCAAACTGCACAAATCGCATACACAGCAGCCACAACACAGAAAGAGCACAACACACAGGAAACACACACACAACCACATAAACACCGCCACACACACTAAAATTTGCTATTTTAAAATCACAGACTTCAAAGCCGAAAACACACAATAACAGCATGCAAAACGTTACACAACACAGAAAGAATACACACACCATCACACACCGCCACAAAACACGCCCTACCATATACACAAAAGACAACGCACTTCACACATAACACAAAACCCAACACAAAGAAGGCGCACAGCAATGTGTGTGACATTAAGAGAGGCACATCAGTACGTTACCACAACACACGAAATAATACACAAATCACAGAATACATCACATAAGCACACACAAGCATCACACACAAATTGAACATCACAACTCACAGCACGCACAACAACCCTGCATTAACAACCAACACACACACCGACGCAACCACTACATGCCACACAGAAAGCCACACACACACACACACACACAACACACACTCAAGGAATCACCACAACAAACACAGGGAAACACCCGCAAACACAAAGGTATCGAGAACACACACACAAGCTCAACATGCGAACAGCACAACATAAGAACAACATACACCACAAACATCAAATGAGGCCCTCTGCACAAGCAAAACCACACACAGATAACACATCTCACCTCACACACACTCAACCACTCAAACACAACCACGCGCAAATCACAATCACACACGCGAAACACACACAACACTCACGAATCCGTAGACAAAACACACATAACCAGCAAAGGAGACGAATAGCACACGTCACGCACGACACGCTACACGCACAACCACACACAGACACACCACGCATACATCCTCACACGGGAACACAACGCAGAACACCCACACAACACAGAAACACGCAACGCAATAGTCAGTACACACACCACACCCTCCAAGGCACGTAACCGCTCACAATACACACGAAGAACTGCACAGACTACGTACTGCACACACCAAGAGACACACTAAACAAGCACAACCGCACACAGTCAACACATTGCACATCATGTGAATAACTCAGCCAGACACACACACACACACACACACACACACAAACTCTAACACAACACGCAAATCACAATCACACACACACAAAACTGTCACAACCCATCCAAATCCACACGCAACTGACGCAAACACAAGCAACACACATATAACGCACAGCACACAGCACACCCAACCACAAGCATACAGTACAGAGCACACACAGACCCACCTGCAGACAGCACTACCAAACCCCACCCGCCGCACCCCACCCCACCCACACACACACCGAGCACAGGCACACAGCACGCCCGTCACAAGGCCGAATCAACATCACACGCAACGCTCTGATTGCACAGACCACCCAACATCTACCCGGTAGGTAAACACACAGAAGGCATATAGGCAGCACACACACAACCCAGAGCACAGTACATACCACGACAGCCCGAAGAAACACCAGACACATGTCACACTAAACTTTAGACTGGGAGCCACACACCACACAACACGGACAACCGCCGACAGATGAAAGGCATCATGAAAGGCAAAATATACATTGCACACAAAGACCCACTGGACGCACACAACATACCACACACAAATACCAGCATCGTACAAATAACACGCCACACAGTGGAAAATACACAGAACAGTGTACTCAACAAGCAGTAAGGAACCTCACACGTTACATACAAGATGCACACAGCACGGACAGCACACAACACACAGAAAACAAGCAAGACCCGCAGACCGTAGTCCCCACAACGCGAAACGCACAAGAACACGGCACACAGAGCGTACAACAGAGAATACGCACAGAATCACAAGAGAGCACCGCAAAGCACCAACCAACTACCATGTACCAACAACACATACAGCTCACTGCACCCACAGCGAACCCAGAAAACACAAAAGAGCTCAAGTGTATCGGCTTCTACCGCAATGTTTGCTAAGTGTTCTATGTCACATAGGAGCGAATTGCAGCGTAGCATTGTCTCAGGGAGGGTCTCCTCAGTGCACGGTGGATTGTTTCCCCAGCAAAGTCTGGCATAAGGCTCTCCTGCGGCAGTGTCTGACCCTTTGCTACAAAGGCATCCTCACGGCGTTGCTATGAACGGGACGAGGTGGCTCTTTGCGTCCTCTTGTAGCGCCCTCGGGAAACAAGGCCGTCCCAGAGGCTTGATTACAAACCTGCGGAGGAAACGGACAGGCAGGAGAGTCTGTCCCCAGTGCGCTTGAACGCAGAAGTCTCGCAACACCCAAACAGCACATCACACTGAACATCAAACCCCACACACACCGAGAACATAGCTGCACACTATACACCTGAAACACGGTTCTCAGAGTAGACACAACACACACAGTGAGGCTCACTGACCAAGCATGACCACACACAGTACACACATCACAAATTACACTCGTTACTCAAACAGCCAACCACACCTACAACCTGTCAAACACAACCACACACAAATCACACTCACACGTGCAAAACGAACACACCACGCATGCAACACATACAAACCCACACGCAACACACACGCGCACAAACCACAACGGAAACAACACCGAGTTTAGGCCACACACATTTCACACACTACCCACATCATTCCAAGCACACATAAAACGTACAGCACACAGAGCCTCCCAGAATGCGCAATGCCAGACGCACAACATATACACAGAGCATATCAGTCATAACACACATTTAATATCTCACACAACTTGCAAAACACACAGACCACGCAACACACACACAATATGCAACACACAGAGAATACACTCAACGAAACACAAGTCACAGAACAACACAGCACACAACACACACAAGCATCACACACAGAAATTAGCATCACAACTCGTAGCACACGCAACACCCTGCATCAGCAATGCGACGCACGCAGAACAACACAACCACTACATACCACACATAAAGCCACACACAACACACACTCAAGGAACAGCCACCGCACACACGAGAAGACACCCACAAACACATACATACAGAACACACAGAACCTCTCAGCACGCACACAGCGGAACATAGAAAACAACATACATCACAGGACATAAAAGCACACAATTCACACAAACCACAGTTCAACGAGTACACGCAACACCCACAATGAGGCACAAGCACACACAGACAACACGTCTCACATCGCACACTTAACTCGACCAAACGCACACAGAGCCTCTCAAACACAGCCAAACACAAATCACAATCACACACGCCGACCAGGCACGCCACATACGAAACCACATGCAAGACACACAACCAACAAAAACCCACATAGCGCACATTCCACTCACTACGCACCACACACGCAATCACGCACAGACACCCCACACTCATATCCACGCGCGGGCTGCACCACGCAAAACACACACACCCCAATCCCAAAATGTAACACCAGTCACAAGACACACACACACCAGACACATCAAAGCACATAATTGCTCACAAAAAAACACATGAACCACATTTCACAGAGTACACACAGCACACACAATGAGGCACACTAAACAGGCACAACCACACACAGACAACACATTTCACATCACACTCATCACAAGCAAACACCCACACACCCACTCAAACACAACCACTCACAATTCGCAATCACACACACGAAACACACACCACACACAGCACATGCAAAATGACATGCAAGAAATACACAAACCGCATCAGAAAGAACACCGAAATTATGAAACACACATTTCACACACTACACACATCGCGCAAAGCACGCATAAAACAGACAGCACACAGAGCCTCACAGAACACCCAATGCAAAGCACACAGCGTACATACAAAGCATGTCGGACACAACACACGATAATATCCCACACAACCCTTAAAATACACAGATGACACAGCACGCACACAATACGCCAAACAGATAAGAATACACACAACACACATGCCACTGAGAACGCCATACGTTGCACATCACGCAACACACGTGCGGTCACACCGCACATTCAACATGAAACAGAAAACCCTTCACAGACCACATAACATTCCCGACCATGAACACAACACGCAAACACAAGACACCAAACATGCAGCACACGAAGACACACTCCAAGCACACAACACCCAACACAGAACCATCCACAACCACGCCAGTCACACAGCACTCCACGGGGAAGTAAGTACACACGGAACACACACTACACACAACAAACCACCCAAACTGCACAAATCGCATACACAGCAGCCACAACACAGAAAGAGCACAACACACAGGAAACACACACACAACCACATAAACACCGCCACACACACTAAAATTTGCTATTTTAAAATCACAGACTTCAAAGCCGAAAACACACAATAACAGCATGCAAAACGTTACACAACACAGAAAGAATACACACACCATCACACACCGCCACAAAACACGCCCTACCATATACACAAAAGACAACGCACTTCACACATAACACAAAACCCAACACAAAGAAGGCGCACAGCAATGTGTGTGACATTAAGAGAGGCACATCAGTACGTTACCACAACACACGAAATAATACACAAATCACAGAATACATCACATAAGCACACACAAGCATCACACACAAATTGAACATCACAACTCACAGCACGCACAACAACCCTGCATTAACAACCAACACACACACCGACGCAACCACTACATGCCACACAGAAAGCCACACACACACACACACACACAACACACACTCAAGGAATCACCACAACAAACACAGGGAAACACCCGCAAACACAAAGGTATCGAGAACACACACACAAGCTCAACATGCGAACAGCACAACATAAGAACAACATACACCACAAACATCAAATGAGGCCCTCTGCACAAGCAAAACCACACACAGATAACACATCTCACCTCACACACACTCAACCACTCAAACACAACCACGCGCAAATCACAATCACACACGCGAAACACACACAACACTCACGAATCCGTAGACAAAACACACATAACCAGCAAAGGAGACGAATAGCACACGTCACGCACGACACGCTACACGCACAACCACACACAGACACACCACGCATACATCCTCACACGGGAACACAACGCAGAACACCCACACAACACAGAAACACGCAACGCAATAGTCAGTACACACACCACACCCTCCAAGGCACGTAACCGCTCACAATACACACGAAGAACTGCACAGACTACGTACTGCACACACCAAGAGACACACTAAACAAGCACAACCGCACACAGTCAACACATTGCACATCATGTGAATAACTCAGCCAGACACACACACACACACACACACACACACACACACACACACACACACAAACTCTAACACAACACGCAAATCACAATCACACACACACAAAACTGTCACAACCCATCCAAATCCACACGCAACTGACGCAAACACAAGCAACACACATATAACGCACAGCACACAGCACACCCAACCACAAGCATACAGTACAGAGCACACACAGACCCACCTGCAGACAGCACTACCAAACCCCACCCGCCGCACCCCACCCCACCCACACACACACCGAGCACAGGCACACAGCACGCCCGTCACAAGGCCGAATCAACATCACACGCAACGCTCTGATTGCACAGACCACCCAACATCTACCCGGTAGGTAAACACACAGAAGGCATATAGGCAGCACACACACAACCCAGAGCACAGTACATACCACGACAGCCCGAAGAAACACCAGACACATGTCACACTAAACTTTAGACTGGGAGCCACACACCACACAACACGGACAACCGCCGACAGATGAAAGGCATCATGAAAGGCAAAATATACATTGCACACAAAGACCCACTGGACGCACACAACATACCACACACAAATACCAGCATCGTACAAATAACACGCCACACAGTGGAAAATACACAGAACAGTGTACTCAACAAGCAGTAAGGAACCTCACACGTTACATACAAGATGCACACAGCACGGACAGCACACAACACACAGAAAACAAGCAAGACCCGCAGACCGTAGTCCCCACAACGCGAAACGCACAAGAACACGGCACACAGAGCGTACAACAGAGAATACGCACAGAATCACAAGAGAGCACCGCAAAGCACCAACCAACTACCATGTACCAACAACACATACAGCTCACTGCACCCACAGCGAACCCAGAAAACACAAAAGAGCTCAAGTGTATCGGCTTCTACCGCAATGTTTGCTAAGTGTTCTATGTCACATAGGAGCGAATTGCAGCGTAGCATTGTCTCAGGGAGGGTCTCCTCAGTGCACGGTGGATTGTTTCCCCAGCAAAGTCTGGCATAAGGCTCTCCTGCGGCAGTGTCTGACCCTTTGCTACAAAGGCATCCTCACGGCGTTGCTATGAACGGGACGAGGTGGCTCTTTGCGTCCTCTTGTAGCGCCCTCGGGAAACAAGGCCGTCCCAGAGGCTTGATTACAAACCTGCGGAGGAAACGGACAGGCAGGAGAGTCTGTCCCCAGTGCGCTTGAACGCAGAAGTCTCGCAACACCCAAACAGCACATCACACTGAACATCAAACCCCACACACACCGAGAACATAGCTGCACACTATACACCTGAAACACGGTTCTCAGAGTAGACACAACACACACAGTGAGGCTCACTGACCAAGCATGACCACACACAGTACACACATCACAAATTACACTCGTTACTCAAACAGCCAACCACACCTACAACCTGTCAAACACAACCACACACAAATCACACTCACACGTGCAAAACGAACACACCACGCATGCAACACATACAAACCCACACGCAACACACACGCGCACAAACCACAACGGAAACAACACCGAGTTTAGGCCACACACATTTCACACACTACCCACATCATTCCAAGCACACATAAAACGTACAGCACACAGAGCCTCCCAGAATGCGCAATGCCAGACGCACAACATATACACAGAGCATATCAGTCATAACACACATTTAATATCTCACACAACTTGCAAAACACACAGACCACGCAACACACACACAATATGCAACACACAGAGAATACACTCAACGAAACACAAGTCACAGAACAACACAGCACACAACACACACAAGCATCACACACAGAAATTAGCATCACAACTCGTAGCACACGCAACACCCTGCATCAGCAATGCGACGCACGCAGAACAACACAACCACTACATACCACACATAAAGCCACACACAACACACACTCAAGGAACAGCCACCGCACACACGAGAAGACACCCACAAACACATACATACAGAACACACAGAACCTCTCAGCACGCACACAGCGGAACATAGAAAACAACATACATCACAGGACATAAAAGCACACAATTCACACAAACCACAGTTCAACGAGTACACGCAACACCCACAATGAGGCACAAGCACACACAGACAACACGTCTCACATCGCACACTTAACTCGACCAAACGCACACAGAGCCTCTCAAACACAGCCAAACACAAATCACAATCACACACGCCGACCAGGCACGCCACATACGAAACCACATGCAAGACACACAACCAACAAAAACCCACATAGCGCACATTCCACTCACTACGCACCACACACGCAATCACGCACAGACACCCCACACTCATATCCACGCGCGGGCTGCACCACGCAAAACACACACACCCCAATCCCAAAATGTAACACCAGTCACAAGACACACACACACCAGACACATCAAAGCACATAATTGCTCACAAAAAAACACATGAACCACATTTCACAGAGTACACACAGCACACACAATGAGGCACACTAAACAGGCACAACCACACACAGACAACACATTTCACATCACACTCATCACAAGCAAACACCCACACACCCACTCAAACACAACCACTCACAATTCGCAATCACACACACGAAACACACACCACACACAGCACATGCAAAATGACATGCAAGAAATACACAAACCGCATCAGAAAGAACACCGAAATTATGAAACACACATTTCACACACTACACACATCGCGCAAAGCACGCATAAAACAGACAGCACACAGAGCCTCACAGAACACCCAATGCAAAGCACACAGCGTACATACAAAGCATGTCGGACACAACACACGATAATATCCCACACAACCCTTAAAATACACAGATGACACAGCACGCACACAATACGCCAAACAGATAAGAATACACACAACACACATGCCACTGAGAACGCCATACGTTGCACATCACGCAACACACGTGCGGTCACACCGCACATTCAACATGAAACAGAAAACCCTTCACAGACCACATAACATTCCCGACCATGAACACAACACGCAAACACAAGACACCAAACATGCAGCACACGAAGACACACTCCAAGCACACAACACCCAACACAGAACCATCCACAACCACGCCAGTCACACAGCACTCCACGGGGAAGTAAGTACACACGGAACACACACTACACACAACAAACCACCCAAACTGCACAAATCGCATACACAGCAGCCACAACACAGAAAGAGCACAACACACAGGAAACACACACACAACCACATAAACACCGCCACACACACTAAAATTTGCTATTTTAAAATCACAGACTTCAAAGCCGAAAACACACAATAACAGCATGCAAAACGTTACACAACACAGAAAGAATACACACACCATCACACACCGCCACAAAACACGCCCTACCATATACACAAAAGACAACGCACTTCACACATAACACAAAACCCAACACAAAGAAGGCGCACAGCAATGTGTGTGACATTAAGAGAGGCACATCAGTACGTTACCACAACACACGAAATAATACACAAATCACAGAATACATCACATAAGCACACACAAGCATCACACACAAATTGAACATCACAACTCACAGCACGCACAACAACCCTGCATTAACAACCAACACACACACCGACGCAACCACTACATGCCACACAGAAAGCCACACACACACACACACACACAACACACACTCAAGGAATCACCACAACAAACACAGGGAAACACCCGCAAACACAAAGGTATCGAGAACACACACACAAGCTCAACATGCGAACAGCACAACATAAGAACAACATACACCACAAACATCAAATGAGGCCCTCTGCACAAGCAAAACCACACACAGATAACACATCTCACCTCACACACACTCAACCACTCAAACACAACCACGCGCAAATCACAATCACACACGCGAAACACACACAACACTCACGAATCCGTAGACAAAACACACATAACCAGCAAAGGAGACGAATAGCACACGTCACGCACGACACGCTACACGCACAACCACACACAGACACACCACGCATACATCCTCACACGGGAGCACAACGCAGAACACCCACACAACACAGAAACACGCAACGCAATAGTCAGTACACACACCACACCCTCCAAGGCACGTAACCGCTCACAATACACACGAAGAACTGCACAGACTACGTACTGCACACACCAAGAGACACACTAAACAAGCACAACCGCACACAGTCAACACATTGCACATCATGTGAATAACTCAGCCAGACACACACACACACACACACACACACACAAACTCTAACACAACACGCAAATCACAATCACACACACACAAAACTGTCACAACCCATCCAAATCCACACGCAACTGACGCAAACACAAGCAACACACATATAACGCACAGCACACAGCACACCCAACCACAAGCATACAGTACAGAGCACACACAGACCCACCTGCAGACAGCACTACCAAACCCCACCCGCCGCACCCCACCCCACCCACACACACACCGAGCACAGGCACACAGCACGCCCGTCACAAGGCCGAATCAACATCACACGCAACGCTCTGATTGCACAGACCACCCAACATCTACCCGGTAGGTAAACACACAGAAGGCATATAGGCAGCACACACACAACCCAGAGCACAGTACATACCACGACAGCCCGAAGAAACACCAGACACATGTCACACTAAACTTTAGACTGGGAGCCACACACCACACAACACGGACAACCGCCGACAGATGAAAGGCATCATGAAAGGCAAAATATACATTGCACACAAAGACCCACTGGACGCACACAACATACCACACACAAATACCAGCATCGTACAAATAACACGCCACACAGTGGAAAATACACAGAACAGTGTACTCAACAAGCAGTAAGGAACCTCACACGTTACATACAAGATGCACACAGCACGGACAGCACACAACACACAGAAAACAAGCAAGACCCGCAGACCGTAGTCCCCACAACGCGAAACGCACAAGAACACGGCACACAGAGCGTACAACAGAGAATACGCACAGAATCACAAGAGAGCACCGCAAAGCACCAACCAACTACCATGTACCAACAACACATACAGCTCACTGCACCCACAGCGAACCCAGAAAACACAAAAGAGCTCAAGTGTATCGGCTTCTACCGCAATGTTTGCTAAGTGTTCTATGTCACATAGGAGCGAATTGCAGCGTAGCATTGTCTCAGGGAGGGTCTCCTCAGTGCACGGTGGATTGTTTCCCCAGCAAAGTCTGGCATAAGGCTCTCCTGCGGCAGTGTCTGACCCTTTGCTACAAAGGCATCCTCACGGCGTTGCTATGAACGGGACGAGGTGGCTCTTTGCGTCCTCTTGTAGCGCCCTCGGGAAACAAGGCCGTCCCAGAGGCTTGATTACAAACCTGCGGAGGAAACGGACAGGCAGGAGAGTCTGTCCCCAGTGCGCTTGAACGCAGAAGTCTCGCAACACCCAAACAGCACATCACACTGAACATCAAACCCCACACACACCGAGAACATAGCTGCACACTATACACCTGAAACACGGTTCTCAGAGTAGACACAACACACACAGTGAGGCTCACTGACCAAGCATGACCACACACAGTACACACATCACAAATTACACTCGTTACTCAAACAGCCAACCACACCTACAACCTGTCAAACACAACCACACACAAATCACACTCACACGTGCAAAACGAACACACCACGCATGCAACACATACAAACCCACACGCAACACACACGCGCACAAACCACAACGGAAACAACACCGAGTTTAGGCCACACACATTTCACACACTACCCACATCATTCCAAGCACACATAAAACGTACAGCACACAGAGCCTCCCAGAATGCGCAATGCCAGACGCACAACATATACACAGAGCATATCAGTCATAACACACATTTAATATCTCACACAACTTGCAAAACACACAGACCACGCAACACACACACAATATGCAACACACAGAGAATACACTCAACGAAACACAAGTCACAGAACAACACAGCACACAACACACACAAGCATCACACACAGAAATTAGCATCACAACTCGTAGCACACGCAACACCCTGCATCAGCAATGCGACGCACGCAGAACAACACAACCACTACATACCACACATAAAGCCACACACAACACACACTCAAGGAACAGCCACCGCACACACGAGAAGACACCCACAAACACATACATACAGAACACACAGAACCTCTCAGCACGCACACAGCGGAACATAGAAAACAACATACATCACAGGACATAAAAGCACACAATTCACACAAACCACAGTTCAACGAGTACACGCAACACCCACAATGAGGCACAAGCACACACAGACAACACGTCTCACATCGCACACTTAACTCGACCAAACGCACACAGAGCCTCTCAAACACAGCCAAACACAAATCACAATCACACACGCCGACCAGGCACGCCACATACGAAACCACATGCAAGACACACAACCAACAAAAACCCACATAGCGCACATTCCACTCACTACGCACCACACACGCAATCACGCACAGACACCCCACACTCATATCCACGCGCGGGCTGCACCACGCAAAACACACACACCCCAATCCCAAAATGTAACACCAGTCACAAGACACACACACACCAGACACATCAAAGCACATAATTGCTCACAAAAAAACACATGAACCACATTTCACAGAGTACACACAGCACACACAATGAGGCACACTAAACAGGCACAACCACACACAGACAACACATTTCACATCACACTCATCACAAGCAAACACCCACACACCCACTCAAACACAACCACTCACAATTCGCAATCACACACACGAAACACACACCACACACAGCACATGCAAAATGACATGCAAGAAATACACAAACCGCATCAGAAAGAACACCGAAATTATGAAACACACATTTCACACACTACACACATCGCGCAAAGCACGCATAAAACAGACAGCACACAGAGCCTCACAGAACACCCAATGCAAAGCACACAGCGTACATACAAAGCATGTCGGACACAACACACGATAATATCCCACACAACCCTTAAAATACACAGATGACACAGCACGCACACAATACGCCAAACAGATAAGAATACACACAACACACATGCCACTGAGAACGCCATACGTTGCACATCACGCAACACACGTGCGGTCACACCGCACATTCAACATGAAACAGAAAACCCTTCACAGACCACATAACATTCCCGACCATGAACACAACACGCAAACACAAGACACCAAACATGCAGCACACGAAGACACACTCCAAGCACACAACACCCAACACAGAACCATCCACAACCACGCCAGTCACACAGCACTCCACGGGGAAGTAAGTACACACGGAACACACACTACACACAACAAACCACCCAAACTGCACAAATCGCATACACAGCAGCCACAACACAGAAAGAGCACAACACACAGGAAACACACACACAACCACATAAACACCGCCACACACACTAAAATTTGCTATTTTAAAATCACAGACTTCAAAGCCGAAAACACACAATAACAGCATGCAAAACGTTACACAACACAGAAAGAATACACACACCATCACACACCGCCACAAAACACGCCCTACCATATACACAAAAGACAACGCACTTCACACATAACACAAAACCCAACACAAAGAAGGCGCACAGCAATGTGTGTGACATTAAGAGAGGCACATCAGTACGTTACCACAACACACGAAATAATACACAAATCACAGAATACATCACATAAGCACACACAAGCATCACACACAAATTGAACATCACAACTCACAGCACGCACAACAACCCTGCATTAACAACCAACACACACACCGACGCAACCACTACATGCCACACAGAAAGCCACACACACACACACACACACAACACACACTCAAGGAATCACCACAACAAACACAGGGAAACACCCGCAAACACAAAGGTATCGAGAACACACACACAAGCTCAACATGCGAACAGCACAACATATGAACAACATACACCACAAACATCAAATGAGGCCCTCTGCACAAGCAAAACCACACACAGATAACACATCTCACCTCACACACACTCAACCACTCAAACACAACCACGCGCAAATCACAATCACACACGCGAAACACACACAACACTCACGAATCCGTAGACAAAACACACATAACCAGCAAAGGAGACGAATAGCACACGTCACGCACGACACGCTACACGCACAACCACACACAGACACACCACGCATACATCCTCACACGGGAGCACAACGCAGAACACCCACACAACACAGAAACACGCAACGCAATAGTCAGTACACACACCACACCCTCCAAGGCACGTAACCGCTCACAATACACACGAAGAACTGCACAGACTACGTACTGCACACACCAAGAGACACACTAAACAAGCACAACCGCACACAGTCAACACATTGCACATCATGTGAATAACTCAGCCAGACACACACACACACACACACACACACACAAACTCTAACACAACACGCAAATCACAATCACACACACACAAAACTGTCACAACCCATCCAAATCCACACGCAACTGACGCAAACACAAGCAACACACATATAACGCACAGCACACAGCACACCCAACCACAAGCATACAGTACAGAGCACACACAGACCCACCTGCAGACAGCACTACCAAACCCCACCAGCCGCACCCCACCCCACCCACCCACACACCGAGCACAGGCACACAGCACGCCCGTCACAAGGCCGAATCAACATCACACGCAACGCTCTGATTGCACAGACCACCCAACATCTACCCGGTAGGTAAACACACAGAAGGCATATAGGCAGCACACACACAACCCAGAGCACAGTACATACCACGACAGCCCGAAGAAACACCAGACACATGTCACACTAAACTTTAGACTGGGAGCCACACACCACACAACACGGACAACCGCCGACAGATGAAAGGCATCATGAAAGGCAAAATATACATTGCACACAAAGACCCACTGGACGCACACAACATACCACACACAAATACCAGCATCGTACAAATAACACGCCACACAGTGGAAAATACACAGAACAGTGTACTCAACAAGCAGTAAGGAACCTCACACGTTACATACAAGATGCACACAGCACGGACAGCACACAACACACAGAAAACAAGCAAGACCCGCAGACCGTAGTCCCCACAACGCGAAACGCACAAGAACACGGCACACAGAGCGTACAACAGAGAATACGCACAGAATCACAAGAGAGCACCGCAAAGCACCAACCAACTACCATGTACCAACAACACATACAGCTCACTGCACCCACAGCGAACCCAGAAAACACAAAAGAGCTCAAGTGTATCGGCTTCTACCGCAATGTTTGCTAAGTGTTCTATGTCACATAGGAGCGAATTGCAGCGTAGCATTGTCTCAGGGAGGGTCTCCTCAGTGCACGGTGGATTGTTTCCCCAGCAAAGTCTGGCATAAGGCTCTCCTGCGGCAGTGTCTGACCCTTTGCTACAAAGGCATCCTCACGGCGTTGCTATGAACGGGACGAGGTGGCTCTTTGCGTCCTCTTGTAGCGCCCTCGGGAAACAAGGCCGTCCCAGAGGCTTGATTACAAACCTGCGGAGGAAACGGACAGGCAGGAGAGTCTGTCCCCAGTGCGCTTGAACGCAGAAGTCTCGCAACACCCAAACAGCACATCACACTGAACATCAAACCCCACACACACCGAGAACATAGCTGCACACTATACACCTGAAACACGGTTCTCAGAGTAGACACAACACACACAGTGAGGCTCACTGACCAAGCATGACCACACACAGTACACACATCACAAATTACACTCGTTACTCAAACAGCCAACCACACCTACAACCTGTCAAACACAACCACACACAAATCACACTCACACGTGCAAAACGAACACACCACGCATGCAACACATACAAACCCACACGCAACACACACGCGCACAAACCACAACGGAAACAACACCGAGTTTAGGCCACACACATTTCACACACTACCCACATCATTCCAAGCACACATAAAACGTACAGCACACAGAGCCTCCCAGAATGCGCAATGCCAGACGCACAACATATACACAGAGCATATCAGTCATAACACACATTTAATATCTCACACAACTTGCAAAACACACAGACCACGCAACACACACACAATATGCAACACACAGAGAATACACTCAACGAAACACAAGTCACAGAACAACACAGCACACAACACACACAAGCATCACACACAGAAATTAGCATCACAACTCGTAGCACACGCAACACCCTGCATCAGCAATGCGACGCACGCAGAACAACACAACCACTACATACCACACATAAAGCCACACACAACACACACTCAAGGAACAGCCACCGCACACACGAGAAGACACCCACAAACACATACATACAGAACACACAGAACCTCTCAGCACGCACACAGCGGAACATAGAAAACAACATACATCACAGGACATAAAAGCACACAATTCACACAAACCACAGTTCAACGAGTACACGCAACACCCACAATGAGGCACAAGCACACACAGACAACACGTCTCACATCGCACACTTAACTCGACCAAACGCACACAGAGCCTCTCAAACACAGCCAAACACAAATCACAATCACACACGCCGACCAGGCACGCCACATACGAAACCACATGCAAGACACACAACCAACAAAAACCCACATAGCGCACATTCCACTCACTACGCACCACACACGCAATCACGCACAGACACCCCACACTCATATCCACGCGCGGGCTGCACCACGCAAAACACACACACCCCAATCCCAAAATGTAACACCAGTCACAAGACACACACACACCAGACACATCAAAGCACATAATTGCTCACAAAAAAACACATGAACCACATTTCACAGAGTACACACAGCACACACAATGAGGCACACTAAACAGGCACAACCACACACAGACAACACATTTCACATCACACTCATCACAAGCAAACACCCACACACCCACTCAAACACAACCACTCACAATTCGCAATCACACACACGAAACACACACCACACACAGCACATGCAAAATGACATGCAAGAAATACACAAACCGCATCAGAAAGAACACCGAAATTATGAAACACACATTTCACACACTACACACATCGCGCAAAGCACGCATAAAACAGACAGCACACAGAGCCTCACAGAACACCCAATGCAAAGCACACAGCGTACATACAAAGCATGTCGGACACAACACACGATAATATCCCACACAACCCTTAAAATACACAGATGACACAGCACGCACACAATACGCCAAACAGATAAGAATACACACAACACACATGCCACTGAGAACGCCATACGTTGCACATCACGCAACACACGTGCGGTCACACCGCACATTCAACATGAAACAGAAAACCCTTCACAGACCACATAACATTCCCGACCATGAACACAACACGCAAACACAAGACACCAAACATGCAGCACACGAAGACACACTCCAAGCACACAACACCCAACACAGAACCATCCACAACCACGCCAGTCACACAGCACTCCACGGGGAAGTAAGTACACACGGAACACACACTACACACAACAAACCACCCAAACTGCACAAATCGCATACACAGCAGCCACAACACAGAAAGAGCACAACACACAGGAAACACACACACAACCACATAAACACCGCCACACACACTAAAATTTGCTATTTTAAAATCACAGACTTCAAAGCCGAAAACACACAATAACAGCATGCAAAACGTTACACAACACAGAAAGAATACACACACCATCACACACCGCCACAAAACACGCCCTACCATATACACAAAAGACAACGCACTTCACACATAACACAAAACCCAACACAAAGAAGGCGCACAGCAATGTGTGTGACATTAAGAGAGGCACATCAGTACGTTACCACAACACACGAAATAATACACAAATCACAGAATACATCACATAAGCACACACAAGCATCACACACAAATTGAACATCACAACTCACAGCACGCACAACAACCCTGCATTAACAACCAACACACACACCGACGCAACCACTACATGCCACACAGAAAGCCACACACACACACACACACACACAACACACACTCAAGGAATCACCACAACAAACACAGGGAAACACCCGCAAACACAAAGGTATCGAGAACACACACACAAGCTCAACATGCGAACAGCACAACATATGAACAACATACACCACAAACATCAAATGAGGCCCTCTGCACAAGCAAAACCACACACAGATAACACATCTCACCTCACACACACTCAACCACTCAAACACAACCACGCGCAAATCACAATCACACACGCGAAACACACACAACACTCACGAATCCGTAGACAAAACACACATAACCAGCAAAGGAGACGAATAGCACACGTCACGCACGACACGCTACACGCACAACCACACACAGACACACCACGCATACATCCTCACACGGGAGCACAACGCAGAACACCCACACAACACAGAAACACGCAACGCAATAGTCAGTACACACACCACACCCTCCAAGGCACGTAACCGCTCACAATACACACGAAGAACTGCACAGACTACGTACTGCACACACCAAGAGACACACTAAACAAGCACAACCGCACACAGTCAACACATTGCACATCATGTGAATAACTCAGCCAGACACACACACACACACACACACACACACAAACTCTAACACAACACGCAAATCACAATCACACACACACAAAACTGTCACAACCCATCCAAATCCACACGCAACTGACGCAAACACAAGCAACACACATATAACGCACAGCACACAGCACACCCAACCACAAGCATACAGTACAGAGCACACACAGACCCACCTGCAGACAGCACTACCAAACCCCACCCGCCGCACCCCACCCCACCCACACACACACCGAGCACAGGCACACAGCACGCCCGTCACAAGGCCGAATCAACATCACACGCAACGCTCTGA
Organism: Manis javanica; assembly: GCF_040802235.1. Lineage (NCBI taxonomy): Eukaryota > Metazoa > Chordata > Mammalia > Pholidota > Manidae > Manis > Manis javanica. Next base: position 29,491,112 of record NC_133156.1, on the reverse strand, counting down.
TTGCACAGACCACCCAACATCTACCCGGTAGGTAAACACACAGAAGGCATATAGGCAGCACACACACAACCCAGAGCACAGTACATACCACGACAGCCCGAAGAAACACCAGACACATGTCACACTAAACTTTAGACTGGGAGCCACACACCACACAACACGGACAACCGCCGACAGATGAAAGGCATCATGAAAGGCAAAATATACATTGCACACAAAGACCCACTGGACGCACACAACATACCACACACAAATACCAGCATCGTACAAATAACACGCCACACAGTGGAAAATACACAGAACAGTGTACTCAACAAGCAGTAAGGAACCTCACACGTTACATACAAGATGCACACAGCACGGACAGCACACAACACACAGAAAACAAGCAAGACCCGCAGACCGTAGTCCCCACAACGCGAAACGCACAAGAACACGGCACACAGAGCGTACAACAGAGAATACGCACAGAATCACAAGAGAGCACCGCAAAGCACCAACCAACTACCATGTACCAACAACACATACAGCTCACTGCACCCACAGCGAACCCAGAAAACACAAAAGAGCTCAAGTGTATCGGCTTCTACCGCAATGTTTGCTAAGTGTTCTATGTCACATAGGAGCGAATTGCAGCGTAGCATTGTCTCAGGGAGGGTCTCCTCAGTGCACGGTGGATTGTTTCCCCAGCAAAGTCTGGCATAAGGCTCTCCTGCGGCAGTGTCTGACCCTTTGCTACAAAGGCATCCTCACGGCGTTGCTATGAACGGGACGAGGTGGCTCTTTGCGTCCTCTTGTAGCGCCCTCGGGAAACAAGGCCGTCCCAGAGGCTTGATTACAAACCTGCGGAGGAAACGGACAGGCAGGAGAGTCTGTCCCCAGTGCGCTTGAACGCAGAAGTCTCGCAACACCCAAACAGCACATCACACTGAACATCAAACCCCACACACACCGAGAACATAGCTGCACACTATACACCTGAAACACGGTTCTCAGAGTAGACACAACACACACAGTGAGGCTCACTGACCAAGCATGACCACACACAGTACACACATCACAAATTACACTCGTTACTCAAACAGCCAACCACACCTACAACCTGTCAAACACAACCACACACAAATCACACTCACACGTGCAAAACGAACACACCACGCATGCAACACATACAAACCCACACGCAACACACACGCGCACAAACCACAACGGAAACAACACCGAGTTTAGGCCACACACATTTCACACACTACCCACATCATTCCAAGCACACATAAAACGTACAGCACACAGAGCCTCCCAGAATGCGCAATGCCAGACGCACAACATATACACAGAGCATATCAGTCATAACACACATTTAATATCTCACACAACTTGCAAAACACACAGACCACGCAACACACACACAATATGCAACACACAGAGAATACACTCAACGAAACACAAGTCACAGAACAACACAGCACACAACACACACAAGCATCACACACAGAAATTAGCATCACAACTCGTAGCACACGCAACACCCTGCATCAGCAATGCGACGCACGCAGAACAACACAACCACTACATACCACACATAAAGCCACACACAACACACACTCAAGGAACAGCCACCGCACACACGAGAAGACACCCACAAACACATACATACAGAACACACAGAACCTCTCAGCACGCACACAGCGGAACATAGAAAACAACATACATCACAGGACATAAAAGCACACAATTCACACAAACCACAGTTCAACGAGTACACGCAACACCCACAATGAGGCACAAGCACACACAGACAACACGTCTCACATCGCACACTTAACTCGACCAAACGCACACAGAGCCTCTCAAACACAGCCAAACACAAATCACAATCACACACGCCGACCAGGCACGCCACATACGAAACCACATGCAAGACACACAACCAACAAAAACCCACATAGCGCACATTCCACTCACTACGCACCACACACGCAATCACGCACAGACACCCCACACTCATATCCACGCGCGGGCTGCACCACGCAAAACACACACACCCCAATCCCAAAATGTAACACCAGTCACAAGACACACACACACCAGACACATCAAAGCACATAATTGCTCACAAAAAAACACATGAACCACATTTCACAGAGTACACACAGCACACACAATGAGGCACACTAAACAGGCACAACCACACACAGACAACACATTTCACATCACACTCATCACAAGCAAACACCCACACACCCACTCAAACACAACCACTCACAATTCGCAATCACACACACGAAACACACACCACACACAGCACATGCAAAATGACATGCAAGAAATACACAAACCGCATCAGAAAGAACACCGAAATTATGAAACACACATTTCACACACTACACACATCGCGCAAAGCACGCATAAAACAGACAGCACACAGAGCCTCACAGAACACCCAATGCAAAGCACACAGCGTACATACAAAGCATGTCGGACACAACACACGATAATATCCCACACAACCCTTAAAATACACAGATGACACAGCACGCACACAATACGCCAAACAGATAAGAATACACACAACACACATGCCACTGAGAACGCCATACGTTGCACATCACGCAACACACGTGCGGTCACACCGCACATTCAACATGAAACAGAAAACCCTTCACAGACCACATAACATTCCCGACCATGAACACAACACGCAAACACAAGACACCAAACATGCAGCACACGAAGACACACTCCAAGCACACAACACCCAACACAGAACCATCCACAACCACGCCAGTCACACAGCACTCCACGGGGAAGTAAGTACACACGGAACACACACTACACACAACAAACCACCCAAACTGCACAAATCGCATACACAGCAGCCACAACACAGAAAGAGCACAACACACAGGAAACACACACACAACCACATAAACACCGCCACACACACTAAAATTTGCTATTTTAAAATCACAGACTTCAAAGCCGAAAACACACAATAACAGCATGCAAAACGTTACACAACACAGAAAGAATACACACACCATCACACACCGCCACAAAACACGCCCTACCATATACACAAAAGACAACGCACTTCACACATAACACAAAACCCAACACAAAGAAGGCGCACAGCAATGTGTGTGACATTAAGAGAGGCACATCAGTACGTTACCACAACACACGAAATAATACACAAATCACAGAATACATCACATAAGCACACACAAGCATCACACACAAATTGAACATCACAACTCACAGCACGCACAACAACCCTGCATTAACAACCAACACACACACCGACGCAACCACTACATGCCACACAGAAAGCCACACACACACACACACACACAACACACACTCAAGGAATCACCACAACAAACACAGGGAAACACCCGCAAACACAAAGGTATCGAGAACACACACACAAGCTCAACATGCGAACAGCACAACATAAGAACAACATACACCACAAACATCAAATGAGGCCCTCTGCACAAGCAAAACCACACACAGATAACACATCTCACCTCACACACACTCAACCACTCAAACACAACCACGCGCAAATCACAATCACACACGCGAAACACACACAACACTCACGAATCCGTAGACAAAACACACATAACCAGCAAAGGAGACGAATAGCACACGTCACGCACGACACGCTACACGCACAACCACACACAGACACACCACGCATACATCCTCACACGGGAGCACAACGCAGAACACCCACACAACACAGAAACACGCAACACAATAGTCAGTACACACACCACACCCTCCAAGGCACGTAACCGCTCACAATACACACGAAGAACTGCACAGACTACGTACTGCACACACCAAGAGACACACTAAACAAGCACAACCGCACACAGTCAACACATTGCACATCATGTGAATAACTCAGCCAGACACACACACACACACACACACACACAAACTCTAACACAACACGCAAATCACAATCACACACACACAAAACTGTCACAACCCATCCAAATCCACACGCAACTGACGCAAACACAAGCAACACACATATAACGCACAGCACACAGCACACCCAACCACAAGCATACAGTACAGAGCACACACAGACCCACCTGCAGACAGCACTACCAAACCCCACCCGCCGCACCCCACCCCACCCACACACACACCGAGCACAGGCACACAGCACGCCCGTCACAAGGCCGAATCAACATCACACGCAACGCTCTGATTGCACAGACCACCCAACATCTACCCGGTAGGTAAACACACAGAAGGCATATAGGCAGCACACACACAACCCAGAGCACAGTACATACCACGACAGCCCGAAGAAACACCAGACACATGTCACACTAAACTTTAGACTGGGAGCCACACACCACACAACACGGACAACCGCCGACAGATGAAAGGCATCATGAAAGGCAAAATATACATTGCACACAAAGACCCACTGGACGCACACAACATACCACACACAAATACCAGCATCGTACAAATAACACGCCACACAGTGGAAAATACACAGAACAGTGTACTCAACAAGCAGTAAGGAACCTCACACGTTACATACAAGATGCACACAGCACGGACAGCACACAACACACAGAAAACAAGCAAGACCCGCAGACCGTAGTCCCCACAACGCGAAACGCACAAGAACACGGCACACAGAGCGTACAACAGAGAATACGCACAGAATCACAAGAGAGCACCGCAAAGCACCAACCAACTACCATGTACCAACAACACATACAGCTCACTGCACCCACAGCGAACCCAGAAAACACAAAAGAGCTCAAGTGTATCGGCTTCTACCGCAATGTTTGCTAAGTGTTCTATGTCACATAGGAGCGAATTGCAGCGTAGCATTGTCTCAGGGAGGGTCTCCTCAGTGCACGGTGGATTGTTTCCCCAGCAAAGTCTGGCATAAGGCTCTCCTGCGGCAGTGTCTGACCCTTTGCTACAAAGGCATCCTCACGGCGTTGCTATGAACGGGACGAGGTGGCTCTTTGCGTCCTCTTGTAGCGCCCTCGGGAAACAAGGCCGTCCCAGAGGCTTGATTACAAACCTGCGGAGGAAACGGACAGGCAGGAGAGTCTGTCCCCAGTGCGCTTGAACGCAGAAGTCTCGCAACACCCAAACAGCACATCACACTGAACATCAAACCCCACACACACCGAGAACATAGCTGCACACTATACACCTGAAACACGGTTCTCAGAGTAGACACAACACACACAGTGAGGCTCACTGACCAAGCATGACCACACACAGTACACACATCACAAATTACACTCGTTACTCAAACAGCCAACCACACCTACAACCTGTCAAACACAACCACACACAAATCACACTCACACGTGCAAAACGAACACACCACGCATGCAACACATACAAACCCACACGCAACACACACGCGCACAAACCACAACGGAAACAACACCGAGTTTAGGCCACACACATTTCACACACTACCCACATCATTCCAAGCACACATAAAACGTACAGCACACAGAGCCTCCCAGAATGCGCAATGCCAGACGCACAACATATACACAGAGCATATCAGTCATAACACACATTTAATATCTCACACAACTTGCAAAACACACAGACCACGCAACACACACACAATATGCAACACACAGAGAATACACTCAACGAAACACAAGTCACAGAACAACACAGCACACAACACACACAAGCATCACACACAGAAATTAGCATCACAACTCGTAGCACACGCAACACCCTGCATCAGCAATGCGACGCACGCAGAACAACACAACCACTACATACCACACATAAAGCCACACACAACACACACTCAAGGAACAGCCACCGCACACACGAGAAGACACCCACAAACACATACATACAGAACACACAGAACCTCTCAGCACGCACACAGCGGAACATAGAAAACAACATACATCACAGGACATAAAAGCACACAATTCACACAAACCACAGTTCAACGAGTACACGCAACACCCACAATGAGGCACAAGCACACACAGACAACACGTCTCACATCGCACACTTAACTCGACCAAACGCACACAGAGCCTCTCAAACACAGCCAAACACAAATCACAATCACACACGCCGACCAGGCACGCCACATACGAAACCACATGCAAGACACACAACCAACAAAAACCCACATAGCGCACATTCCACTCACTACGCACCACACACGCAATCACGCACAGACACCCCACACTCATATCCACGCGCGGGCTGCACCACGCAAAACACACACACCCCAATCCCAAAATGTAACACCAGTCACAAGACACACACACACCAGACACATCAAAGCACATAATTGCTCACAAAAAAACACATGAACCACATTTCACAGAGTACACACAGCACACACAATGAGGCACACTAAACAGGCACAACCACACACAGACAACACATTTCACATCACACTCATCACAAGCAAACACCCACACACCCACTCAAACACAACCACTCACAATTCGCAATCACACACACGAAACACACACCACACACAGCACATGCAAAATGACATGCAAGAAATACACAAACCGCATCAGAAAGAACACCGAAATTATGAAACACACATTTCACACACTACACACATCGCGCAAAGCACGCATAAAACAGACAGCACACAGAGCCTCACAGAACACCCAATGCAAAGCACACAGCGTACATACAAAGCATGTCGGACACAACACACGATAATATCCCACACAACCCTTAAAATACACAGATGACACAGCACGCACACAATACGCCAAACAGATAAGAATACACACAACACACATGCCACTGAGAACGCCATACGTTGCACATCACGCAACACACGTGCGGTCACACCGCACATTCAACATGAAACAGAAAACCCTTCACAGACCACATAACATTCCCGACCATGAACACAACACGCAAACACAAGACACCAAACATGCAGCACACGAAGACACACTCCAAGCACACAACACCCAACACAGAACCATCCACAACCACGCCAGTCACACAGCACTCCACGGGGAAGTAAGTACACACGGAACACACACTACACACAACAAACCACCCAAACTGCACAAATCGCATACACAGCAGCCACAACACAGAAAGAGCACAACACACAGGAAACACACACACAACCACATAAACACCGCCACACACACTAAAATTTGCTATTTTAAAATCACAGACTTCAAAGCCGAAAACACACAATAACAGCATGCAAAACGTTACACAACACAGAAAGAATACACACACCATCACACACCGCCACAAAACACGCCCTACCATATACACAAAAGACAACGCACTTCACACATAACACAAAACCCAACACAAAGAAGGCGCACAGCAATGTGTGTGACATTAAGAGAGGCACATCAGTACGTTACCACAACACACGAAATAATACACAAATCACAGAATACATCACATAAGCACACACAAGCATCACACACAAATTGAACATCACAACTCACAGCACGCACAACAACCCTGCATTAACAACCAACACACACACCGACGCAACCACTACATGCCACACAGAAAGCCACACACACACACACACACACACAACACACACTCAAGGAATCACCACAACAAACACAGGGAAACACCCGCAAACACAAAGGTATCGAGAACACACACACAAGCTCAACATGCGAACAGCACAACATATGAACAACATACACCACAAACATCAAATGAGGCCCTCTGCACAAGCAAAACCACACACAGATAACACATCTCACCTCACACACACTCAACCACTCAAACACAACCACGCGCAAATCACAATCACACACGCGAAACACACACAACACTCACGAATCCGTAGACAAAACACACATAACCAGCAAAGGAGACGAATAGCACACGTCACGCACGACACGCTACACGCACAACCACACACAGACACACCACGCATACATCCTCACACGGGAACACAACGCAGAACACCCACACAACACAGAAACACGCAACGCAATAGTCAGTACACACACCACACCCTCCAAGGCACGTAACCGCTCACAATACACACGAAGAACTGCACAGACTACGTACTGCACACACCAAGAGACACACTAAACAAGCACAACCGCACACAGTCAACACATTGCACATCATGTGAATAACTCAGCCAGACACACACACACACACACACACACACACACAAACTCTAACACAACACGCAAATCACAATCACACACACACAAAACTGTCACAACCCATCCAAATCCACACGCAACTGACGCAAACACAAGCAACACACATATAACGCACAGCACACAGCACACCCAACCACAAGCATACAGTACAGAGCACACACAGACCCACCTGCAGACAGCACTACCAAACCCCACCCGCCGCACCCCACCCCACCCACACACACACCGAGCACAGGCACACAGCACGCCCGTCACAAGGCCGAATCAACATCACACGCAACGCTCTGATTGCACAGACCACCCAACATCTACCCGGTAGGTAAACACACAGAAGGCATATAGGCAGCACACACACAACCCAGAGCACAGTACATACCACGACAGCCCGAAGAAACACCAGACACATGTCACACTAAACTTTAGACTGGGAGCCACACACCACACAACACGGACAACCGCCGACAGATGAAAGGCATCATGAAAGGCAAAATATACATTGCACACAAAGACCCACTGGACGCACACAACATACCACACACAAATACCAGCATCGTACAAATAACACGCCACACAGTGGAAAATACACAGAACAGTGTACTCAACAAGCAGTAAGGAACCTCACACGTTACATACAAGATGCACACAGCACGGACAGCACACAACACACAGAAAACAAGCAAGACCCGCAGACCGTAGTCCCCACAACGCGAAACGCACAAGAACACGGCACACAGAGCGTACAACAGAGAATACGCACAGAATCACAAGAGAGCACCGCAAAGCACCAACCAACTACCATGTACCAACAACACATACAGCTCACTGCACCCACAGCGAACCCAGAAAACACAAAAGAGCTCAAGTGTATCGGCTTCTACCGCAATGTTTGCTAAGTGTTCTATGTCACATAGGAGCGAATTGCAGCGTAGCATTGTCTCAGGGAGGGTCTCCTCAGTGCACGGTGGATTGTTTCCCCAGCAAAGTCTGGCATAAGGCTCTCCTGCGGCAGTGTCTGACCCTTTGCTACAAAGGCATCCTCACGGCGTTGCTATGAACGGGACGAGGTGGCTCTTTGCGTCCTCTTGTAGCGCCCTCGGGAAACAAGGCCGTCCCAGAGGCTTGATTACAAACCTGCGGAGGAAACGGACAGGCAGGAGAGTCTGTCCCCAGTGCGCTTGAACGCAGAAGTCTCGCAACACCCAAACAGCACATCACACTGAACATCAAACCCCACACACACCGAGAACATAGCTGCACACTATACACCTGAAACACGGTTCTCAGAGTAGACACAACACACACAGTGAGGCTCACTGACCAAGCATGACCACACACAGTACACACATCACAAATTACACTCGTTACTCAAACAGCCAACCACACCTACAACCTGTCAAACACAACCACACACAAATCACACTCACACGTGCAAAACGAACACACCACGCATGCAACACATACAAACCCACACGCAACACACACGCGCACAAACCACAACGGAAACAACACCGAGTTTAGGCCACACACATTTCACACACTACCCACATCATTCCAAGCACACATAAAACGTACAGCACACAGAGCCTCCCAGAATGCGCAATGCCAGACGCACAACATATACACAGAGCATATCAGTCATAACACACATTTAATATCTCACACAACTTGCAAAACACACAGACCACGCAACACACACACAATATGCAACACACAGAGAATACACTCAACGAAACACAAGTCACAGAACAACACAGCACACAACACACACAAGCATCACACACAGAAATTAGCATCACAACTCGTAGCACACGCAACACCCTGCATCAGCAATGCGACGCACGCAGAACAACACAACCACTACATACCACACATAAAGCCACACACAACACACACTCAAGGAACAGCCACCGCACACACGAGAAGACACCCACAAACACATACATACAGAACACACAGAACCTCTCAGCACGCACACAGCGGAACATAGAAAACAACATACATCACAGGACATAAAAGCACACAATTCACACAAACCACAGTTCAACGAGTACACGCAACACCCACAATGAGGCACAAGCACACACAGACAACACGTCTCACATCGCACACTTAACTCGACCAAACGCACACAGAGCCTCTCAAACACAGCCAAACACAAATCACAATCACACACGCCGACCAGGCACGCCACATACGAAACCACATGCAAGACACACAACCAACAAAAACCCACATAGCGCACATTCCACTCACTACGCACCACACACGCAATCACGCACAGACACCCCACACTCATATCCACGCGCGGGCTGCACCACGCAAAACACACACACCCCAATCCCAAAATGTAACACCAGTCACAAGACACACACACACCAGACACATCAAAGCACATAATTGCTCACAAAAAAACACATGAACCACATTTCACAGAGTACACACAGCACACACAATGAGGCACACTAAACAGGCACAACCACACACAGACAACACATTTCACATCACACTCATCACAAGCAAACACCCACACACCCACTCAAACACAACCACTCACAATTCGCAATCACACACACGAAACACACACCACACACAGCACATGCAAAATGACATGCAAGAAATACACAAACCGCATCAGAAAGAACACCGAAATTATGAAACACACATTTCACACACTACACACATCGCGCAAAGCACGCATAAAACAGACAGCACACAGAGCCTCACAGAACACCCAATGCAAAGCACACAGCGTACATACAAAGCATGTCGGACACAACACACGATAATATCCCACACAACCCTTAAAATACACAGATGACACAGCACGCACACAATACGCCAAACAGATAAGAATACACACAACACACATGCCACTGAGAACGCCATACGTTGCACATCACGCAACACACGTGCGGTCACACCGCACATTCAACATGAAACAGAAAACCCTTCACAGACCACATAACATTCCCGACCATGAACACAACACGCAAACACAAGACACCAAACATGCAGCACACGAAGACACACTCCAAGCACACAACACCCAACACAGAACCATCCACAACCACGCCAGTCACACAGCACTCCACGGGGAAGTAAGTACACACGGAACACACACTACACACAACAAACCACCCAAACTGCACAAATCGCATACACAGCAGCCACAACACAGAAAGAGCACAACACACAGGAAACACACACACAACCACATAAACACCGCCACACACACTAAAATTTGCTATTTTAAAATCACAGACTTCAAAGCCGAAAACACACAATAACAGCATGCAAAACGTTACACAACACAGAAAGAATACACACACCATCACACACCGCCACAAAACACGCCCTACCATATACACAAAAGACAACGCACTTCACACATAACACAAAACCCAACACAAAGAAGGCGCACAGCAATGTGTGTGACATTAAGAGAGGCACATCAGTACGTTACCACAACACACGAAATAATACACAAATCACAGAATACATCACATAAGCACACACAAGCATCACACACAAATTGAACATCACAACTCACAGCACGCACAACAACCCTGCATTAACAACCAACACACACACCGACGCAACCACTACATGCCACACAGAAAGCCACACACACACACACACACACAACACACACTCAAGGAATCACCACAACAAACACAGGGAAACACCCGCAAACACAAAGGTATCGAGAACACACACACAAGCTCAACATGCGAACAGCACAACATAAGAACAACATACACCACAAACATCAAATGAGGCCCTCTGCACAAGCAAAACCACACACAGATAACACATCTCACCTCACACACACTCAACCACTCAAACACAACCACGCGCAAATCACAATCACACACGCGAAACACACACAACACTCACGAATCCGTAGACAAAACACACATAACCAGCAAAGGAGATGAATAGCACACGTCACGCACGACACGCTACACGCACAACCACACACAGACAAACCACGCATACATCCTCACACGGGAGCACAACGCAGAACACCCACACAACACAGAAACACGCAACACAATAGTCAGTACACACACCACACCCTCCAAGGCACGTAACCGCTCACAATACACACGAAGAACTGCACAGACTACGTACTGCACACACCAAGAGACACACTAAACAAGCACAACCGCACACAGTCAACACATTGCACATCATGTGAATAACTCAGCCAGACACACACACACACACACACACACACAAACTCTAACACAACACGCAAATCACAATCACACACACACAAAACTGTCACAACCCATCCAAATCCACACGCAACTGACGCAAACACAAGCAACACACATATAACGCACAGCACACAGCACACCCAACCACAAGCATACAGTACAGAGCACACACAGACCCACCTGCAGACAGCACTACCAAACCCCACCCGCCGCACCCCACCCCACCCACACACACACCGAGCACAGGCACACAGCACGCCCGTCACAAGGCCGAATCAACATCACACGCAACGCTCTGATTGCACAGACCACCCAACATCTACCCGGTAGGTAAACACACAGAAGGCATATAGGCAGCACACACACAACCCAGAGCACAGTACATACCACGACAGCCCGAAGAAACACCAGACACATGTCACACTAAACTTTAGACTGGGAGCCACACACCACACAACACGGACAACCGCCGACAGATGAAAGGCATCATGAAAGGCAAAATATACATTGCACACAAAGACCCACTGGACGCACACAACATACCACACACAAATACCAGCATCGTACAAATAACACGCCACACAGTGGAAAATACACAGAACAGTGTACTCAACAAGCAGTAAGGAACCTCACACGTTACATACAAGATGCACACAGCACGGACAGCACACAACACACAGAAAACAAGCAAGACCCGCAGACCGTAGTCCCCACAACGCGAAACGCACAAGAACACGGCACACAGAGCGTACAACAGAGAATACGCACAGAATCACAAGAGAGCACCGCAAAGCACCAACCAACTACCATGTACCAACAACACATACAGCTCACTGCACCCACAGCGAACCCAGAAAACACAAAAGAGCTCAAGTGTATCGGCTTCTACCGCAATGTTTGCTAAGTGTTCTATGTCACATAGGAGCGAATTGCAGCGTAGCATTGTCTCAGGGAGGGTCTCCTCAGTGCACGGTGGATTGTTTCCCCAGCAAAGTCTGGCATAAGGCTCTCCTGCGGCAGTGTCTGACCCTTTGCTACAAAGGCATCCTCACGGCGTTGCTATGAACGGGACGAGGTGGCTCTTTGCGTCCTCTTGTAGCGCCCTCGGGAAACAAGGCCGTCCCAGAGGCTTGATTACAAACCTGCGGAGGAAACGGACAGGCAGGAGAGTCTGTCCCCAGTGCGCTTGAACGCAGAAGTCTCGCAACACCCAAACAGCACATCACACTGAACATCAAACCCCACACACACCGAGAACATAGCTGCACACTATACACCTGAAACACGGTTCTCAGAGTAGACACAACACACACAGTGAGGCTCACTGACCAAGCATGACCACACACAGTACACACATCACAAATTACACTCGTTACTCAAACAGCCAACCACACCTACAACCTGTCAAACACAACCACACACAAATCACACTCACACGTGCAAAACGAACACACCACGCATGCAACACATACAAACCCACACGCAACACACACGCGCACAAACCACAACGGAAACAACACCGAGTTTAGGCCACACACATTTCACACACTACCCACATCATTCCAAGCACACATAAAACGTACAGCACACAGAGCCTCCCAGAATGCGCAATGCCAGACGCACAACATATACACAGAGCATATCAGTCATAACACACATTTAATATCTCACACAACTTGCAAAACACACAGACCACGCAACACACACACAATATGCAACACACAGAGAATACACTCAACGAAACACAAGTCACAGAACAACACAGCACACAACACACACAAGCATCACACACAGAAATTAGCATCACAACTCGTAGCACACGCAACACCCTGCATCAGCAATGCGACGCACGCAGAACAACACAACCACTACATACCACACATAAAGCCACACACAACACACACTCAAGGAACAGCCACCGCACACACGAGAAGACACCCACAAACACATACATACAGAACACACAGAACCTCTCAGCACGCACACAGCGGAACATAGAAAACAACATACATCACAGGACATAAAAGCACACAATTCACACAAACCACAGTTCAACGAGTACACGCAACACCCACAATGAGGCACAAGCACACACAGACAACACGTCTCACATCGCACACTTAACTCGACCAAACGCACACAGAGCCTCTCAAACACAGCCAAACACAAATCACAATCACACACGCCGACCAGGCACGCCACATACGAAACCACATGCAAGACACACAACCAACAAAAACCCACATAGCGCACATTCCACTCACTACGCACCACACACGCAATCACGCACAGACACCCCACACTCATATCCACGCGCGGGCTGCACCACGCAAAACACACACACCCCAATCCCAAAATGTAACACCAGTCACAAGACACACACACACCAGACACATCAAAGCACATAATTGCTCACAAAAAAACACATGAACCACATTTCACAGAGTACACACAGCACACACAATGAGGCACACTAAACAGGCACAACCACACACAGACAACACATTTCACATCACACTCATCACAAGCAAACACCCACACACCCACTCAAACACAACCACTCACAATTCGCAATCACACACACGAAACACACACCACACACAGCACATGCAAAATGACATGCAAGAAATACACAAACCGCATCAGAAAGAACACCGAAATTATGAAACACACATTTCACACACTACACACATCGCGCAAAGCACGCATAAAACAGACAGCACACAGAGCCTCACAGAACACCCAATGCAAAGCACACAGCGTACATACAAAGCATGTCGGACACAACACACGATAATATCCCACACAACCCTTAAAATACACAGATGACACAGCACGCACACAATACGCCAAACAGATAAGAATACACACAACACACATGCCACTGAGAACGCCATACGTTGCACATCACGCAACACACGTGCGGTCACACCGCACATTCAACATGAAACAGAAAACCCTTCACAGACCACATAACATTCCCGACCATGAACACAACACGCAAACACAAGACACCAAACATGCAGCACACGAAGACACACTCCAAGCACACAACACCCAACACAGAACCATCCACAACCACGCCAGTCACACAGCACTCCACGGGGAAGTAAGTACACACGGAACACACACTACACACAACAAACCACCCAAACTGCACAAATCGCATACACAGCAGCCACAACACAGAAAGAGCACAACACACAGGAAACACACACACAACCACATAAACACCGCCACACACACTAAAATTTGCTATTTTAAAATCACAGACTTCAAAGCCGAAAACACACAATAACAGCATGCAAAACGTTACACAACACAGAAAGAATACACACACCATCACACACCGCCACAAAACACGCCCTACCATATACACAAAAGACAACGCACTTCACACATAACACAAAACCCAACACAAAGAAGGCGCACAGCAATGTGTGTGACATTAAGAGAGGCACATCAGTACGTTACCACAACACACGAAATAATACACAAATCACAGAATACATCACATAAGCACACACAAGCATCACACACAAATTGAACATCACAACTCACAGCACGCACAACAACCCTGCATTAACAACCAACACACACACCGACGCAACCACTACATGCCACACAGAAAGCCACACACACACACACACACACAACACACACTCAAGGAATCACCACAACAAACACAGGGAAACACCCGCAAACACAAAGGTATCGAGAACACACACACAAGCTCAACATGCGAACAGCACAACATAAGAACAACATACACCACAAACATCAAATGAGGCCCTCTGCACAAGCAAAACCACACACAGATAACACATCTCACCTCACACACACTCAACCACTCAAACACAACCACGCGCAAATCACAATCACACACGCGAAACACACACAACACTCACGAATCCGTAGACAAAACACACATAACCAGCAAAGGAGATGAATAGCACACGTCACGCACGACACGCTACACGCACAACCACACACAGACAAACCACGCATACATCCTCACACGGGAGCACAACGCAGAACACCCACACAACACAGAAACACGCAACACAATAGTCAGTACACACACCACACCCTCCAAGGCACGTAACCGCTCACAATACACACGAAGAACTGCACAGACTACGTACTGCACACACCAAGAGACACACTAAACAAGCACAACCGCACACAGTCAACACATTGCACATCATGTGAATAACTCAGCCAGACACACACACACACACACACACACACACACACACACACACAAACTCTAACACAACACGCAAATCACAATCACACACACACAAAACTGTCACAACCCATCCAAATCCACACGCAACTGACGCAAACACAAGCAACACACATATAACGCACAGCACACAGCACACCCAACCACAAGCATACAGTACAGAGCACACACAGACCCACCTGCAGACAGCACTACCAAACCCCACCCGCCGCACCCCACCCCACCCACACACACACCGAGCACAGGCACACAGCACGCCCGTCACAAGGCCGAATCAACATCACACGCAACGCTCTGATTGCACAGACCACCCAACATCTACCCGGTAGGTAAACACACAGAAGGCATATAGGCAGCACACACACAACCCAGAGCACAGTACATACCACGACAGCCCGAAGAAACACCAGACACATGTCACACTAAACTTTAGACTGGGAGCCACACACCACACAACACGGACAACCGCCGACAGATGAAAGGCATCATGAAAGGCAAAATATACATTGCACACAAAGACCCACTGGACGCACACAACATACCACACACAAATACCAGCATCGTACAAATAACACGCCACACAGTGGAAAATACACAGAACAGTGTACTCAACAAGCAGTAAGGAACCTCACACGTTACATACAAGATGCACACAGCACGGACAGCACACAACACACAGAAAACAAGCAAGACCCGCAGACCGTAGTCCCCACAACGCGAAACGCACAAGAACACGGCACACAGAGCGTACAACAGAGAATACGCACAGAATCACAAGAGAGCACCGCAAAGCACCAACCAACTACCATGTACCAACAACACATACAGCTCACTGCACCCACAGCGAACCCAGAAAACACAAAAGAGCTCAAGTGTATCGGCTTCTACCGCAATGTTTGCTAAGTGTTCTATGTCACATAGGAGCGAATTGCAGCGTAGCATTGTCTCAGGGAGGGTCTCCTCAGTGCACGGTGGATTGTTTCCCCAGCAAAGTCTGGCATAAGGCTCTCCTGCGGCAGTGTCTGACCCTTTGCTACAAAGGCATCCTCACGGCGTTGCTATGAACGGGACGAGGTGGCTCTTTGCGTCCTCTTGTAGCGCCCTCGGGAAACAAGGCCGTCCCAGAGGCTTGATTACAAACCTGCGGAGGAAACGGACAGGCAGGAGAGTCTGTCCCCAGTGCGCTTGAACGCAGAAGTCTCGCAACACCCAAACAGCACATCACACTGAACATCAAACCCCACACACACCGAGAACATAGCTGCACACTATACACCTGAAACACGGTTCTCAGAGTAGACACAACACACACAGTGAGGCTCACTGACCAAGCATGACCACACACAGTACACACATCACAAATTACACTCGTTACTCAAACAGCCAACCACACCTACAACCTGTCAAACACAACCACACACAAATCACACTCACACGTGCAAAACGAACACACCACGCATGCAACACATACAAACCCACACGCAACACACACGCGCACAAACCACAACGGAAACAACACCGAGTTTAGGCCACACACATTTCACACACTACCCACATCATTCCAAGCACACATAAAACGTACAGCACACAGAGCCTCCCAGAATGCGCAATGCCAGACGCACAACATATACACAGAGCATATCAGTCATAACACACATTTAATATCTCACACAACTTGCAAAACACACAGACCACGCAACACACACACAATATGCAACACACAGAGAATACACTCAACGAAACACAAGTCACAGAACAACACAGCACACAACACACACAAGCATCACACACAGAAATTAGCATCACAACTCGTAGCACACGCAACACCCTGCATCAGCAATGCGACGCACGCAGAACAACACAACCACTACATACCACACATAAAGCCACACACAACACACACTCAAGGAACAGCCACCGCACACACGAGAAGACACCCACAAACACATACATACAGAACACACAGAACCTCTCAGCACGCACACAGCGGAACATAGAAAACAACATACATCACAGGACATAAAAGCACACAATTCACACAAACCACAGTTCAACGAGTACACGCAACACCCACAATGAGGCACAAGCACACACAGACAACACGTCTCACATCGCACACTTAACTCGACCAAACGCACACAGAGCCTCTCAAACACAGCCAAACACAAATCACAATCACACACGCCGACCAGGCACGCCACATACGAAACCACATGCAAGACACACAACCAACAAAAACCCACATAGCGCACATTCCACTCACTACGCACCACACACGCAATCACGCACAGACACCCCACACTCATATCCACGCGCGGGCTGCACCACGCAAAACACACACACCCCAATCCCAAAATGTAACACCAGTCACAAGACACACACACACCAGACACATCAAAGCACATAATTGCTCACAAAAAAACACATGAACCACATTTCACAGAGTACACACAGCACACACAATGAGGCACACTAAACAGGCACAACCACACACAGACAACACATTTCACATCACACTCATCACAAGCAAACACCCACACACCCACTCAAACACAACCACTCACAATTCGCAATCACACACACGAAACACACACCACACACAGCACATGCAAAATGACATGCAAGAAATACACAAACCGCATCAGAAAGAACACCGAAATTATGAAACACACATTTCACACACTACACACATCGCGCAAAGCACGCATAAAACAGACAGCACACAGAGCCTCACAGAACACCCAATGCAAAGCACACAGCGTACATACAAAGCATGTCGGACACAACACACGATAATATCCCACACAACCCTTAAAATACACAGATGACACAGCACGCACACAATACGCCAAACAGATAAGAATACACACAACACACATGCCACTGAGAACGCCATACGTTGCACATCACGCAACACACGTGCGGTCACACCGCACATTCAACATGAAACAGAAAACCCTTCACAGACCACATAACATTCCCGACCATGAACACAACACGCAAACACAAGACACCAAACATGCAGCACACGAAGACACACTCCAAGCACACAACACCCAACACAGAACCATCCACAACCACGCCAGTCACACAGCACTCCACGGGGAAGTAAGTACACACGGAACACACACTACACACAACAAACCACCCAAACTGCACAAATCGCATACACAGCAGCCACAACACAGAAAGAGCACAACACACAGGAAACACACACACAACCACATAAACACCGCCACACACACTAAAATTTGCTATTTTAAAATCACAGACTTCAAAGCCGAAAACACACAATAACAGCATGCAAAACGTTACACAACACAGAAAGAATACACACACCATCACACACCGCCACAAAACACGCCCTACCATATACACAAAAGACAACGCACTTCACACATAACACAAAACCCAACACAAAGAAGGCGCACAGCAATGTGTGTGACATTAAGAGAGGCACATCAGTACGTTACCACAACACACGAAATAATACACAAATCACAGAATACATCACATAAGCACACACAAGCATCACACACAAATTGAACATCACAACTCACAGCACGCACAACAACCCTGCATTAACAACCAACACACACACCGACGCAACCACTACATGCCACACAGAAAGCCACACACACACACACACACACAACACACACTCAAGGAATCACCACAACAAACACAGGGAAACACCCGCAAACACAAAGGTATCGAGAACACACACACAAGCTCAACATGCGAACAGCACAACATAAGAACAACATACACCACAAACATCAAATGAGGCCCTCTGCACAAGCAAAACCACACACAGATAACACATCTCACCTCACACACACTCAACCACTCAAACACAACCACGCGCAAATCACAATCACACACGCGAAACACACACAACACTCACGAATCCGTAGACAAAAAACACATAACCAGCAAAGGAGACGAATAGCACACGTCACGCACGACACGCTACACGCACAACCACACACAGACACACCACGCATAAATCCTCACACGGGAGCACAACGCAGAACACCCACACAACACAGAAACACGCAACACAATAGTCAGTACACACACCACACCCTCCAAGGCACGTAACCGCTCACAATACACACGAAGAACTGCACAGACTACGTACTGCACACACCAAGAGACACACTAAACAAGCACAACCGCACACAGTCAACACATTGCACATCATGTGAATAACTCAGCCAGACACACACACACACACACACACACACACAAACTCTCTAACACAACACGCAAATCACAATCACACACACACAAAACTGTCACAACCCATCGAAATCCACACGCAACTGACGCAAACACAAGCAACACACATATAACGCACAGCACACAGCACACCCAACCACAAGCATACAGTACAGAGCACACACAGACCCACCTGCAGACAGCACTACCAAACCCCACCAGCCGCACCCCACCCCACCCACCCACACACCGAGCACAGGCACACAGCACGCCCGTCACAAGGCCGAATCAACATCACACGCAACGCTCTGATTGCACAGACCACCCAACATCTACCCGGTAGGTAAACACACAGAAGGCATATAGGCAGCACACACACAACCCAGAGCACAGTACATACCACGACAGCCCGAAGAAACACCAGACACATGTCACACTAAACTTTAGACTGGGAGCCACACACCACACAACACGGACAACCGCCGACAGATGAAAGGCATCATGAAAGGCAAAATATACATTGCACACAAAGACCCACTGGACGCACACAACATACCACACACAAATACCAGCATCGTACAAATAACACGCCACACAGTGGAAAATACACAGAACAGTGTACTCAACAAGCAGTAAGGAACCTCACACGTTACATACAAGATGCACACAGCACGGACAGCACACAACACACAGAAAACAAGCAAGACCCGCAGACCGTAGTCCCCACAACTCGAAACGCACAAGAACACGGCACACAGAGCGTACAACAGAGAATACGCACAGAATCACAAGAGAGCACCGCAAAGCACCAACCAACTACCATGTACCAACAACACATACAGCTCACTGCACCCACAGCGAACCCAGAAAACACAAAAGAGCTCAAGTGTATCGGCTTCTACCGCAATGTTTGCTAAGTGTTCTATGTCACATAGGAGCGAATTGCAGCGTAGCATTGTCTCAGGGAGGGTCTCCTCAGTGCACGGTGGATTGTTTCCCCAGCAAAGTCTGGCATAAGGCTCTCCTGCGGCAGTGTCTGACCCTTTGCTACAAAGGCATCCTCACGGCGTTGCTATGAACGGGACGAGGTGGCTCTTTGCGTCCTCTTGTAGCGCCCTCGGGAAACAAGGCCGTCCCAGAGGCTTGATTACAAACCTGCGGAGGAAACGGACAGGCAGGAGAGTCTGTCCCCAGTGCGCTTGAACGCAGAAGTCTCGCAACACCCAAACAGCACATCACACTGAACATCAAACCCCACACACACCGAGAACATAGCTGCACACTATACACCTGAAACACGGTTCTCAGAGTAGACACAACACACACAGTGAGGCTCACTGACCAAGCATGACCACACACAGTACACACATCACAAATTACACTCGTTACTCAAACAGCCAACCACACCTACAACCTGTCAAACACAACCACACACAAATCACACTCACACGTGCAAAACGAACACACCACGCATGCAACACATACAAACCCACACGCAACACACACGCGCACAAACCACAACGGAAACAACACCGAGTTTAGGCCACACACATTTCACACACTACCCACATCATTCCAAGCACACATAAAACGTACAGCACACAGAGCCTCCCAGAATGCGCAATGCCAGACGCACAACATATACACAGAGCATATCAGTCATAACACACATTTAATATCTCACACAACTTGCAAAACACACAGACCACGCAACACACACACAATATGCAACACACAGAGAATACACTCAACGAAACACAAGTCACAGAACAACACAGCACACAACACACACAAGCATCACACACAGAAATTAGCATCACAACTCGTAGCACACGCAACACCCTGCATCAGCAATGCGACGCACGCAGAACAACACAACCACTACATACCACACATAAAGCCACACACAACACACAC
Source organism: Manis javanica (assembly GCF_040802235.1). Classification (NCBI taxonomy): domain Eukaryota; kingdom Metazoa; phylum Chordata; class Mammalia; order Pholidota; family Manidae; genus Manis; species Manis javanica. The sequence goes on along the minus strand of NC_133156.1, from coordinate 29,468,313 downwards.
TCAAGGAACAGCCACCGCACACACGAGAAGACACCCACAAACACATACATACAGAACACACAGAACCTCTCAGCACGCACACAGCGGAACATAGAAAACAACATACATCACAGGACATAAAAGCACACAATTCACACAAACCACAGTTCAACGAGTACACGCAACACCCACAATGAGGCACAAGCACACACAGACAACACGTCTCACATCGCACACTTAACTCGACCAAACGCACACAGAGCCTCTCAAACACAGCCAAACACAAATCACAATCACACACGCCGACCAGGCACGCCACATACGAAACCACATGCAAGACACACAACCAACAAAAACCCACATAGCGCACATTCCACTCACTACGCACCACACACGCAATCACGCACAGACACCCCACACTCATATCCACGCGCGGGCTGCACCACGCAAAACACACACACCCCAATCCCAAAATGTAACACCAGTCACAAGACACACACACACCAGACACATCAAAGCACATAATTGCTCACAAAAAAACACATGAACCACATTTCACAGAGTACACACAGCACACACAATGAGGCACACTAAACAGGCACAACCACACACAGACAACACATTTCACATCACACTCATCACAAGCAAACACCCACACACCCACTCAAACACAACCACTCACAATTCGCAATCACACACACGAAACACACACCACACACAGCACATGCAAAATGACATGCAAGAAATACACAAACCGCATCAGAAAGAACACCGAAATTATGAAACACACATTTCACACACTACACACATCGCGCAAAGCACGCATAAAACAGACAGCACACAGAGCCTCACAGAACACCCAATGCAAAGCACACAGCGTACATACAAAGCATGTCGGACACAACACACGATAATATCCCACACAACCCTTAAAATACACAGATGACACAGCACGCACACAATACGCCAAACAGATAAGAATACACACAACACACATGCCACTGAGAACGCCATACGTTGCACATCACGCAACACACGTGCGGTCACACCGCACATTCAACATGAAACAGAAAACCCTTCACAGACCACATAACATTCCCGACCATGAACACAACACGCAAACACAAGACACCAAACATGCAGCACACGAAGACACACTCCAAGCACACAACACCCAACACAGAACCATCCACAACCACGCCAGTCACACAGCACTCCACGGGGAAGTAAGTACACACGGAACACACACTACACACAACAAACCACCCAAACTGCACAAATCGCATACACAGCAGCCACAACACAGAAAGAGCACAACACACAGGAAACACACACACAACCACATAAACACCGCCACACACACTAAAATTTGCTATTTTAAAATCACAGACTTCAAAGCCGAAAACACACAATAACAGCATGCAAAACGTTACACAACACAGAAAGAATACACACACCATCACACACCGCCACAAAACACGCCCTACCATATACACAAAAGACAACGCACTTCACACATAACACAAAACCCAACACAAAGAAGGCGCACAGCAATGTGTGTGACATTAAGAGAGGCACATCAGTACGTTACCACAACACACGAAATAATACACAAATCACAGAATACATCACATAAGCACACACAAGCATCACACACAAATTGAACATCACAACTCACAGCACGCACAACAACCCTGCATTAACAACCAACACACACACCGACGCAACCACTACATGCCACACAGAAAGCCACACACACACACACACACACAACACACACTCAAGGAATCACCACAACAAACACAGGGAAACACCCGCAAACACAAAGGTATCGAGAACACACACACAAGCTCAACATGCGAACAGCACAACATATGAACAACATACACCACAAACATCAAATGAGGCCCTCTGCACAAGCAAAACCACACACAGATAACACATCTCACCTCACACACACTCAACCACTCAAACACAACCACGCGCAAATCACAATCACACACGCGAAACACACACAACACTCACGAATCCGTAGACAAAACACACATAACCAGCAAAGGAGACGAATAGCACACGTCACGCACGACACGCTACACGCACAACCACACACAGACACACCACGCATACATCCTCACACGGGAGCACAACGCAGAACACCCACACAACACAGAAACACGCAACGCAATAGTCAGTACACACACCACACCCTCCAAGGCACGTAACCGCTCACAATACACACGAAGAACTGCACAGACTACGTACTGCACACACCAAGAGACACACTAAACAAGCACAACCGCACACAGTCAACACATTGCACATCATGTGAATAACTCAGCCAGACACACACACACACACACACACACACACACACACACACACACACAAACTCTCTAACACAACACGCAAATCACAATCACACACACACAAAACTGTCACAACCCATCCAAATCCACACGCAACTGACGCAAACACAAGCAACACACATATAACGCACAGCACACAGCACACCCAACCACAAGCATACAGTACAGAGCACACACAGACCCACCTGCAGACAGCACTACCAAACCCCACCCGCCGCACCCCACCCCACCCACACACACACCGAGCACAGGCACACAGCACGCCCGTCACAAGGCCGAATCAACATCACACGCAACGCTCTGATTGCACAGACCACCCAACATCTACCCGGTAGGTAAACACACAGAAGGCATATAGGCAGCACACACACAACCCAGAGCACAGTACATACCACGACAGCCCGAAGAAACACCAGACACATGTCACACTAAACTTTAGACTGGGAGCCACACACCACACAACACGGACAACCGCCGACAGATGAAAGGCATCATGAAAGGCAAAATATACATTGCACACAAAGACCCACTGGACGCACACAACATACCACACACAAATACCAGCATCGTACAAATAACACGCCACACAGTGGAAAATACACAGAACAGTGTACTCAACAAGCAGTAAGGAACCTCACACGTTACATACAAGATGCACACAGCACGGACAGCACACAACACACAGAAAACAAGCAAGACCCGCAGACCGTAGTCCCCACAACGCGAAACGCACAAGAACACGGCACACAGAGCGTACAACAGAGAATACGCACAGAATCACAAGAGAGCACCGCAAAGCACCAACCAACTACCATGTACCAACAACACATACAGCTCACTGCACCCACAGCGAACCCAGAAAACACAAAAGAGCTCAAGTGTATCGGCTTCTACCGCAATGTTTGCTAAGTGTTCTATGTCACATAGGAGCGAATTGCAGCGTAGCATTGTCTCAGGGAGGGTCTCCTCAGTGCACGGTGGATTGTTTCCCCAGCAAAGTCTGGCATAAGGCTCTCCTGCGGCAGTGTCTGACCCTTTGCTACAAAGGCATCCTCACGGCGTTGCTATGAACGGGACGAGGTGGCTCTTTGCGTCCTCTTGTAGCGCCCTCGGGAAACAAGGCCGTCCCAGAGGCTTGATTACAAACCTGCGGAGGAAACGGACAGGCAGGAGAGTCTGTCCCCAGTGCGCTTGAACGCAGAAGTCTCGCAACACCCAAACAGCACATCACACTGAACATCAAACCCCACACACACCGAGAACATAGCTGCACACTATACACCTGAAACACGGTTCTCAGAGTAGACACAACACACACAGTGAGGCTCACTGACCAAGCATGACCACACACAGTACACACATCACAAATTACACTCGTTACTCAAACAGCCAACCACACCTACAACCTGTCAAACACAACCACACACAAATCACACTCACACGTGCAAAACGAACACACCACGCATGCAACACATACAAACCCACACGCAACACACACGCGCACAAACCACAACGGAAACAACACCGAGTTTAGGCCACACACATTTCACACACTACCCACATCATTCCAAGCACACATAAAACGTACAGCACACAGAGCCTCCCAGAATGCGCAATGCCAGACGCACAACATATACACAGAGCATATCAGTCATAACACACATTTAATATCTCACACAACTTGCAAAACACACAGACCACGCAACACACACACAATATGCAACACACAGAGAATACACTCAACGAAACACAAGTCACAGAACAACACAGCACACAACACACACAAGCATCACACACAGAAATTAGCATCACAACTCGTAGCACACGCAACACCCTGCATCAGCAATGCGACGCACGCAGAACAACACAACCACTACATACCACACATAAAGCCACACACAACACACACTCAAGGAACAGCCACCGCACACACGAGAAGACACCCACAAACACATACATACAGAACACACAGAACCTCTCAGCACGCACACAGCGGAACATAGAAAACAACATACATCACAGGACATAAAAGCACACAATTCACACAAACCACAGTTCAACGAGTACACGCAACACCCACAATGAGGCACAAGCACACACAGACAACACGTCTCACATCGCACACTTAACTCGACCAAACGCACACAGAGCCTCTCAAACACAGCCAAACACAAATCACAATCACACACGCCGACCAGGCACGCCACATACGAAACCACATGCAAGACACACAACCAACAAAAACCCACATAGCGCACATTCCACTCACTACGCACCACACACGCAATCACGCACAGACACCCCACACTCATATCCACGCGCGGGCTGCACCACGCAAAACACACACACCCCAATCCCAAAATGTAACACCAGTCACAAGACACACACACACCAGACACATCAAAGCACATAATTGCTCACAAAAAAACACATGAACCACATTTCACAGAGTACACACAGCACACACAATGAGGCACACTAAACAGGCACAACCACACACAGACAACACATTTCACATCACACTCATCACAAGCAAACACCCACACACCCACTCAAACACAACCACTCACAATTCGCAATCACACACACGAAACACACACCACACACAGCACATGCAAAATGACATGCAAGAAATACACAAACCGCATCAGAAAGAACACCGAAATTATGAAACACACATTTCACACACTACACACATCGCGCAAAGCACGCATAAAACAGACAGCACACAGAGCCTCACAGAACACCCAATGCAAAGCACACAGCGTACATACAAAGCATGTCGGACACAACACACGATAATATCCCACACAACCCTTAAAATACACAGATGACACAGCACGCACACAATACGCCAAACAGATAAGAATACACACAACACACATGCCACTGAGAACGCCATACGTTGCACATCACGCAACACACGTGCGGTCACACCGCACATTCAACATGAAACAGAAAACCCTTCACAGACCACATAACATTCCCGACCATGAACACAACATGCAACACAAGACACCAAACATGCAGCACACGAAGACACACTCCAAGCACACAACACCCAACACAGAACCATCCACAACCACGCCAGTCACACAGCGCTCCACGGGGAAGTAAGTACACACGGAACACACACTACACACAACAAACCACCAAAACGGCACAAATCGCATACACAGCAGCCACAACACAGAAAGAGCACAACACACAGGAAACACACGCACAACCACATAAACACCGCCACACACACTAAAATTTGCTATTTAAAAATCACAGACTTCAAAGCCGAAAACACACAATAACAGCATGCAAAACATTACACAACACAGAAAGAATACACACACCATCACACACCGCCACAAAACACGACCTACCATATACACAAAAGACAACGCACTTCACACATAACACAAAACCCAACACAAAGAAGGCGCACAGCAGTGTGTGTGACATTAAGAGAGGCACATCAGTACGTTACCACAACACACGAAGTAATACACAAATCACAGAATACATCACATAAACACACACAAGCATCACACACAAATTGAACATCACAACTCACAGCACGCACAACAACCCTGCATTAACAACCAACACACACACCGACGCAACCACTACATGCCACACAGAAAGCCACACACACACACACACACACACACACACACAACACACACTCAAGGAATCACCACAACAAACACAGGGAAACACCCGCAAACACAAAGGTATCGAGAACACACACACAAGCTCAACATGCGAACAGCACAACATATGAACAACATACACCACAAACATCAAATGAGGCCCTCTGCACAAGCAGAACCACACACAGATAACACATCACACCTCACACACACTCAACCACTCAAACACAACTACGCGCAAATCACAATCACACACGCGAAACACACACAACACTCACGAATCCGGAGACAAAACACACATAAGCAGCAAAGGAGACGAATAGCACACGTCACGCATGACATGCTACACGCACAACCACACACAGACACACCATGCATACATCCTCACACGGGAGCACAACGCAGAACACCCACACAACACAGAAACACGCACCACAATAGTCAGTACACACACTACACCCTCCAAGGCACGTAACCGCTCACAATACACACGAAGAACTGCACAGACTACGTACTGCACACACCAAGAGACACACTAAACAAGCACAACCGCACACAGTCAACACATTGCACATCATGTGAATAACTCAGCCAGACACACACACACACACACACACACACACACAAACTCTCTAACACAACATGCAAATCACAATCACACACACACAAAACTGTCACAACCCATCGAAATCCACACGCAACTGACGCAAACACAAGCAACACACATATAACGCACAGCACACAGCACACCCAACCACAAGCATACAGTACAGAGCACACACAGACCCACCTGCAGACAGCACTACCAAACCCCACCAGCCGCACCCCACCCCACCCACACACACACCGAGCACAGGCACACAGCATGCCCGTCACAAGGCCGAATCAACATCACACGCAACGCTCTGATTGCACAGACCACCCAACATCTACCCGGTAGGTAAACACACAGAAGGCATATAGGCAGCACACACACAACCCAGAGCACAGTACATACCACGACAGCCCCAAGAAACACCAGACACATGTCACACTAAACTTTAGACTGGGAGCCACACACCACACAACACGGACAACCGCCGACAGATGAAAGGCATCATGAAATGCAAAATATACATTGCACACAAAGACCCACTGGACGCACACAACATACCACACACAAATACCAGCATCGTACAAATAACACGCCACACAGTGGAAAATACACAGAACAGTGTACTCAACAAGCAGTAAGGAACCTCACACGTTACATACAAGATGCACACAGCACGGACAGCACACAACACACAGAAAACAAGCAAGACCCGCAGACCGTAGTCCCCACAACGCGAAACGCACAAGAACACGGCACACAGAGCGTACAACAGAGAATACGCACAGAATCACAAGAGAGCACCGCAAAGCACCAACCAACTACCATGTACCAACAACACATACAGCTCACTGCACCCACAGCGAACCCAGAAAACACAAAAGAGCTCAAGTGTATCGGCTTCTACCGCAATGTTTGCTAAGTGTTCTATGTCACATAGGAGCGAATTGCAGCGTAGCATTGTCTCAGGGAGGGTCTCCTCAGTGCACGGTGGATTTTTTCCCCCAGCAAAGTCTGGCATAAGGCTCTCCTGCGGCAGTGTCTGACCCTTTGCTACAAAGGCATCCTCACGGCGGTTGCTATGGACGGGACGAGGTGGCTCTTTGCGTCCTCTTGTAGCGCCCTCGGGAAACAAGGCCGTCCCAGAGGCTTGATTACAAACCTGCGGAGGAAACGGACAGGCAGGAGAGTCTGTCCCCAGTGCGCTTGAACGCAGAAGTCTCGCAACACCCAAACAGCACATCACACTGAACATCAAACCCCACACCCACCGAGAACATAGCTGCACACTATACACCTGAAACACGGTTCTCAGAGTAGACACAACACACACAGTGAGGCTCACTGACCAAGCATGACCACACACAGTACACACATCACAAATTACACTCGTTACTCAAACAGCCAACCACACCTACAACCTGTCAAACACAACCACACACAAATCACACTCACACGTGCAAAACGAACACACCACGCATGCAACACATACAAACCCACACGCAACACACACGCGCACAAACCACAACGGAAACAACACCGAGTTTAGGCCACACACATTTCACACACTACCCACATCATTCCAAGCACACATAAAACGTACAGCACACAGAGCCTCCCAGAATGCGCAATGCCAGACGCACAACATATACACAGAGCATATCAGTCATAACACACATTTAATATCTCACACAACTTGCAAAACACACAGACCACGCAACACACACACAATATGCAACACACAGAGAATACACTCAACGAAACACAAGTCACAGAACAACACAGCACACAACACACACAAGCATCACACACAGAAATTAGCATCACAACTCGTAGCACACGCAACACCCTGCATCAGCAATGCGACGCACGCAGAACAACACAACCACTACATACCACACATAAAGCCACACACAACACACACTCAAGGAACAGCCACCGCACACACGAGAAGACACCCACAAACACATACATACAGAACACACAGAACCTCTCAGCACGCACACAGCGGAACATAGAAAACAACATACATCACAGGACATAAAAGCACACAATTCACACAAACCACAGTTCAACGAGTACACGCAACACCCACAATGAGGCACAAGCACACACAGACAACACGTCTCACATCGCACACTTAACTCGACCAAACGCACACAGAGCCTCTCAAACACAGCCAAACACAAATCACAATCACACACGCCGACCAGGCACGCCACATACGAAACCACATGCAAGACACACAACCAACAAAAACCCACATAGCGCACATTCCACTCACTACGCACCACACACGCAATCACGCACAGACACCCCACACTCATATCCACGCGCGGGCTGCACCACGCAAAACACACACACCCCAATCCCAAAATGTAACACCAGTCACAAGACACACACACACCAGACACATCAAAGCACATAATTGCTCACAAAAAAACACATGAACCACATTTCACAGAGTACACACAGCACACACAATGAGGCACACTAAACAGGCACAACCACACACAGACAACACATTTCACATCACACTCATCACAAGCAAACACCCACACACCCACTCAAACACAACCACTCACAATTCGCAATCACACACACGAAACACACACCACACACAGCACATGCAAAATGACATGCAAGAAATACACAAACCGCATCAGAAAGAACACCGAAATTATGAAACACACATTTCACACACTACACACATCGCGCAAAGCACGCATAAAACAGACAGCACACAGAGCCTCACAGAACACCCAATGCAAAGCACACAGCGTACATACAAAGCATGTCGGACACAACACACGATAATATCCCACACAACCCTTAAAATACACAGATGACACAGCACGCACACAATACGCCAAACAGATAAGAATACACACAACACACATGCCACTGAGAACGCCATACATTGCACATCACGCAACACACGTGCGGTCACACCGCACATTCAACATGAAACAGAAAACCCTTCACAGACCACATAACATTCCCGACCATGAACACAACACGCAAACACAAGACACCAAACATGCAGCACACGAAGACACACTCCAAGCACACAACACCCAACACAGAACCATCCACAACCACGCCAGTCACACAGCACTCCACGGGGAAGTAAGTACACACGGAACACACACTACACACAACAAACCACCCAAACTGCACAAATCGCATACACAGCAGCCACAACACAGAAAGAGCACAACACACAGGAAACACACACACAACCACATAAACACCGCCACACACACTGAAATTTGCTATTTTAAAATCACAGACTTCAAAGCCGAAAACACACAATAACAGCATGCAAAACGTTTACACAACACAGAAAGAATACACACACCATCACACACCGCCACAAAACACGCCCTACCATATACACAAAAGACAACGCACTTCACACATAACACAAAACCCAACGCAAAGAAGGCGCACAGCAATGTGTGTGACATTAAGAGAGGCACATCAGTACGTTACCACAACACACGAAATAATACACAAATCACAGAATACATCACATAAGCACACACAAGCATCACACACAAATTGAACATCACAACTCACAGCACGCACAACAACCCTGCATTAACAACCAACACACACACCGACGCAACCACTACATGCCACACAGAAAGCCACACACACACACACACACACACACACAACACACACTCAAGGAATCACCACAACAAACACAGGGAAACACCCGCAAACACAAAGGTATCGAGATCACACACACAAGCTCAACATGCGAACAGCACAACATATGAACAACATACACCACAAACATCAAATGAGGCCCTCTGCACAAGCGAAACCACACACAGATAACACATCTCACCTCACACACACTCAACCACTCAAACACAACCACGCGCAAATCACAATCACACATGCGAAACACACACAACACTCACGAATCCGTAGACAAAACACACATAACCAGCAAAGGAGACGAATAGCACACGTCACGCACGACACGCTACACGCACAACCACACACAGACACACCACGCATACATCCTCACACGGGAGCACAACGCAGAACACCCACACAACACAGAAACACGCAACGCAATAGTCAGTACACAAACCACACCCTCCAAGGCACGTAACCGCTCACAATACACACGAAGAACTGCACAGACTACGTACTGCACACACCAAGAGACACACTAAACAAGCACAACCGCACACAGTCAACACATTGCACATCATGTGAATAACTCAGCCAGACACACACACACACACACACACACACACACACAAACTCTCTAACACAACACGCAAATCACAATCACACACACACGAAACTGTCACAACCCATCCAAATCCACACGCAACTGACGCAAACACAAGCAACACACACATAACGCACAGCACACAGCACACCCAACCACAAGCATACAGTACAGAGCACACACAGACCCACCTGCAGACAGCACTACCAAACCCCACCCGCCGCACCCCACCCCACCCACACACACACCGAGCACAGGCACACAGCATGCCCGTCACAAGGCCGAATCAACATCACACGCAACGCTCTGATTGCACAGACCACCCAACATCTACCCGGTAGGTAACACACAGAAGGCATATAGGCAGCACACACACAACCCAGAGCACAGTACATACCACGACAGCCCGAAGAAACACCAGACACATTTCACACGAAACTTTAGACTGGGAGCCACACACCACACAACACAGACTACCGCCGACAGATGAAAGGCATCATGAAAGGCAAAATATACATTGCACAAAGACCCACTGGGTGCACACAACATACCACACACAAATACCAGCATCGTACAAATAACACGCCACAAAGTGGAAAATACACAGAACAGTGAACTCAACAAGCAGTAAGGAACCTCACACGTTACATACAAGATGCACACAGCACGGACAGCACACAACACACAGAAAACAATCAAGACCCGCAGACCGTAGTCCCCACAACGCGAAACGCACAAGAACACGGCACACAGAGCGTACAACAGAGAATACGCACAGAATCACAAGAGAGCACCGCAAAGCACCAACCAACTACCATGTACCAACAACACATACAGCTCACTGCACCCACAACGAACCCAGAAAACACAAAAGAGCTCAAGTGTATCGGCTTCTACCGCAATGTTTGCTAAGTGTTCTATGTCACATAGGAGCGAATTGCAGCGTAGCATTGTCTCAGGGAGGGTCTCCTCAGTGCACGGTGGATTGTTTCCCCAGCAAAGTCTGGCATAAGGCTCTCCTGCGGGGCAGTGTCTGACCCTTTGCTACAAAGGCATCCTCACGGCGTTGCTATGAAAGGGACGAGGTGGCTCTTTGCGTCCTCTTGTAGCGCCCTCGGGAAACAAGGCCGTCCCAGAGGCTTGATTACAAACCTGCGGAGGAAACGGACAGGCAGGAGAGTCTGTCCCCAGTGCGCTTGAACGCAGAAGTCTCGCAACACCCAAACAGCACATCACACTGAACATCAAACCCCACACGCACCGAGAACATAACTGCACACTATACACCTGAAACACGGTTCTCAGAGTAGACACAACACACACAGTGAGGCTCACTGAACAAGCATGACCACACACAGTACACACATCACAAATTACACTCGTTACTCAAACAGCCAACCACACCTACAACCTGTCAAACACAACCACACACAAATCACACTCACACGTGCAAAACGAACACACCACGCATGCAACACATACAAACCCACACGCAACACACACGCGCACAAACCACAACGGAAACAACACCGAGTTTAGGCCACACACATTTCACACACTACCCACATCATTCCAAGCACACATAAAACGTACAGCACACAGAGCCTCCCAGAATGCGCAATGCCAGAACGCACAACATATACACAGAGCATAACAGTCATAACACACAATTAATATCTCACACAACTTGCAAAACACACAAACCACGCAACACACACACAATATGCAACACAAAGACAAAACACTCAACGAAATACAAGTCACAGAACAACACATCACACAACACACACAAGCATCACACACAGAAATTAGCATCACAACTCGTAGCACACGCAACACCCTGCATCAGCAATGCGACGCACGCAGAACAACACAACCACTACATACCACACATAAAGCCACACACAACACACACTCAAGGAACAGCCACCGCACACACGAGAAGACACCCACAAACACATACAGACAGAACACACAGAACCTCTCAGCACGCACACAGCGGAACATAGAAAACAACATACATCACAGGACATAAAAGCACACAATTCACACAAACCACAGTTCAACGAGTACACGCAACACCCACAATGAGGCACAAGCACACACAGACAACACGTCTCACATCGCACACTTAACTCGACCAAACGCACACAGAGCCTCTCAAACACAGCCAAACACAAATCACAATCACACACGCCGACCAGGCACGCCACATACGAAACCACATGGAAGACACACAACCAACAAAAACCCACATAGCGCACATTCCACTCACTACGCACCACACACACAATCACGCACAGACACCCCACACTCATATCCACGCGCGGGCTGCACCACGCAAAACACACACACCCCAATCCCAAAATGTAACACCAGTCACAAGACACACACACACCAGACACATCAAAGCACATAATTGCTCACAAAAAAACACATGAACCACATTTCACAGAGTACACACAGCACACACAATGAGGCACACTAAACAGGCACAACCACACACAGACAACACATTTCACATCACACTCATCACAAGCAAACACCCACACACCCACTCAAACACAACCACTCACAATTCGCAATCACACACACGAAACACACACCACACACAGCACATGCAAAATGACATGCAAGAAATACACAAACCGCATCAGAAAGAACACCGAAATTATGAAACACACATTTCACACACTACACACATCGCGCAAAGCACGCATAAAACATACAGCACACAGAGCCTCACAGAACACCCAATGCAAAGCACACAGCGTACATACAAAGCATGTCGGACACAACACACGATAATATCCCACACAACCATTAAAATACACAGATGACACAGCACGCACACAATACGCCAAACAGATAAGAACACACACAACACACATGCCACTGAGAACGCCATACGTTGCACATCACGCAACACACGTGCAGTCACACCGCACATTCAACATGAAACAGAAAACCCTTCACAGACCACATAACATTCCCGACCATGAACACAACATGCAACACAAGACACCAAACATGCAGCACACGAAGACACACTCCAAGCACACAACACCCAACACAGAACCATCCACAACCACGCCAGTCACACAGCGCTCCACGGGGAAGTAAGTACACACGGAACACACACTACACACAACAAAACACCAAAACGGCACAAATCGCATACACAGCAGCCACAACACAGAAAGAGCACAACACACAGGAAAACACACGCACAACCACATAAACACCGCCACACACACTAAAATTTGCTATTTAAAAATCACAGACTTCAAAGCCGAAAACACACAATAACAGCATGCAAAACATTACACAACACAGAAAGAATACACACACCATCACACACCGCCACAAAACACGACCTACCATATACACAAAAGACAACGCACTTCACACATAACACAACACACAACACAAAGAAGCAGCACAGCAGTGTGTGAGACATTAAGAGAGGCACATCAGTACGTTACCACAACACACGAAGTAATACACAAATCACAGAATACATCACATAAACACACACAAGCATCACACACAAATTGAACATCACAACTCACACCACGCACAACAACCCTGCATTAACAACCAACACACACACCGACGCAACCACTACATGCCACACAGAAAGCCACACACACACACACACACACACACACAACACACACTCAAGGAATCACCACAACAAACACAGGGAAACACCCGCAAACACAAAGGTATCGAGAACACACACACAAGCTCAACATGCGAACAGCACAACACATGAACAACATACACCACAAACATCAAATGAGGCCCTCTGCACAAGCAAAACCACACACAGATAACACATCACACCTCACACACACTCAACCACTCAAACACAACCACGCGCAAATCACAATCACACACGCGAAACACACACAACACTCACGAATCCGTAGACAAAACACACATAAGCAGCAAAGGAGACGAATAGCACACGTCACGCACGACACGCTACACGCACAACCACACACAGACACACAACGCATACATCCTCACACGGGAGCACAACGCAGAACACCCACACAACACAGAAACACGCACCACAATAGTCAGTACACACACCACACCCTCCAAGGCACGTAACCGCTCACAATACACACGAAGAACTGCACAGACTACGTACTGCACACACCAAGAGACACACTAAACAAGCACAACCGCACACAGTCAACACATTGCACATCATGTGAATAACTCAGCCAGACACACACACACACACACACACACACAAACTCTCTAACACAACACGCAAATCACAATCACACACACACAAAACTGTCACAACCCATCCAAATCCACACGCAACTGACGCAAACACAAGCAACACACATATAACGCACAGCACACAGCACACCCAACCACAAGCATACAGTACAGAGCACACACAGACCCACCTGCAGACAGCACTACCAAACCCCACCCGCCGCACCCCACCCCACCCACACACACACCGAGCACAGGCACACAGCATGCCCGTCACAAGGCCGAATCAACATCACACGCAACGCTCTGATTGCACAGACCACCCAACATCTACCCGGTAGGTAAACACACAGAAGGCATATAGGCAGCACACACACAACCCAGAGCACAGTACATACCACGACAGCCCGAAGAAACACCAGACACATGTCACACTAAACTTTAGACTGGGAGCCACACACCACACAACACGGACAACCGCCGACAGATGAAAGGCATCATGAAAGGCAAAATATACATTGCACAAAGACCCACTGGATGCACACAACATACCACACACAAATACCAGCATCGTACAAATAACACGCCATACAGTGGAAAATACACAGAACAGTGTACTCAACAAGCAGTAAGGAACCTCACACGTTACATACAAGATGCACACAGCACGGACAGCACACAACACACAGAAAACAAGCAAGACCCGCAGACCGTAGTCCCCACAACGCGAAATGCACAAGAACACGGCACACAGAGCGTACAACAGAGAATACGCACAGAATCACAAGAGAGCACCGCAAAGCACCAACCAACTACCATGTACCAACAACACATACAGCTCACTGCACCCACAACGAACCCAGAAAACACAAAAGAGCTCAAGTGTATCGGCTTCTACCGCAATGTTTGCTAAGTGTTCTATGTCACATAGGAGCGAATTGCAGCGTAGCATTGTCTCAGGGAGGGTCTCCTCAGTGCACGGTGGATTGTTTCCCCAGCAAAGTCTGGCATAAGGCTCTCCTGCGGCAGTGTCTGACCCTTTGCTACAAAGGCATCCTCACGGCGTTGCTATGAAAGGGACGAGGTGGCTCTTTGCGTCCTCTTGTAGCGCCCTCGGGAAACAAGGCCGTCCCAGAGGCTTGATTACAAACCTGCGGAGGAAACGGACAGGCAGGAGAGTCTGTCCCCAGTGCGCTTGAACGCAGAAGTCTCGCAACACCCAAACAACACATCACACTGAACATCAAACCCCACACGCACCGAGAACATAACTGCACACTATACACCTGAAACACGGTTCTCAGAGTAGACACAACACACACAGTGAGGCTCACTGACCAAGCATGACCACACACAGTACACACATCACAAATTACACTCGTTACTCAAACAGCCAACCACACCTACAACCTGTCAAACACAACCACACACAAATCACACTCACACGTGCAAAACGAACACACCACGCATGCAACACATACAAACCCACACGCAACACACACGCGCACAAACCACAACGGAAACAACACCGAGTTTAGGCCACACACATTTCACACACTACCCACATCATTCCAAGCACACATAAAACGTACAGCACACAGAGCCTCCCAGAATGCGCAATGCCAGACGCACAACATATACACAGAGCATATCAGTCATAACACACATTTAATATCTCACACAACTTGCAAAACACACAGACCACGCAACACACACACAATATGCAACACACAGAGAATACACTCAACGAAACACAAGTCACAGAACAACACATCACACAACACACACAAGCATCACACACAGAAATTAGCATCACAACTCGTAGCACACGCAACACCCTGCATCAGCAATGCGACGCACGCAGAACAACACAACCACTACATACCACACATAAAGCCACACACAACACACACTCAAGGAACAGCCACCGCACACACGAGAAGACACCCACAAACACATACAGACAGAACACACAGAACCTCTCAGCACGCACACAGCGGAACATAGAAAACAACATACATCACAGGACATAAAAGCACACAATTCACACAAACCACAGTTCAACGAGTACACGCAACACCCACAATGAGGCACAAGCACACACAGACAACACGTCTCACATCGCACACTTAACTCGACCAAACGCACACAGAGCCTCTCAAACACAGCCAAACACAAATCACAATCACACACGCCGACCAGGCACGCCACATACGAAACCACATGGAAGACACACAACCAACAAAAACCCACATAGCGCACATTCCACTCACTACGCACCACACACACAATCACGCACAGACACCCCACACTCATATCCACGCGCGGGCTGCACCACGCAAAACACACACACCCCAATCTCAAAATGTAACATCAGTCACAAGACACACACCAGACACATCAAAGCACATAATTGCTCACAAAAAAACACATGAACCACATTTCACAGAGTACACACAGCACACACAATGAGGCACACTAAACAGGCACAACCACACACAGACAACACATTTCACATCACACTCAACACAAGCAAACACCCACACACCCACTCAAACACAACCGCTCACAATTCGCAATCACACACACGAAACACACACCACACACAGCACATGCAAAATGACATGCAAGAAATACACAAACCGCATCAGAAAGAACACCGAAATTATGAAACACACATTTCACACACTACACACATCGCGCAAAGAACGCATAAAACATACAGCACACAGAGCCTCACAGAACACCCAATGCAAAGCACACAGCGTACATACAAAGCATGTCGGACACAACACACGATAATATCCCACACAACCCTTAAAATACACAGATGACACAGCACGCACACAATACGCCAAACAGATAAGAATACACACAACACTCATGCCACTGAGAAAGCCATACGTTGCACATCACGCAACACACGTGCGGTCACACCGCACATTCAACATGAAACAGAAAACCCTTCACAGACCACATAACATTCCCGACCATGAACACAACACGCAACACAAGACACCAAACATGCAGCACACGAAGACACACTCCAAGCACACAACACCCAACACAGAACCATCCACAACCACGCCAGTCACACAGCACTCCACGGGGAAGTAAGTACACACGGAACACACACTACACACAACAAACCACCAAAACGGCACAAATCGCATACACAGCAGCCACAACACAGAAAGAGCACAACACACAGGAAACACACGCACAACCACATAAACACCGCCACACACACTGAAATTTGCTATTTAAAAATCACAGACTTCAAAGCCGAAAACACACAATAACAGCATGCAAAACGTTACACAACACAGAAAGAATACACACACCATCACACACCGCCACAAAACACGCCCTACCATATACACAAAAGACAACGCACTTCACACATAACACAAAACCCAACACAAAGAAGGCGCACAGCAATGTGTGTGACATTAAGAGAGGCACATCAGTACGTTACCACAACACACGAAGTAATACACAAATCACAGAATACATCACATAAACACACACAAGCATCACACACAAATTGAACATCACAACTCACACCACGCACAACAACCCTGCATTAACAACCAACACACACACCGACGCAACCACTACATGCCACACAGAAAGCCACACACACACACACACACACACACACAACACACACTCAAGGAATCACCACAACAAACACAGGGAAACACCCGCAAACACAAAGGTATCGAGAACACACACACAAGCTCAACATGCGAACAGCACAACACATGAACAACATACACCACAAACATCAAATGAGGCCCTCTGCACAAGCAAAACCACACACAGATAACACATCACACCTCACACACACTCAACCACTCAAACACAACCACGCGCAAATCACAATCACACACGCGAAACACACACAACACTCACGAATCCGTAGACAAAACACACATAAGCAGCAAAGGAGACGAATAGCACACGTCACGCACGACACGCTACACGCACAACCACACACAGACACACAACGCATACATCCTCACACGGGAGCACAACGCAGAACACCCACACAACACAGAAACACGCACCACAATAGTCAGTACACACACCACACCCTCCAAGGCACGTAACCGCTCACAATACACACGAAGAACTGCACAGACTACGTACTGCACACACCAAGAGACACACTAAACAAGCACAACCGCACACAGTCAACACATTGCACATCATGTGAATAACTCAGCCAGACACACACACACACACACACACACACACAAACTCTCTAACACAACACGCAAATCACAATCACACACACACAAAACTGTCACAACCCATCCAAATCCACACGCAACTGACGCAAACACAAGCAACACACATATAACGCACAGCACACAGCACACCCAACCACAAGCATACAGTACAGAGCACACACAGACCCACCTGCAGACAGCACTACCAAACCCCACCCGCCGCACCCCACCCCACCCACACACACACCGAGCACAGGCACACAGCATGCCCGTCACAAGGCCGAATCAACATCACACGCAACGCTCTGATTGCACAGACCACCCAACATCTACCCGGTAGGTAAACACACAGAAGGCATATAGGCAGCACACACACAACCCAGAGCACAGTACATACCACGACAGCCCGAAGAAACACCAGACACATGTCACACTAAACTTTAGACTGGGAGCCACACACCACACAACACGGACAACCGCCGACAGATGAAAGGCATCATGAAAGGCAAAATATACATTGCACAAAGACCCACTGGACGCACACAACATACCACACACAAATACCAGCATCGTACAAATAACACGCCATACAGTGGAAAATACACAGAACAGTGTACTCAACAAGCAGTAAGGAACCTCACACGTTACATACAAGATGCACACAGCACGGACAGCACACAACACACAGAAAACAAGCAAGACCCGCAGACCGTAGTCCCCACAACGCGAAATGCACAAGAACACGGCACACAGAGCGTACAACAGAGAATACGCACAGAATCACAAGAGAGCACCGCAAAGCACCAACCAACTACCATGTACCAACAACACATACAGCTCACTGCACCCACAACGAACCCAGAAAACACAAAAGAGCTCAAGTGTATCGGCTTCTACCGCAATGTTTGCTAAGTGTTCTATGTCACATAGGAGCGAATTGCAGCGTAGCATTGTCTCAGGGAGGGTCTCCTCAGTGCACGGTGGATTGTTTCCCCAGCAAAGTCTGGCATAAGGCTCTCCTGCGGCAGTGTCTGACCCTTTGCTACAAAGGCATCCTCACGGCGTTGCTATGAAAGGGACGAGGTGGCTCTTTGCGTCCTCTTGTAGCGCCCTCGGGAAACAAGGCCGTCCCAGAGGCTTGATTACAAACCTGCGGAGGAAACGGACAGGCAGGAGAGTCTGTCCCCAGTGCGCTTGAACGCAGAAGTCTCGCAACACCCAAACAACACATCACACTGAACATCAAACCCCACACGCACCGAGAACATAACTGCACACTATACACCTGAAACACGGTTCTCAGAGTAGACACAACACACACAGTGAGGCTCACTGACCAAGCATGACCACACACAGTACACACATCACAAATTACACTCGTTACTCAAACAGCCAACCACACCTACAACCTGTCAAACACAACCACACACAAATCACACTCACACGTGCAAAACGAACACACCACGCATGCAACACATACAAACCCACACGCAACACACACGCGCACAAACCACAACGGAAACAACACCGAGTTTAGGCCACACACATTTCACACACTACCCACATCATTCCAAGCACACATAAAACGTACAGCACACAGAGCCTCCCAGAATGCGCAATGCCAGACGCACAACATATACACAGAGCATATCAGTCATAACACACATTTAATATCTCACACAACTTGCAAAACACACAGACCACGCAACACACACACAATATGCAACACACAGAGAATACACTCAACGAAACACAAGTCACAGAACAACACATCACACAACACACACAAGCATCACACACAGAAATTAGCATCACAACTCGTAGCACACGCAACACCCTGCATCAGCAATGCGACGCACGCAGAACAACACAACCACTACATACCACACATAAAGCCACACACAACACACACTCAAGGAACAGCCACCGCACACACGAGAAGACACCCACAAACACATACAGACAGAACACACAGAACCTCTCAGCACGCACACAGCGGAACATAGAAAACAACATACATCACAGGACATAAAAGCACACAATTCACACAAACCACAGTTCAACGAGTACACGCAACACCCACAATGAGGCACAAGCACACACAGACAACACGTCTCACATCGCACACTTAACTCGACCAAACGCACACAGAGCCTCTCAAACACAGCCAAACACAAATCACAATCACACACGCCGACCAGGCACGCCACATACGAAACCACATGGAAGACACACAACCAACAAAAACCCACATAGCGCACATTCCACTCACTACGCACCACACACACAATCACGCACAGACACCCCACACTCATATCCACGCGCGGGCTGCACCACGCAAAACACACACACCCCAATCTCAAAATGTAACATCAGTCACAAGACACACACCAGACACATCAAAGCACATAATTGCTCACAAAAAAACACATGAACCACATTTCACAGAGTACACACAGCACACACAATGAGGCACACTAAACAGGCACAACCACACACAGACAACACATTTCACATCACACTCAACACAAGCAAACACCCACACACCCACTCAAACACAACCGCTCACAATTCGCAATCACACACACGAAACACACACCACACACAGCACATGCAAAATGACATGCAAGAAATACACAAACCGCATCAGAAAGAACACCGAAATTATGAAACACACATTTCACACACTACACACATCGCGCAAAGAACGCATAAAACATACAGCACACAGAGCCTCACAGAACACCCAATGCAAAGCACACAGCGTACATACAAAGCATGTCGGACACAACACACGATAATATCCCACACAACCCTTAAAATACACAGATGACACAGCACGCACACAATACGCCAAACAGATAAGAATACACACAACACTCATGCCACTGAGAAAGCCATACGTTGCACATCACGCAACACACGTGCGGTCACACCGCACATTCAACATGAAACAGAAAACCCTTCACAGACCACATAACATTCCCGACCATGAACACAACACGCAACACAAGACACCAAACATGCAGCACACGAAGACACACTCCAAGCACACAACACCCAACACAGAACCATCCACAACCAGGACAGCCACACAGCACTCCACGGGGAAGTAACTACACACAGAACACACACTACACACAACAAACCAACAAAACGGCACAAATCGCATACACAGCAGCCACAACACAGAAAGAGCACAACACACAGGAAACACACGCACAACCACATAAACACCGCCACACACACTGAAATTTGCTATTTAAAAATCACAGACTTCAAAGCCGAAAACACACAATAACAGCATGCAAAACGTTACACAACACAGAAAGAATACACACACCATCACACACCGCCACAAAACACGCCCTACCATATACACAAAAGACAACGCACTTCACACATAACACAAAACCCAACACAAAGAAGGCGCACAGCAATGTGTGTGACATTAAGAGAGGCACATCAGTACGTTACCACAACACACGAAGTAATACACAAATCACAGAATACATCACATAAACACACACAAGCATCACACACAAATTGAACATCACAACTCACAGCACGCACAACAACCCTGCATTAACAACCAACACACACACCGACGCAACCACTACATGCCACACAGAAAGCCACACACACACACACACACACACACACAACACACACTCAAGGAATCACCACAACAAACACAGGGAAACACCCGCAAACACAAAGGTATCGAGAACACACACACAAGCTCAACATGCGAACAGCACAACACATGAACAACATACACCACAAACATCAAATGAGGCCCTCTGCACAAGCAAAACCACACACAGATAACACATCACACCTCACACACACTCAACCACTCAAACACAACCACGCGCAAATCACAATCACACACGCGAAACACACACAACACTCACGAATCCGTAGACAAAACACACATAACCAGCAAAGGAGACGAATAGCACACGTCACGCACGACACGCTACACGCACAACCACACACAGACACACAACGCATACATCCTCACACGGGAGCACAACGCAGAACACCCACACAACACAGAAACACGCACCACAATAGTCAGTACACACACCACACCCTCCAAGGCACGTAACCGCTCACAATACACACGAAGAACTGCACAGACTACGTACTGCACACACCAAGAGACACACTAAACAAGCACAACCGCACACAGTCAACACATTGCACATCATGTGAATAACTCAGCCAGACACACACACACACACACACACACACACACACACAAACTCTCTAACACAAAACGCAAATCACAATCACACACACACAAAACTGTCACAACCCATCCAAATCCACACGCAACTGACGCAAACACAAGCAACACACATATAACGCACAGCACACAGCACACCCAACCACAAGCATACAGTACAGAGCACACACAGACCCACCTGCAGACAGCACTACCAAACCCCACCCGTCGCACCCCACCCCACCCACACACACACCGAGCACAGGCACACAGCACGCCCGTCACAAGGCCGAATCAACATCACTCGCAACGCTCAGATTGCACAGACCACCCAACATCTACCCGGTACGTAACACACAGAAGGCATATAGGCAGCACACACAGAACCCAGAGCACAGTACATACCACGACAGCCCGAAGAAACACCAGACACATTTCACACTAAACTTTAGACTGGGAGCCACACACCACACAACACAGACAACCGCTGACAGATGAAAGGCATCATGAAAGGCAAAATATACATTGCACAAAGACCCACTGGACGCACACAACATACCACACACAAATACCAGCATTGTACAAATAACACGCCACACAGTGGAAAATACACAGAACAGTGTACTCAACAAGCAGTAAGGAACCTCACACGTTACATACAAGATGCACACAGCACGGACAGCACACAACACACAGAAAACAAGCAAGACCCGCAGACCGTAGCCCCACAACGCGAAACGCACAAGAACACGGCACACAGAGGGGACAACAGAGAATACGCACAGAATCACAAGAGAGCACCACAAAGCACCAACCAACTACCGTATACCAACAACACATACAGCTCACTGCACCCACAACGAACCCAGAAAACACAAAAGAGCTCAAGTGTATCGGCTTCTACCGCAATGTTTGCTAAGTGTTCTATATCACATAGGAGCGAATTTCAGCGTAGCATTGTCTCAGGGAGGGTCTCCTCAGTGCACGGTGGATTGTTTCCCCAGCAAAGTCTGGCATAAGGCTCTTCTGCGGCAGTGTCTGACCCTTTGCTACAAAGGCATCCTCACGGCGTTGCTATGAAAGGGACGAGGTGGCTCTTTGCGTCCTCTTGTAGCGCCCTCGGGAAACAAGGCCGTCCCAGAGGCTTTATTACAAACCTGCAGAGGATACGGACAGGCAGGAGAGTCTGTCCCCAGTGCGCTTGAACGCAGAAGTCTCGCAACACCCAAACAGCACATCACACTGAACATCAAACCCCACACGCACCGAGAACATAACTGCACACTATACACCTGAAACACGTTCTCAGAGTACACACAACACACACAGTGAGGCTCACTGACCATGCATGACCACACACAGTACACACATCACAAATTACACTCGTTACTCAAACAGCCAACCACACCTACAACCTGTCAAACACAACCACACACAAATCACACTCACACGTGCAAAACGAACACACCACGCATGCAACACATACAAACCCACACGCAACACACACGCGCACAAACCACAACGGAAACAACACCGAGTTTAGGCCACACACATTTCACACACTACCCACATCATTCCAAGCACACATAAAACGTACAGCACACAGAGCCTCCCAGAATGCACAATGCCAGACGCACAACATATACACAGAGCATATCAGTCATAACACACATTTAATATCTCACACAACTTGCAAAACACACAGACCACGCAACACACACACAATATGCAACACACAGAGAATACACTCAACGAAACACAAGTCACAGAACAACACATCACACAACACACACAAGCATCACACACAGAAATTAGCATCACAACTCGTAGCACACGCAACACCCTGCATCAGCAATGCGACGCACGCAGAACAACACAACCACTACATACCACACATAAAGCCATACACAACACACATTCAAGGAACAGCCACCGCACACACGAGAAGACACCCACAAACACATACATACAGAACACACAGAACCTCTCAGCACGCACACAGCGGAACATAGAAAACAACATACATCACAGGACATAAAAGCACACAATTCACACAAACCACAGTTCAACGAGTACACGCAACACCCACAATGAGGCACAAGCACACACAGACAAGACGTCTCACATCGCACACTTAACTCGACCAAACGCACACAGAGCCTCTCAAACACAGCCAAACACAAATCACAATCACACACGCCGACCAGGAACACCACATACGAAACCACATGCAAGACACACAACCAACAAAAACCCACATAGCGCATATTCCACTCACTACGCACCACACACACAATCACGCACAGACACTCCACACTCATATCCACGCGCGGGCTGCACCATGCAAAACACACACACCCCAATCCCAAAATGTAACACCAGTCACAAGACACACACCAGACACATCAAAGCACATAATTGCTCACAAAAAAACACATGAACCACATTTCACAGAGTACACACAGCACACACAATGAGGCACACTAAACAGGCACAACCACACACAGACAACACATTTCACATCACACTCATCACAAGCAAACACCCACACACCCACTCAAACACAACCACTCACAATTCGCAATCACACACACGAAACACACACCACACACAGCACATGCAAAATGACATGCAAGAAATACACAAACCGCATCAGAAAGAACACCGAAATTATGAAACACACATTTCACACACTACACACATCGCGCAAAGCACGCATAAAACAGACAGCACACAGAGCCTCACAGAACACCCAATGCAAAACACACAGCGTACATACAAAGCATGTCGGACACAACACACGATAATATCCCACACAACCCTTAAAATACACAGATGACACAGCACGCACACAGTACGCCAGATAAGAATACACACAACACACATGCCACTGAGAACGCCATACGTTGCACATCACGCAACACACGTGCGGTCACACCGCACATTCAACATGAAACAGAAAACCCTTCACAGACCACATAACATTCCCGACCATGAACACAACACACAACACAAGACACCAAACATGCAGCACACGAAGACACACTCCAAGCACACAACACCCAACACAGAACCATCCACAACCACGCCAGTCACACAGAACTCCACGGGGAAGTAAGTACACACGGAACACACACTACACACAACAAACCACCCAAACTGCACAAATCGCATACACAGCAGCCACAACACAGAAAGAGCACAACACACAGGAAACACACACACAACCACATAAACACCGCCACACACACTAAAATTTGCTATTTTAAAATCACAGACTTCAAAGCCGAAAACACACAATAACAGCATGCAAAACGTGACACAACACAGAAAGAATACACACACCATCACAGACCGCGACAAAACACGCCCTACCATATACACAAAAGACAACGCACTTCACACATAACACAAAACCCAACACAAAGAAGGTGCTCAGCAATGTGTGTGACATTAAGAGAGGCACATCAGTACGTTACCACAACACACGAAATAATACACAAATCACACAATACATCACATAAACACACACAAGCATCACACACAAATTGAACATCACAACTCACAGCACGCACAACAACCCTGCATTAACAACCAACACACACACCGACGCAACCACTACATGCCACACAGAAAGCCACACACACACACAACACACGCTCAAGGAATCACCACAACAAACACAGGGAAACACCCGCAAACACAAAGGTATCGAGAACACACACAAGCTCAACATGCAGACAGCACAACATATGAACAACATACACCACAAACATCAAATGAGGCCCTCTGCACAAGCAAAACCACACACAGATAACACATCTCACCTCACACTCAACCACTCAAACACAACCACACGCAAATCACAATCACACACGCGAAACACACACAACACTCACGAATCCGTAGACAAAACACACATAACCAGCAAAGGAGACGAATAGCACACGTCACGCACGACACGCTACACGCACAACCACACACAGACACACCACGCATACATCCTCACACGGGAGCACAACGCAGAACACCCACACAACACAGAAACACGCAACACAATAGTCAGTACACACACCACACCTTCCAAGGCACGTAACCGCTCACAATACACACGAAGAACTGCACAGACTACGTACTGCACACACCAAGAGACACACTAAACAAGCACAACCGCACACAGTCAACACATTGCACATCATGTGAATAACTCAGCCAGACACACACACACACACACACACACAAACTCTAACACAACACGCAAATCACAATCACACACACACAAAACTGTCACAACCCATCCAAATCCACACGCAACTGACGCAAACACAAGCAACACACATATAACGCACAGCACACAGCACACCCAACCACAAGCATACAGTACAGAGCACACACAGACCCACCTGCAGACAGCACTACCAAACCCCACCCGCCGCACCCCACCCCACCCACACACACACCGAGCACAGGCACACAGCACGCCCGTCACAGGACCGAATCAACATCACACGCAATGCTCAGATTGCACAGACCACCCAACATCTACCCGGTTGGTAACACACAGAAGGCATATAGGCAGCACACACGCAACCCAGAGCACAGTACATACCACGACAGCCCGAAGAAACACCAGACACATTTCACACTAAACTTTAGACTGGAAGCCACACACCACACAACACAGACAACCGCCGACAGATGAAAGGCATCATGAAAGGCAAAATATACATTGCACAAAGACCCACTGGACGCACACAACATACCACACACAAATACCAGCATCGTACAAATAACACGCCACACAGTGGAAAATACACAGAACAGTGTACTCAACAAGCAGTAAGGAACCTCACACGTTACATACAAGATGCACACAGCACGGACAGCACACAACACACAGAAAACAAGCAAGACCCGCAGACCGTAGTCCCCACAACGCGAAACGCACAAGAACACGGCACACAGAGCGTACAACAGAGAATACGCACAGAATCACAAGAGAGCACCACAAAGCACCAACCAACTACCATATACCAACAACACATACAGCTCACTGCACCCACAACGAACCCAGAAAACACAAAAGAGCTCAAGTGTATCGGCTTCTACCGCAATGTTTGCTAAGTGTTCTATGTCACATAGGAGCGAATTGTAGCGTAGCATTGTCTCAGCGAGGGTCTCCTCAGTGCACGGTGGATTGTTTCCCCAGCAAAGTCTGGCATAAGGCTCTCCTGCGGCAGTGTCTGACCCTTTGCTACAAAGGCATCCTCACGGCGTTGCTATGAAAGGGACGAGGTGGCTCTTTGCGTCCTCTTGTAGCGCCCTCGGGAAACAAGGCCGTCCCAGAGGCTTGATTACAAACCTGCGGAGGAAACGGACAGGCAGGAGAGTCTGTCCCCAGTGTGCTTGAACGCAGAAGTCTCGCAACACCCAAACAGCACATCACACTGAACATCAAACCCCACACACACTGAGAACATAACTGCACACTATACACCTGAAACACGGTTCTCAGAGTAGACACAACACACACAGTGAGGCTCACTGACCAAGCATGACCACACACAGTACACACATCACAAATTACACTCGTTACTCAAACCGCCAACCACACATACAATCTTTCAAACACGCCTTCTTTGTGTTGGGTTTTGTGTTATGTGTGAAATGCGTTGTCTTTTGGGTATATGGTAGGGCGTCTTTTGTGGTGGTGTGTGATTGTGTG
The DNA here is from genome assembly GCF_040802235.1 of Manis javanica. Lineage (NCBI taxonomy): Eukaryota > Metazoa > Chordata > Mammalia > Pholidota > Manidae > Manis > Manis javanica. The sequence goes on along the minus strand of NC_133156.1, from coordinate 29,439,035 downwards.
TGTATTCTTTCTGTGTTCTGTAACGTTTTTCCTGCTGTTATTGTGTGTATTTTGTTTGTAGTCTGTGATTTGGTATTTTAGTGTGTGTGGCAGTGTTTATGTGGTTGTGTGTGTGTTTCCTGTGTGTTGTGTTCTTTCTGTGTTGTGACTGTTGTGTATGCGATATGTGCAGTTTGGGTAGTTTGTGGTTTGTAGTGTGTGTCTGTGTGTACTTACTTCTCCGTGGAGTGCTGTGTGACTGGTGTGGTTTTGGATGATTCTGTGTTGTGTGTTGTGTGCTGGGAGTGTGTCTTCATGTGCTGCATGTTTGGTGTCTTCTGTTGCATGTTGTGTTCATGGTCGGGAATGTTATGTGGTCTGTGAAGGGTTTTCTGTTTCATGTTTAATGTGTGTTGTGACCGCACGTGAGTTGCATGATGTGGAACATATTGCGTTCTCTGTGGCATGTATGTTGTGTGTATTCTTATCTGTTTGCGTATTGTGTGTGTGTTGTGTCACCTGTGTTTTTTAAGGGTTGTGTGGGATATTATCGTGTATTGTGTCCGACATGCTTTGTATGTATGCTGTGTGCTTTGCATTGGGTGTTCTGTGAGGCTCTGTGTGCTGTATGTTTTATGTGTGCTTTGCGCAATGTGTGTAGTGTGTGAAATGTGTGTTTCATAATTTCGGTGTTCTTTCTGATGCGGTTTGTGTATTTCTTGCATGTCATTTTGCATGTGCTGTGTGTGGTGTGTGTTTCGTGTGTGTGATTGCGAATTGTGTGTGGTTGTATTTGAGTGGGTGTGTGGGTGTTTGCTTATGATGAGTGTGATGTGAAATGTGTTGTCTGTGTGTGGTTGTGCTTGTTTAGTGTGCCTCATTGTGTGTGCTCTGTGTACTCTGTGAAATGTGGTTCATGTGTCTTTTGTGTGCAATTATGTGCTTTGATGTGTCTGGTGTGTGTCTTGTGACTCGTCTCATTACATTTTTGGATTTGGGTGTGTGTGTTTTGCGTGGCGCAGCCCGCGCGTGGATATGAGTGTGGGGTGTCTGTGCGTGATTGTGTGTGTGGTGTGTAGTGAGTGAAATGTGCGCTATGTGGGTTTTTGTTGTTTGTGGGTCTTGCATGTGGTTTCGTATGTGGTGTGCCTGGTTGGCATGTGTGATTGTGATTTAGGTTTGCTGTGTTTGAGAGGCTGTGTGTGCATTTGGTTGAGTTATGTGTGTGATGTGAGATGTTTTGTCTGTGTGTGCTTGTGTCATGTGCCTCATTGTGGGTGTTGTGTGTACTCGTTGAACTGTGGTTTGTGTGAATTGTGTGCTTTTATGTCCTGTGATGCATGTTGTTTTCTATGTTCTGCTGTGTGAATGCTGAGAGGTTCTGTGTGTTCTCTATGTATGTGTTTGTGGGTGTTTTCTTGTGTGTGTGGTGGCTGTTCCTTGAGTGTGTGTTGTGTGTGGCTTTATGTGTGGTATGTAGTGGTTATGTTGTTCTTTGTGTGTCGCATTGTTAATGTGGGATGTTGTGTGTGTTACGAGTTGTGATGCTAATTTCTGTGTGTGATGCTTGTGTGTGTTGTGTGATGTGTTGTTCTGTGACTTGTGTTTTGTTGAGTGTATTCTCTGTGCATTTCATATTGTGTGTGTTGCGTGGTCTGTGTGTTTAGCAAGTTGTGTGAGATATTAAATGTGTGTTATGACTGATATGCTTTGTGTATATGTTGTGCGTCTGCCATTGCGCATTCTGTGAGGCTATGTGTGCTGTACGTTTTATGTGTGCTTGGAATGATGTGGGTAGTGTGTGAAATGTGTGTTGCCTAAATTCGGTGTTGTTTCTGTTGTGGTTTGTGCGTGTGTGTGTTGCGTGTGGGTTTGTATGTGTTGTATGCGTGGTGTTCGTTTTGCACGTGTGAGTGTGATTTGTGTGTGGTTGTGTTTGACAGGTTGTAGGTGTGGTTGGCTGTTTGAGTAACGAGTGTAATTTGTGATGTGTGTACTGTGTATGGTCATGCTTGGTCAGTGAGCCTCACTGTGTGTGTTGTGTCTACTCTGAGAACCGTGTTTCAGGCGTATAGTGTGCAGTTATGTTCTCGGTGTGTGTGGGGTTTGATGTTCAGTGTGATGTGCTGTTTGGGTGTTGCGAGACTTCTGCGTTCAAGCGCACTGGGGACAGACTCTCCTGCCTGTCCGTTTCCTCCACAGGTTTGTAATCAAGCCTCTGGGAGGGCCTTGTTTCCCGAGGGTGCTACAAGAGGACGCAAAGAGCCACCTCGTCCCTTTCATAGCAACGCCCTGAGGATGCCTTTGTAGCAAAGTGTCAGACACTGCCGCAGGAGAGCCTTATGCCAGACTTTGCTGGGGAAACAATCCACCGTGCACTGAGGAGACCCTCCTGCGACAGTGCTATGCTGCAATTCGCTCCTATGTGATATAGAACACTTAGTAAACATTGCGGTAGAAGCCTATACACTTGAGCTCTTTTGTTTTTCTTGGGTTTGTTGTGGGTGCAGTGAGCTTTATGTGTTGTTGGTATATGGTAGTTGGTTGTTGATTTGTGGTGTTCTTTTGTGATTCTGTGTCTATTTTCTGTTGTATGCTCTGTGTGCTCTGTTCTTGTGCATTTCGTGTTGTGTTGTCTATTGATTCTATTTACATTTAGGGTGGTTATCAATAGGTATGTACTTACTGCCATTTCAGGCTTTAGATTTGTGGTTACCAAAGATTCCAGGTTACTTTCCTTGCTATCTAAGATTGTAACCACTCAGTATGCTGTTACAAACACAATCTGTAGGTTCTTTTCTATTTCTCCTCCTTTTACTTCCTCTTTCATTCTTTCTATATTAGGTATCAGATTCTATACTTTTTCTCTTTCCCTTGATTGACTTTGGGGATAATTTAATTTTGCTTTTGCCTCACAATCAGCTGCTCCCCCCTCCCTACCGTGATTTTATTACCTCTGGTGACAGCTATGCAACCCTAGCAACACTTCCATCTAGAGCAGTTCCTCCTAAATAGACTGCAGAGATGTTTTGTGGGAGGTAAACTCTCTCAGCTTTTGCTTATCTGGAAATTGTTTAATCCCTCCTTCAAATTTAAATAATAATCTCACCAGATAAAGTAATCTTTGTTCCACACCCTTCTGCTTCATGGCATTAAATACATCATGCCACTCCCTTCTGGCCTTTTAGTTTTTTGCTGAGAAGCTGTTGTTACTCTGATGGGCTTTCCTTTGTATGTGATCTAATTTCTGCCTCTGGCTGCTTTTAACAGTGTGTCCTTATCCTTGATCTTTCCCATTTTATTACTATGTGTCTTGGTGTTGTCTTCCTTGGGTCCCTTGTGTAGAGGGATCTGTGGATCTCCATGGCCTGAGAGACTCTCCTTCCCCACATTGGGGAAGTTTTCAGCAACTACCTCCTCAAAGACACTTTCTATCCCTTTTTCTCTCTTCTTCTTCTGGTATCCCTATAATGCAAATATTGTTCCTCTTGGATTGGTCACACAGTTCTCTCAATATTCTTTCATTCTTAGAGATCCTTTTTTCTCTCTGTGCCTCAGCTTCTTTGTATTCCTCTTCTCTAGTTTCTATTTCATTTATTGTCTTCTCCACCGTATCCAACTTGCTTTTAATACCCTCCATCATGTTCTTTAACGATTGGATTTCTGGCCTGAATTCATTTCTGAGTTCTTGGATGTCTTTCTTTACCTCCATTAGGATGTTTATTATTTTTATTTTGAACTCCCTTTCAGGAAGAGCCAGAGGTCAATATCATTTAAATCTTTCTCGTGAGTTGTATTAACAATTTTACTCTGGACAAGGTTCCTTTGGCATTTCATGTTTGTATATGGCGCCCTCTAGTGTCCAGAAGCTCTATTCTGTAGCTGCTGAGCCCCTGAAGCAATGTCAGGGGTCGCAGGGGAGCGGTACTGGGGGTAGGAAAGAGCTGTTCCCCGCCACACTGGCTCCTGTGCCTGTCTCCACTGCCTGAGCCAGTGAGCCGGGCACACTGGCATAAATTTTTGTCCCAGAGCAGCCAGATATGGATCCCTGCTTTCCACAAGCAGCTGGAATCCCAGTCTCCCCAGGAACTCTGCCTGTATTAACTTTCCAACCCAGGGGAGTCTTCTTTACATGGAAAAAAGCTACAAAAACTGTGTCTTTAAAGAGTTCATGAGTTACCAAATTTGAATTGCAAAATTCAGCCATTGATTAGAAATTCAGTTTCTAACCAATATAAATAGATGTCTGAAAAAAACCTGTTGTAAAGTTACTAAGAGACTGGTCACCAATTAAGTTTAACTGCATATAATTTAAAGGGAAAACAGTTTTTTAACAGCTGAGTAAAATAATGTTTTTACACTTTAGTCCATATTTACACTGTGCAATAATCCTAAAGTCTGAACTTTTAAATAATTTTAATATATATTTTCATAGTTAACTTAGAAAAGGCCAAATTAACAAATAGATTTTTATTTATGAAATGAAATACAACTGATGGCTATCAGCAAGATACTTGTTCTGAATATTTCTTAAATAATGTGCAGTATATTCACTAAATCCATCATATATCTAATAGTATTACTTGAATATGTTTTTGTATTATGATTGCTTCCATTTGTGACACTCACCAACATGAGACCAGCAGGGGCTTGACTCTTTGGCCTTGTCCTCACAAGCAATATTTATTTATTACATAAAGTTACTACAAAATTACATGGGGAGAAAAATACAAAGAAAATTGGGCAACATATTTACAGAGCATTACACTAAGAAGTTGCCATAAAAATAGTTTAAAAAGTTCAGAATTAGACCAAGGAGCAGTTAGTAACTATGTCAGTGAATGAACAGAAGGAGGACTCCTAAAAGTGAAATGTTTTCAAGGTGTGAAGGGATATGCAATGAAAAAGGAGATGATGTGGAGTCCAAGTAAGATAAAATGCAGGTAAGGTGTGGCAGCTGATAAAGGACATTAACTTGAAGCACAAAGAAATGCTGAATGGTGTTGTATGCTGTAGACGCAGTGGAATCAAGGCAGAAACTACAGGCACAGGTAAAGGCGTATCAGCACTGTTAGGACACAGCCAACTTTTTTTATTTCCAGCTTTATCTCTTCTAAAATCAAAACAAAGACCTGGCAGATTCTCACATACTCACCCCTCTGACATGGCCAGACTTCCGCTCAACTTCCGCTTTTTCTTCCTTAAGAAATTCACACTTCTTTCAAATCTCTTACTTGATTCTAAAAGATTAAAGTAACAATTTAACAAAACTACAGCCATTGAAAAGGAAAGGCACACAATTCACCTCAGCTAGCAGCGCCTTCAAGTGTATAGCCAAACTGAACAAGTGAGTGAATCTCTTCAGCAACAAGGAGGATTGTGAACGGACTTGTATTAACACAACAGTATTATGTATATGAATTTCAAAAAATATTTTCTACATTATTGCTTTAAGATACAATATAAATTTGAGCTCAGAACTCTTATTTAACTGTTCCATAAATTACATATATAGATCCTGGTAAAGAGAAACACAGACAACTGAAAACTTTGAACACTAGTTTTCACAGGGTAAGATCAGAATAAGAAGCAGAACACAATTTAGTTGTGTTATTCCCCGTGGAATAAACAGATTACTATTATTCCCAGTTAGAAAACAGAACTGAAACAATTACCCAACCAAAGGGAATAAAAGATTCCCACAAACAGGGTAAGATTTGGAAAACCAAAGATAAACTTAGTATGAACATTAAAAAAAAATTTCCAAAAGAGACAGCTGTCCTAATTTTTTTAATGTAAAGACTTTCTTGTTTTAATGTTTAAAGTGTGACAATTGTTAATGGAATAAACTAACCATGCCCTTGCCTCAGGGCATTTGAATTTGCTATTTCTGTTGTTTGAAACTCTTTTCCAAGTATGTTTAATACCCACTTCTACCTGTCCCCTAGCTCTCTGCTAAAATATGTTTTAATTATTAAGGAAGATTTCCCCCCACCCCAGACCCCGACCCAACACAACACATACTGTCATGGCAACTATGCTTTATCTCCTTGGCACTTAACTGTAGTTGGCATACTATATATTGACTTGTTTCTTATCATCCTTCACTGCTAGAATGTAAGTTCTACATGTGCAAGAATAATTCTGTACAGCACCTAGCTGAGTACCTAACAACAAAGTAAGGTCTCAACAAATAATTTATGTTAAATGAAGAGAAAGTATAACACTATAGGGGCATTGTATGAGTATGAGTTTCGACTCCTTCATAAGCTAATATGGTAAACATAACAACAAGTGGGAGAAAAAGGTTGTCAGGCATTAGATTTACTAACTAAAGAACATCAAAATTTTACCTTTAATCTCGGCACATCTTTATTTGCTTGTTCAAGCTGAAGTTTTAGTTCAATATTTTCAGATGATAGCCTCCGGTTTTCTTTTTGAAGGTCCTGTTCTCTTTGTCCATGATCTTCTGACTTCATTTCTGAAGTCTTCAGAAAAATGAAGTTAGGAATATTTTTAAGGCTCAATAAATAAAAATGCATAAGGCATACTGGATAAGTAAACACTGCTAAAACAGGGAACATTTTTCCTTAGAAAAATATGAGAAAATTGGAGAGCTCTAGAGAAATTCAAACCAAAATAAATACGTTAGAATATAAAACTTGCAGGGAAATATGATAATGGAGTTTGTTTAAATTAAAAAGTAAACAATGTCAAGTAGGACTTAACAATGTCCACACAAATAATGCTTCCATATATACTCATAATGACTAAATTGATTTATAGTGGCTTTTCCAGTCCAAAAATAAAGTATGACTTATCTATGAGGATTTTATTATGTCTCATTCCCACATTCCACCCACAAATTCATATGTTGAAGTCCTAACTACCAGTACCTCCAATGTGACTTTATTTGGAAATAGAGCCTTTTTAAATATTTTAAACCAAATTAAAATAATTAGGGTGGGTCCTAATCCAGTATGCCTGCCTGGTATTCTTATGCAAGAGAAAAACTTGGACGCGGAGGTAGCTTGGAGGGGAGACAATGTGAAGAGAAAGGGAGAAGATGCCCATCTACACGCCAAGGAGAAGGCTTTAGAACAGATACTTCCTTCAGAGGTTAAAGAAATAATCCCGTCCAGTACCTTGATTCTGGACTTTTGGCTATCAGAACTGTGAGAATATATTTCTGTTGTTTAAACCATTGTATCTATGGTGCTTTGTTATGATGACCTAGTAAACTAATACACAAGCCTGCAACAATCACTGCCTCAATCCCTTCCTCCAGAAAGCTTTTCCTCCTTCCTTGAATGAAAATCGCTCCCTCTTCTGAAACCCAGTAACACTCAGATTATTTATGTTCAATTTTATTTTTCATTTTAAACTATAGGTTATTTGAAAGGGAAATCTGTGCTTGATTACTTTTTCTGTAAAGTGGGTAGAAGACACCTACCTCATAAGATTGTTATGAACAACAGATGAAGTAATTTTGTGAAAGCCCATAGCACCGATTAAGTTTTTTCTCCCCCGTTCCTTTCTCTCTCTACTGGCCTGACAGATTATCAAGTTACTAACTCCACAGACATTATAGTTTTAAAAATACAAAATCAAACAAATACATCTTTTTATACATGCTCTACAACATCTTTTTAATTAGCAGTAGGTTAAATATTGTACATTCTGATATATTCAGCTTTAGGTAAAAAAGAAGTAAAAAAATTAAAGAAATTAGAAAATAGGACTTTAAGAAATAAAGATATTCTGTGCTGATTCTGACTCAAGGGCATGTAACAGAACACTGTTAGAAACACTGTACGCATCCACCCAATGTCTATATGTTTGAGCGAATGTGTGTGCAAATGCACACGCACAGTAGCAAGAAAAGGATGTGCTGTTATCTGTAAACCGCCGGAATACGTCCCTACTTATTCTGTCAAATAACCTCAGAATACATTCTATTCTTCTACAGTTAGCTTAACGCTAAGCAAACTATGCCACCTGTAAGGTCCTCAGTTTTTGCATCTTACAAATGAAGCCACAAGAAGGAACAGTTTTTAAGATCTCTTCAGACATGGAAATCTTTAATTTCCTATCTCTGAGCTCTTCTGTCTTTTCCACATCTCTTCTGTCCATGGTAGCTATCTGATTTAACAAAAAAAATGGTAAATACCTGAGTACTACTGATTGATCGACATAAATTATATTAAATATCACTCACAGAAGAGTGTAATTGTGATGAGCTCATATAAGGGTATGATTTTTTAACACAGTTCTCCTCCCACAAATATGGGTGCCATTATTATGTAAGCAAATATGGATCATCACCCTCCTTAGTCTCATCAAACAAAACTAGAAGTATTGGTTGAGATGGTCCAAATTTCTGGAAAATGAATTCTAATGAAACTACCTATGAAAGTAATATGAATAAAATTCTTAAATAATGAATTTTATGAGACTTTTACATAAGTGGAGTCCTGTTAAAAGGTAGAAATTAAATTCTTAGTGGATGGGTGTTAACAATAACACACGGTGAAAGTCTCAAATTTTCAATTACTGATTATCAAGTGGAAAACACTATGAACCGGGATAAATAAATGAAATAAGAATTAAGTCACTTTCATCCATCTACTCTTAACTTTTAAATGTTTGATTTTAGTTGATGTTTTTAGGACTTAGGTGACTGGAATGTGTAAGTAGAAAGGATAAATAAAAAAGAACATAACTACTATTTTATTTGAATTGGGGAAAACTTTTCTTCTGTCCTGCAAGGTAAGCTGACCAAAAATAGTGTATTGATGGAATGTCCATGAAGAACTGCTAAGTCAGACCTGCAGTTAAATTCTGACTATGCGTCTTCTTGATCACTGGAGATTTTACTTACTCTCCAAGCTTCCCACATAAATCAGGGTACTGTGAAAATTAGACTTAGGTACATATTCTAACACAGCATAGATAGCAACCCATGCAAGCTCCTTTTTCTCAATATAAATAAAATATCCATTACAAGGCAAAAAGATGAACAGTTTATTTTAGAATGTCCCACAGCATCACAACACATTTTTACAGAAATTTTATCTGTAGTGAGATTTTATAGATGAGGTAGGAATTTCTCTAGCAAAACCAACACCTCTAACGTGCCCTATTTTTGTTATTGTTATCTAATCTAGTACTTTTTAGGTGAGTACCAAGGGTAAAACACTACTAAAATGAATAAGGAAATGTATAAGCATAAGTTTTGTAGGAACTAGTCAAATATGAGGACTTAATAAAAGATGAAGTTTTAATAGTTCATACTTTTTACAAATTCTGCACAGTTTATCTCCATTTGCACCATACATATATACTACTGGCTGTAAGAAGACTCTGCTAACAAAGAAGCAAAGGACTGCCGTGTACTCACACTGCTTCGCTGGACTGGCGTGTGAGCTTCAGAATCCGCCTGTGCCTCCCGCTCAGCCCACCAGTCACCGCAGCAGCAAGTGTAGCTTGTTGTAGAATCACGGTGATCCTGCACAGGAGGTCATTCTCGATCCCCGTGGCAGTTGTGACTCACACCTTCAGCTGTGTCCCCTTTCCCTTTCTCTTTCTCGCCCAGCTCTTTCTCCTCCTTGTCTTTATGTTCCTGTTATTTTTACAAGTCTTGATTATTTTCTCAATTTCAGGATTTGGTTCATTTTCAAATTTGGAGTTAAAATCTGCCCCAGTACCATTTGTTGACCTAAATGGACTTGATATTTTGTTCGGTCTCGCCTCAGATTTATGTAACTCAGTGGGACCTACACTATCTTCCGCTTTGTGTTTTTCCTCTTTACTGTGACAACGGAGACTATTTCTAGGTGTCTGATGATATAAGTTGTCATTGGCATCTATTCCCTTCCCATATTTTAATTCTGAACACACTTACGGGGTTTTGTTTGTTTCCATGTAAAGTGTTCTTTTTGTGAAAAACATTATGCCTGTATTTGTAATACTGGTAGCAAGGGTACAAAGAGGAGTTGTGTTACATAACAGATTCTGCTTGAAGCAGAGAAGAGAAATATGAAAAGATAAAAGGAAAAAGACAAAAATATGCACACTCAATGTTTTAAAGTAAGACATACCAAACAATTCTACATAATGATTCTTTATAAAGAAAAACTAGAAACATGTCACGTTTGAATGGAAACAATGCTCTATTTTCTTTTTTTTACTCTAATTTTATATTCTTACCACAGCAAAACTTATGATAACTACACTTAAAAGCTTCAGAAATAATTTGTAATGAAGTTTTATGCAAAAGCAAATCAATCAAGTTTACTATTTACTGTTGTTATGTAAGAAGAATTAAAGAAGTCAACATACATTACTACCTGGTAAAAATAAAAGTTGAGTTTACTGCATTAACATTAATGAAAGGGATCGAATGTTTCTGACCTGATAAAGGCAGAAGCTGATTTTACTTCTGAGCTTAAAAATGAAAAAAAAAAGATATACACTTACTGAAGGCCTAGAATATGCATCCTTTGAAAACTGTTTTTCTAAAGCATGGAGTTTTTCTTGGAGGTATTTATTTTGTAATTCTAAATCTTCTATGACAAAATCTTGAGGAAGAGCTTTGTGAGTCCTAGAAATTAAAGAACCACAGACTCCTTACTAGTCAAACTTCAAATTTCACTGTTTTTACTATATTAAAATATAGGAAAGAAAGAAAACACAGTGAATTTATTAACTATTTATTTTAAATTTTGTAAAACTTACAAACCTTATAAAAATAGGACATGACTATTTATATTATAAAATGACCCTCTACAGAGGATTCACTGCAGGACTCTCTTGAATTAGGGGTAAACAAGTAAATTTTGGTTTACATTAACATTTTGAAAGGACATGCATCAAATCTATTTGTATGGAATTGTGTAAGATATATGAATTAAACACCAGTGTTTTTAAAACATGTGATAATTCCATATAATCCATGTGCTTCTCAAGCTTCTCAGAAAGTTCAAGCTCTTAGTGGTGACAGATAATCTGTCACTTCAAGTCTATGGTCATCTGTGTGACCTACAAGGCCCTGCATATCTGTCACAATCACACCTATTCAACCTAATTATGCCAGAGTCTACCTTTATTGAGGCAATTAAATTCACTCTTACCCACACATGAAAGATTCACCTTTGCCTCTACGTCTCTGCTAGGGGTTCTCTTTCTGGAAATGTCCTCCTTCCCTTTAACATCTAGATCTGATTCTTAAAGTTTAAAAATTTACACTTGAACTGAGAGAGAAGATAAGTTCAAGCTCTTCTATTAAGTCTTCTCCAAATACTTCAACCCATATAGACTCACATTATTAGAGAAAAAGAACAAGTAAACCTCTAAAATCATTAGGATTGTAAACTAAAGAATTTTGATCCTTGTGAAAATTGCAAAGCATTTAGTTTTGTTTTCAACCTATGTTTAGATCAAGAAAAATCAGGAAGTGAAGGAGCCACTACTGGGATCAGATAGTAACTATAAATAGATATCAAAAGAAAGACAAATTCTTCAATCACTTCTTTCTTCATCTGACTCCAAAGCTCGCACTCCCATAACTTGGTCAACAGTAATACCAGTTGTTTTTAGTTTCTTCTGTAAAGTAAGTTTCTCTTTATCAGCTCTGTGAGACAGAATCATGAAAATACACCATTCATTGTTTGGCGTATTCAATTTATTAAACTGTTGCTTACTCACAACAAGACCAATATGCAAAAAATTGGATCCTTCTGTATTTGCTATGAGCTAACATACTTCAAAATTATACAAAACTCCGTTTATAAATTATTAAGATATACTTAAAACACATTTTTAAAAAAATGAATCATAGATAATATATAATTAAAACTAAGAACTTTCTCATACTATCAAGGACGATAAAACAATTTAACTTCCAAGTCAATTAAAGACTTTATACATAGGCTTACATTAAATAAACTCGCTTGGCAAAAAGATCCTTCAAAGTATTCAACTGCTTTGTTAGAGTACAGACTTCCCCCTCTTTCTCTTTTAACTTGTTTTGAATTCCCTCTATTTTGGCTTGCCATTTTTTACCTTCTTTCCACCTAATTAATTCTTCTCTAGCACTCTGTAAACAATAACGAAGGAGGGAGAAAATTACCAATATTATTTTCATTTTAAATCTATCAACTATAATTTACTAGACAATGGTAAACCAACACTTCTAGAGAATATGTAAATATATTCATTTTGCTATGTAACTTAGCTTAAGGATTCTGTATTTTATAACTTGATAAAAGAAATTCTGAGTAACAGATCACACTAACATTAATGCCCTTAGGAATCTCTAAATAAAGGTTCTAATACAAACGATCATGACTAAAGTAAACTTCAAACAAAGAATATGTATGTATAAATAACCCAATTTTGTCACCATATAGCATCACAGCCCCTTCAAATCCTCAATCAGCATTACTTCTCTTATTCAACACATACTTGTTTAGTACTAACCGTATGTCAGGTACCACTCTAGGCACCAGGAACAGAAGCAATGAATAAACCAGACAGAAACCCCTATCTACATGGATATTACAGTCTAGTTTTTGTTGGTTGAATAAGCAGAAGGAAGTAAAATAAAGACAAAACACAAGAAAATAAATTTTGGTATGTTCACTGGTGGTAAGTGCTAAACAAACAAACAAAGCAGAGAAGGGAATTAATAGATGTAGTGGTCCCAGTTCATTATAATTGAGATGAAGTCACCAAGAAAAATCCATATAATGCAGAACAGTCCCATGTGCTGAACCTTCAGATGTTCTTCTGGACATTCATGTAACTAAAAAGTCTGTTCAGTTATCTGAGCCAATAACTTATCTTCATTCCAAAATCCTTACAGAATTTAATTTTAGTGTTCTTTTTTCTAATTAGTAATAATACTGTACAGTGATATGGATTTGATGGCCTACAAAAGACTTTCACATTATTTCATTTGACTGTCAAAATGATTTTGAGAAGTTGGCAATGCAAATGGTATTATTTTTATTTTAAGGAGAAATACACCGAAGTACAGAAGTCAGGAGTCCAGGCAAGGCCACAACGCTTTTGAGGTATTCTGATAGCCATCGGGTTAGGAATTGCTGTCCGACAATGAGGCCTATGCCCGACTAGGGAGGCAGTGAAGAAAGCAATCTGGGTGAGTAAGGACACCTCGGCCCGAAATGGACCCCAACTACTCCCACCCCACTGGTGGCTCCTGCACCTGTGCTGGCTCCTGCAAATGCAAAGAGTGCAAATGCACCTCCTGCAAGAAGAGCTGCTGTTCCTGCTGCCCTGCGGGTTGTGCCAACTGTGCCCAGGGTGGCATCTGCAACGGGATGTCAGACAAGTGCAGCTGCTGTGCCTGATGCGGGGGAGAGCCTGCTCCCCATGAGAACAGAGCAGCATGCATCAGCCTGTATTGTAATAATATTTTAGTACACCACCAACCTGTTTTCTACATTACAGTTTGTATGAAATAGTGAATCATAATAAATGTTGTTGACTATAAAAAAAAAAGAGTAAGGACATTGTGATCTTGCAATTTTCACCAGCAAAGTCTGTGACAGCAATGTGTTGGGGTTCTACTTAAATAAATGTGAGCATTTTAATCAAAATTATACTGACCTCGATTAATTTTCATAGGGAAAGGATGTTTTGAATATAGTCTATTATGACATTTTAATCCCATTATCTGTTTTTTCTCCATTGTCATTAAAGATAGTTAATTTTCTTTTCTATTTTCATGTTTATTTTAGATATCGAATATTTTATGGGTAAATTTTAGGATAAATTCTTCTCTTAACCATAGATCCTCCACTGTAATTTTCTTCGGGGGCAAACATTACTATTAACACCAATATTTTCCAGGTCACTTGGTATTTACTACAAGATAAATATTTTGTTTATTATTTACAATAAATTTAATTATATGAAGTTTAGCTAATTTTAGGATTATGCGGAGTTGATTATTTCTATCAGCAATATCTTTTAGAAACAGTTTGTTAATCTATATCAAAATTTTTTTCTCACATTATAGAATCAATCAGTGAGTGGGTTGATTATTATTATTGCAAAATCTGTATATATTCCAAGTCATTTTGTTACCCTGAAATAACAGACCAGTTTATTGAAGGATAAAAAGGACACATTTTTTTTAAAAAGGACACATTTGGGTCAAGGTAGAAGACTAAAAATGCCCAGCTTTCTTTCTCAAAGATTGAAAGCACCAATCTATGTGAACAATTACGTGGGGGAGAAGTTAGATATGTAAGGTACGAAGGTTTGGAGGTGCTGTGATGTCAGGGAGAGGACATGGACATATTGCAGTATCTCTGAATGACAGTTATGTTACAGGGACCTCCTCAAGTAGACTGAATTCCTAAAGGACAGAAATTTATCTTAAACTTCTCTACATTATTCAGTACTAGGTATAGTATGTAGTAGGTCCTCAAAAATTATCTGCTTATCAATTATACATTTAACTTAGTCTTTCACTACCTTAAACATATCAATCAATATGTTTCCTCACATACCTTTTCTTTTATAGGTTTTAGTTCTACTTCATCCACCTTTCCAGTTGACTTTCTAGTTTTTTAATTTTCTTTTGGAGTTCTTCAATTAGACTTTATTATCTATCACAGGTTTGCCCTGAAATATAATATGTATTTTTATACCTTAAGTAAAAAAAATTAAACAAAATACACAATAAATATGCCAGTTATAGAAACTTTCTGAGGCTACAGCTAAGCCATACTTCCTAAATGACACTGTTGATATATAAATATAGCATAATAGCTGCTTCTGCTTCTGCATTTTAAAGATGCTACTCTGAAGCTACAAATAGAATAGAGGTCAAAAAAGAATGAGCTACCTTAATCAAAGTGACTTAAAAGCTAATTTCAGCAAATATTATAAATAAAATTAAGAAATGGAATAAACAACTACCTATGTATTTTCAATCAGACATGATCACAATTAAATACAAAAGTACCTGTAATCCACTGGTTAGTCTCTTAATTTGCCTTTTCAGTTCATCATTCTCTTGATCAATTCCGTCTTTCTCTCTAAGCATTTTATTATAGGCTTTTTGTTTTTTTGTCAGTTCATTGGTTAAATCATTCAAATTATCAGTTAGTGAATTTTCTGTTTTTAGTTACTTTAAGAGCTTCTTTCAATTTCGAAAGATTTTCACTTGTCTTCAATTTGTGACTAATGAAAGATAAATATTTAATTTATAAATCTTCAAATATCAAGGATAAAAGCAATATAATACAGAACGTATACCATTAATACTTTCAATCCAAGAATGTTTCAATCTAATTTTTTTAAGTACACAAGGAAAAAAATGCACGTTATATATATTTTTTCATCTTCATTTAAATGAACCAAGTCTACTTGAAGTAAACAAGAAAGAGGCTAAAGCAATTCATCTTCAACAAATACTCAGAAACAAAATTTTACCAAATTAGCAAATGTTTCATTATGGCTGATTTAATTTTTAGTAAAGAAACAAGTACATTTCAGTGTACAAGGCAATGTTTTACACACTACAAAGCCTAAGAGTGGCATTAAACAAAATCTCTGACTTGAAGTAGTTTCTAACCTACTTTGCAAAGACAAGAACTTGCAATATTGGACAGTATACATAAGCCACTAGAAAGCAGTTGCTAGTTGTCCTATATAGTAAAGTGAAGGGAATGGTAGCACTTAAAATATATTTTGTTGCATAAATTATTACCGGCCTAAAGCATTACTAATAACACTCAAGGGAAATTACTAGTATTATAATGTAGTTAGAAGAAAAACATAAATTGTCCTGGAGAAGTCAGAAAAAAACTTCAAGAAAAAAGACGTGAGAAATATGAAGAATTCAACAGAAGACATTGCAGGCAAAGAGAAAGGTGATAGAGACATCAACAAAGGGCTATTTGTGTTAATATATTATTAAGTAAATAGAGTTTTACTGTCAACTATGCTCATAATCTTGATGGTTACAATGCAAGACTTAAAAAATCTGAGTAAAACCCAGTCCCTAGACAGTTTAATGGTGTTGAAAGGCATGTACAAAGAAAATAAGAGCAAATCAAAATTATAAATAAAATAAAACATATAGAAAGCAAATTTTTTATTTTCTGCATAATATATGAAACTTTGTGTAAACAAATTTGAAAATCATTATGAAATACACATGATTTATAAAAAACATTTTAATCACCAAATCTAATGATCAGGTTAGAAAATAATAAAATACATTGCCAAAAAGTAAATAACCTCCCCAAAAGAGTCACCAATATGTCAAGAGCTACATGAATTCCATAAACTATTTTGGAGGGGGGGGGAAAGGAAAGCTAATTAACATATTATGGGCAAGCAAAAATTAGAAAATTCTGATAGGACAAAAGAAATAAAACAAAACAAAAACTACACATCTATCTCACTTTTTAACATAAGTAAAAATCCTATGTATGTTTCTTAAATTTAATTCTACTAGGAAGAGTAGCTTATCATGGCCTATCCTTTGCTAATCTTCAAGATGATAATCAGTGCCTAAATTCAATAAAGATAGCTATTGTTCAAAAGTGTGTGAATATGTGTGTATCTATCTACCAATAATTCATCAGAATACTCTATTCATTATCAGAATTATTACATATCGAAGGGGATTCTCTGCATGGTAATTGTCAGAAATTTTGTTATATTAATGCCTGTGTTCACCTTTAGCTCTTTAGTATGTTGATCAACAATTTGTTGAACATTAAGATTTGCCTCTTTCTGAGAAGTTGCAAAAATAATACGTTCCTCAGCTGCCGCTGCCATTTCTGCCCAGAGTTCCAAAAGTGCTCGACTAAGTGCCTAAAAATTGCAACATATATACATTTTAAAAAGTTGGTATTTTATGTGAGCACTATGTAATACAACAAAATAACTCATGCTTTATTACTTTTAACTATTTTCCTAAAATACCATGTGCTTAATCAGGTGTAATTTACAAACCACCCAACTCTTTCAAATGAATCTCCTTTAGTAATTGCACTCAATTCTTTCCAAATTGAATGTGACAGTTCAAAATCTTGATAATAGTAACTCAGCATTAAATCAAACAATTTGCAATTCAGAAAACAGGTATGTTTTATTTACAAATATCCAAGTTTAACTATTTATCTGAATTTCTCAGTATAATTGAATTTAAGTAGACAATGAAAGTTATAGGATTGGAAAAGGCTTAAAATTTGCCAATAAACATGAGCCAGCACAGAGAAAACAGAAGTACTTCTTAAAACAATTGTGTAGATTAACACTGAGAGAAATTTTAAAAACTAGTAAATCAGAAATGCCACTGACAAACTCCTCATAAAACTATCTCTGTGACTTGCTTTTTAAATCTTTCCTTCCCACTGTCCTATCTCCCTCTTAATACCCCAAATTGCTCAAAATTGTTCAATTATTCAGATTGTTCAAAATAGCCTCAGTATCATAAGACCTCAGTAAAAAAGAGGGGAAAGAAGGAGTTAAGATTTTCCCTTATTTCCTACAGACAACCCACAAATCAGATTGATGACAACATAAAAAGATAAATTGGACTACACATTTAAAATCACCACTAATAGGACTATTTAAACTAATTATCTTAAGACCTCGCTTGACAGCATGAAGTAAGACTCATACTTTTCATTAAAGCAGACAGATACGCTATCATCTGTTTCCTGTCTTCTCTTAAGAGCCATCTCCCACACGTTATTTCCAAAATGTTGTTAGTGTTTTCTAATGTTACTTACTTTTTGCTGTTTCTCTTTCAAGGCTAACTGACTCTTCAGTCGATCTACCAGATTTCTCATTGTGGTTGTTGGAGCGCTGGGATTTGCTTCTTTTTGAGCCTGAAGTTCAGATTTTAAAGTCTGTGACTCCTTTTGTGACTGGGCCAGAAGACACCTTAAGTCCTCTACTTCTCCTTTCACTTTTTTCACTTCCTCTGAACAGTTTTCTTGGAGCCTAATAGAAGAAAACATTTGGATCTGAAAGACTGGTTCCTCCAATTAACACTTTGATTGATATAAATTTAATGAAGAGCAATGCTTGGTCCTAAATATTCTTCCAAACTAAGTCTTGATTCAAATCCAAAAGAACAACTCATTATTCACTTAGCTTTCTTAAACTTACATAAAATAACTTTTTTTCCCTCTAGTTTCTGTCTCCTATTTTTGGCAATAATTGCATTAAGTGATTTTGTGGTTCTAGACTAACAACACAGAGAATGAACAAAACATAGCACTTTAACTACTGCCTCCAGCACGACGTGACTTCCTATACATCACGGTTTCTCAACCCCAAAACTATTGTTATTTTTGACTGGATAATTCTTTGTGGGGAGAGCTGTCCTGTGCAAAAATAGTGTTAATTTTGTGTGAGACATCTTGGATAAATAATTAAAGGTTCTAATAAGAGCTTCAGAACTGGAATGGAATTATACAGTCAAGTAGTACCACTTTCTCATTTTTTCAGATAAGAAATAAAGGCTCAGAGAGAGTTCTACAATGACTACATAATGCATAACTATAAGCCTACTTTAGGTTTACAATCTGCATTCTGAGAAGTTCAATGTTGAGAATCTCTAATACAAAGAATGGCTGCTGTGACTTTTACTGGCACATGGTTAAAAAAATAGTTGATTTTTCATTCAACAAGTATTTGTTGAACCTCTGTTGTGTGTCAGAACTGTTAAAAGTTGTAAACTATATTTTTACATTTATATGTTGCCTTATAATTTGCAAAGTATTTTTTCATATACAGTATCATTTGGCCTTCATATACCCCTCTGAAAGACCCAGGGTATGTACCATCATTTCCATTTTACAGATTGTGAAGCCGAAGCTTAAATATGTTAAAAACAAAATTCTAGACAAGAATGTAGGTTGTTTTTTTTTAGTTAGATTGACTAGATTTAAATCATGGCTTACAACCCTGCCCTTAGGCATTTTACTGAGCCTTCCTGTGGCCTAGTTACCTATGTGAAAAATGGGGAGAATAAAATCTATTTAAGCAGTCCTGAGGATAAAATGAAATAATATACATCAACTTTTTAGATCAGTGCACAACACAGCAAATGTATGCATTTATCCTCATTATATCATTATTACCATTTTTTAATTTTTATATTTCTAATACTTACCATAATTTGATATTTTCAAATTCTCTGACTTTTAATTCAGTGATTTCTTTTTGTCTCTCTAAATCTTGAGATACTTTTTTTAGTTTGATCAAAAGTGAGGAGAGAGAGTCATCTTGTTCTGCTACCATCTGTTCCATCTCAGCCAGGCGAATAAAATGCTTGTTAGTAGGAACTGGAGTAGGAGACTGTTTTATTAAATCCTGTAAAATATGAGTGAGTTAGCCACGAGCATATACAATTCAATGCCATACAAAGTCCATCATTTTAATTTGGTTCCCTCAAATGATCAAAATATAGTATCTAATCTAAAATTTAATGATTTAATGGGCAATGAAGGCTTAAAGAAGACAGGACACAGAGATCTCATAATATTTGTATTCTTTGTATTCCCAGAGTACCTCAATGTAGTGGAGGATCAACAAGTATTGACTGAATTAATGAGTTAAAACTCCACGATGCTAATGTTTGCATGTCTGGAGTTGAAAGATAGGCCATTTCACACATAAAGAAGGCAAGGACTTAAAGAGGCAAATGTGACCTGAATTTAGAATGGAAAAAGCAGTTGGATGTAGGTAAACATATAATGAGCAGAATTTGAAAAGGTAGAATGAGGTCAGATCTTGGAAGCCTCTGAGTACATGGCTAAGGTACATGATTTTGTAGGCAGCAGTAAGCTAATAAAGGGTGTGGATATAGAGAAAAGAATGACAAGAGTTGTGTTTTGTAGATTATTCCAGCAACAAAAGGTAGATGGCTTCTACTACAAAAACAAAAACCAAAATACCCAAGAGTGCTAAATTTTCTCTTATATGGTCTCAAAAATCAATAAAGAATAGGACAAAGTTCTTAGATCTTACCTGAGCTGTTTGTTTGAATTTACTGAGTGAACTATCAGCCTGTAGTTCTAATTTATGATGAAGAATATGAAGGTCTTCCTCATGCTGACAACCTTGATCATGATTTACTTTTAATACTAGAATAATACCAATAGTCTTTTAACTTATTTCTAAAAAGTGTTTTAAATGTTTAATTCCCCCTCCCCCATCAAAGTTCTAGCAAATCTGATTTCCACTGATGACTATTGTGATAGAGTTCCTTCTTACCTTTGCCTGTCTTTACCTATAAACTCAATTTGATATTTTTCAAAATTATATGGTCTCACCAAAACGGCTTTCCTGGTTTAGTCAGTCCAGAAGAGAAAGATACACATACACAAACTGCCAGTTTTACTGACAGATTTCTGATCTAATCACATGAAAGTAACAATTCCTAGATAGAATGATTGGAAAGTAAGAAATGAACTACAACTTCAGGGCAGAATAATATTTGACATTTGACTAAAATATATAATAAATTAAATAGCATAACATAATACCTCTCTGGCTTTTTCCAGAAGATGTTGATACTTCTTTAACACTTCCTCCTTTTGATTTAACCTTGCTTGCATGTTTGCAATGGTCTGATGAGGAATTTTCAGTGCATACTGTGATTTTGGTTCTACTTCCTTTCTGCCTAGTTCGGCTATAAGCTTTTCTCGTTCTGCAGTGGCTGGTAATCGAAGTCTCAGTTCACTGATGACGACTTTGTCTCTTGATAGAATATTTTGCTCTGCTAACCATAAAGCAGATTCTTTTTCTTTCAGTTTCTGCAGCGATAAATTGTAAGAAATGATTTAAGTATATTTTCTTCTTTCAAAAAAGTTTCATCTGAATTTTAGAGTAGTTATAAACCAAAAAAAAGAACTTTCACTTCATTAAATATTATTTGGCTATTGTAAGTATGATGTAAAAAATAAGGTTAAATTAACATAATATTCTTCATGTAAGTGTAGATTAATGATAACAAAAAAAAAAAGAAAAAGGGGATTACTCCCTGATAGGATAAAACTAACTGTAAATCAACGATTAATGCATGCTTTAAATATCCTTAATTTTGATCACTTAAAGGGTGTCAGATGATCGGCTATGGAGGTACATTTTACTGATAATATTCCTTTCTCTTAAAAAAAAAAAAAGCAGTTCCTGTGTGGTGACCTCCAAGGAGTTCTACACAATGGTATAAAGGGCATATCAAAGTGTAGACAAAGGGTCTGTTTGTGTTTATACAGAGGATCAAAGCCTAATTTGGCCACCCAGAAAATGAACTAAGATACAATATGAAGAACTTCCAACATCAGCACTCTCTGGAAGACTCATACCAGAAGATGATCATCAAAAAACCTCAACAAAGATCCAGGCGCTGCTACAGCTGTAGCTGCATTCATCCCACCGGTTCCTGGACTTGCCATGGGAATGAAGGAGATATCTAAGCTGGCCTGTGCATGCAGTAAAACAACAAATTTGACTGGATCTATACTATTGGAACTCAACCAAGAATTAGGAGAAGTGCAAGTTGTAGTGCTCTAAAATCTTACAATTACAGACTATCTACTGTTAAAAGAACATATGGGATGTGAACAGTTCCCAGGAATGGGTTGTTTTAATTTGTCTGATTTCTCTCAGACTGTTCAAGTACAGTTGGACAATATCCATCATATCATAGATAAATTTTCACAAATGTCTAGGATGCCTAACTGGTTTTCTTGGTTTCACTGGAGATGGCTGGTAATTATAGATCTGCTTTGGTTATGTAACTGTATTCCTATTATGTTAATGTGTGTGCACAATTTAGTTAGTAGTTTAAAACCTATACATGCTTAAGTTACTCTACAAGAAGATATGTCAAAGAAATAATCAATCCTTCCATGTTTTCTTCCATATGCTACCTCTATAGCTTTTCTTCTTCCTTCCTAATTACAACCCTTAAATAGAATTCGTGCCTCATATCGAATTTACCGAGTATCATAATTCCTCCAGGTGGTAAAGATACCTCGAGACAAGTGCTGGGCATAGAAGCCACAGGGCATAAATCTGCAAAGAAGTAAAAAGCTAACCTTTTCAAACAATATGGCTTCTCTCTCACTTACCAACTTTACATTTCCCTGTATGGCCCCGGAAGATGACTGGTTAGCCAGAGACGGGTAAGATTCCTCAAGGGAGGAACAACCTAAGACAGGCACAGTCGCAGGGGGGCCATCAGGTGAGAAATTGGGGATCAACAGAGGTGAGCCTTAGAACCTCACCCCCCCCCCCCGTTCTGAGAGAAATCTTCTGCATTTGTGGATGTTTTATTGCCCTTGTCTAGCTTGGATTAACACGTAGTCTACAGGCACACACGTGATCATCTACATTTGCTCTCTTACAACACTAAACTATGTTTTCTACCTTTATCTTGGATCTACCTACCACTTCAGCATTTTATTAAAAATAATAAAAATAATAATAATAAAGGGAGAAATGTGGTATCCACATATAAATCAAGTATAAAAATCAAACAAATATTCATATTTGAACTGATTGTTTATAATTCATAATGCATGATCAAAACTGTGATGACTGCCCTTGTACTGTTCACCATGTAAGAACTTATTCACTATGTAAGAATTTGTTCACCATGTAAGAACTTGTTCGTTATGCTTCAGAAGATTGGAGACTGATGAAAATTAGGGTTGGGGTGGATTAATGATTATGCATTGAGCATTGACTCCCCTATACAGAATTTTATTGTTGTTAACAACCATTTGATCAATAAATAGGAGAGATGCCCTCCCCCCCCAAAAAAAAGAAAAAGAAGGTTAAATTGATTAAACTCCTGGGTGACAGTTCAGTTACTGCATGTGTACTTCATTTATTTATAATATTATCACACATTAGAAACTTCATTGTTATGATGAAAATGAAATTGAATTAAGGTAATTTATTTAGATCTTGTAGTTTTAAAACTAGAAATGTCTGATAGTGCTGGATTTAGAAAAGAAATATAATAAATCATTCATTTTATTTTGGTCCATTGACTTTTATTTTGGTCCACAACACTAGAAGAACAATCCACCCATAAAGGTAAGCTGAGTATAAAAACTGAAATGTTAGGTCCAAGACTATAGGTTAGGTCATTACTATAAAATCTGAAGTTTATTAAAACAAAACAGAAAAAAATGTTCACTGTTCAAAGGATTAAGAAAAATATTTTAAGTAACTCGGGCAACTCATATAAATGACTAATACTCCAATTACTGACGAAAATCTAAGTTTCCTCAATTAATTACAAATGTACAATTTTACTTGCAAAGTTACTTTTAAATGTATTTACAATTAATATGTTTAGATGTAAACTAAAATGAAAACAGTTTATATTATTTTCTCTTTAATACAGATTTGATCACCTATTAATCAAATTTAAGACCTCCATTAAACTAAGAAGTAATTTCTAGCTCTCCTTCTAATGCTTGAGCCACCCATAAAATGAATGAACTGAAAACTGATTCAGAGTATACAACATGCACTTCAAAATAAAAATAGAAACATATAAGGATAAAACATACATCATAAAACTAAAACTAAATGCTTTTTGTTTCCTTTCAAGGTCACTTCTACTGATCAGAATGCCCAAAAGTGACAAGTAGTAATTAAATGGATTGTAAATTCAAATTAGCTATACATGCTTTTCTTCACTGGCTGTGAGAAACAGTATCGGAGAGTGGAAAATGACAATGGAATTACCAACATATTCATCATTCTACACTTCACCCTTGTTAAAAAATATTTAGAAAATTCCACACTGATCAAAGTGCAAATTGTTCTAATGACCTCTTCTAGTAATTTACAAGTTGCCCGTGTTTCTAGGATTACTCGAACATTCTCCTTAATTTTTCTTAGAGCAATCTCAAGTTGATTTGGGTGGGGTAAACAAGGGTCTGGCATTGATCCTGTAGCCTCTTCAAACTATTAAGATACAACATTAAAAAAAAGCAGTTGCAGCATTTAGAAGAATTAATTTGTACAACTAGTATGACAAAGCATGGCTAAACACCACTTATATTGGAAATATAAAAAACATCAGTTAAAATTCCATCTGACTTTTTAAAAAGTACATGCTACTGGATTAATACCTTTTGTGCTGCACTTAATATTTCATTTTGCTGATGGTCAAAAATGTCTAGTTGACTTTCCAGCTCAACTTCTCTTTGATCCCAGGCCATTTGCTTTTCTTCATGAAACTGAAAAGAGAAGGGGTTTTTTTGTTCATACACAGACACAGACACTCACCTAGCATATAACAGGAACTTTTACATACATTTCTTATTTTTAATCTCAGAACAAACCCTTTGAGTCACTATCATTCTTCTCCTTTTAGGAAGAAAAGGGAAGCAAACTCCGAGAGGGGAAGTAACTTGCCTACGATCGCAGAAATAGGCACATGTGGAGTCAGACTGTCAGTCCATCCATGCACCCATCCAGAACATATTTAATGACATGTACCATGTGCCAAGCATTATTCTAGGCAATAAAAACAAAGCAATGAACAAAACCAAATCCCTTTCACCATGGAACGTATATACTAGTGTGGGGTAAACAGTGAATAAATGACTAAGTATGTAGTATGTCAGAGGGTGATGAGTGCTATAGAGAAAAATGAAGCTAGATAATCCCCACTTGGGGAATCCTGGTGGTAGGATTTACCTGTATGTAGTATACAAGTAAGCAATACACTTGGTGGCTAATGAAGGTCTGTCTCTGTGGTAAGTAAGACATTTGAGCTAAGACCTGAAGGCAGTGCGAGCATAAATACAGGCATCTCAGTATTAGTTATTTGCCTCCTTAACTCTCAGAGAAGGAATAACAAAATTTCTAAGACAAGCAATCATGCTTAGTGAGTTTCATCTGCCTCCAAAGCCCATAGACTTCATGCTACACCGAGCTGCCATCTCCTGCTCCATCAGCGAGAGCCAGTAGTAACTTGTAACTGGAAGAAGGCAAATAACTAATAATGAAATAAAAATTACCAAATAAATTGGGCATTATTCCTTTTAAGTTTAATACTACTATTACAACATAGCTATGCAATTTTAGAATGCTTTGGAAAATAGGAAACAATATTTTAAACACAATAGTAATGGGAAATATATGCACTAAGAGGAATAACATAGTTATCTTTAACTATGATGTTCTTATGTTTAAAATATTAGCAACAAATCACTAAAATAAATATTAAATGAAACCTTGTTCTGCTGTACAATTTCTTCCTCTAGACTGTTGATTGTGTGGTCATATTCAGAAATTATATTATTCAAATATTTTATTTCTTCTTTATCCTTGACTAATTCTCGATTTAGTTTAAGCTCTTGAAGACGAAGTTCTTCTATTTTCATATGCCAATTGATTACCTAAAAATTTATAAATTACATATACAAATGTAAATACTATATATATAATATATATCTGTATTGATTAAAATGATTTGAATTGAAATTAATGGATATTTTATAATAAAGAAATAAAACTGTCCTTAATTGAGCCACATGGCAGTTTATTTACAAATTTAATAGACTTTTCTAAGAGTATGTGGTAGCTTAGCATAACAAATTCTTATGTTGGAATGGAGATGACTAAAATTCACTTTCATTTATTTATTTACTTTCATCTATTTATTGGGTACTTATGTAAATATGTAACTTTTCCACTTAACTCTGACCAAATGAGGGCAAAATTAAATTATATTGAAAAATAACTGTGGGCCTATTACTTATAAATAATTTTGAACAGATTATGAAGGGTAATCTTATTATGAAGGGTGGAATTCAACTGATAACTATTATAATGTTTATGAATAATTATAATTAGTATTTAATAAATATACACAGTATTTAAAATTTTTTGATATTACAAAATCTAAGCATTTCTACTAAAACTATTGCTTAGAAGAATCTCATTTTATTTTTATAAATAGGCATACAAATCATCAATACTCCTAATTTCAGGAATCTAAATTAATAAATTATAATTGGAATTTTTATTGTATGTTAACTATTTTTCATATAGGCACATGTTAAGAACTTAAAATTATTATATAACTCTTTTGGAAATATTGAACTAAAGCAATGTTTTACCTTCTGGGCTCCCTTGGCATCCTTTAATGTGCTTATTAACTCTTCCAGCCCCTTTAATTTTAATTCCATTTCCATGGCTTTGTTCTCCATATTTCTATGTTCTTGCTGAGAATTTTGTTCAATTCTTGCATTATCTTAAGTTTGTCATTTTGTAACTGAATCATTGTTTTAGAGAACTACTCCTGTTGTGCCAAGGGTAAGGCTCCACTGAACTGTCATCGTAGAGACTGAATTGTTTGGGGCAGATGTTTTGCTCTGTTTCTCCCCTCAGAACAGGCATAACAGAGAGCCTGTTCTTTCTCATCGTTTCTGCTCTAAGCGCAAATTATAGGCCTCCACCTTCTGCAGTTTGGATATCATTGACTCCAACTTACCAAGCACAGTAGCTTCGCTAACTTGAAGAGAGACAATGTGTTGGTGCAACTTGGCAATCAGCAACTTTTCATCAGACTGTGCCTAATATAAACAAATATTTGTGGTAAGTTTCAAGTTTTTCCAGTGCAACTTATCGTGGATTTCGAAAATCACAACTTACTAAATAAAATTTAAAAGTGTGGTACTTGAAAGACTACAAAAATCTAGCCTTGCTTTAATATAAATGATAAAAAATTTATGAAAGAATCAGAATCAAGCATTTTAAATCCAAATCTGGCATCTAATTAATTAACAGTTGCAATATCACTGTTTTTTTTAACTCTCATATGTAAAAAAGAATTCTGGTATTAGACTGGTGTGGACATTTTTTTTAATTCTAAATAAATGTATAATGTGAGAATGTGTGAAAAGCTACATATAAATACAAGAGAAAGTACTGTTATGAGAGATTTGGTATTTCCCCTCCCTGACTTTAACTTTGATGAGCAGCCAGCACAATGCATTTTGTGGGCATTTAAATGCTTTTTCTGTGTTATGAAATTTCATGGCATTTCAAATTAAAGAGTACTTAATGGTATTTCAAATTAAAAAGTTTTTCAAATCAGGTTATACAATCAGTAATAACAGGAGCTTCTCTTTGATATATCCTCTGACTGAAGGTATAAAATCACTCCAATATCTAATGTAAATTTAGGAAAAAGGAACAAATCTGAGTAGAAGAGCCAACACTGTACACACCTGGTAGTCTGACAGTTGCATTCTGACGGACTCTATTTCCTTTTCCCTGGATTGTTGTTGTGCATTCAAAATGTTGATGTGCCTTTTGGCAATATCAGAAATCTCAGTCTACAAAGTGATAAGATATTTCCTGAATGATTAAGTTACATTCTCTAAGTAAATACCAGAATTTCAAATTTCTAGACCTTTGGAAAAGCCATTAGTTTTCAATATCTCTTCTCTGTATGAAATACGAAAGTCAAGTTTTCTAAACTGTTTTCATGAAACATAATTCTATGAGATGTTAACAAGTGGTCTGAAAGAAAAAACTCCATTTCCAACATCCTTCCCCCTTGAAAATCATAATTCATAATATCATATTAAATGTTGAGAAGGTCTAAAGTAAAACATTATCTCAAACTGGACATGTACAGCATCTTCTAATATATATGGCCAAAGAACACCCCCACACTTTTTTTCATAAGACACTTATTATCATAGTTTGGCATAGCTAGAATAAGATATTAAGTAGGTTTATAACTTAAGAAGTTAATAAAGAAATTTAAAATTCCTAGATTCTCTATGTGGATGTATGTTTTTATTTCTTATTTTAATTTACAAGTTATCAAAAATGTGAAGAGGAAAGATTATACACTTAAACTAGAATTCCAAAAAAAAGGGAGAGCTTGATGGTAAGTTATCAAATTTCTTATATGACTACTGTGATAAGTTTATGCAGGTAAAGTAAAATGCATTTTACTTCTGAGCTGGAATAATTTTAGTTCAGTGTGACAGATAAGCCAGATTTCTTCATATTGATTAAAAACTCATCACCAGTAATCAAAAAACTACCCAAGAGCAAAACCCCTGGGCCATATGGATTTACCGTGGAATTTTATCAGACATATAGAGAAGACATAATACCCATTCTCCTTAAAGTTTTTCAAAAAACAGAAGAGGAGGGAATACCTCCAAACTCATTTTGTGAAGCCAGCATCACACTAATACCAAAACCAGGCAAAGACCCCACCAAAAAAGAAAATTACAGACCAATATCCATCATGAACATAGATGCAAAAATACTCAACAAAATATTAGCAAACTGAATTCAAAAATACATGAAGAGGATCATACACCATGACCAAGTGGGACTCAACTTAGGGATGAAAGGATGGTACAACATTTGAAAATCCATCAACATCGTCCACCACATCAACAAAAAGGACAAAAACCATATGAACGTCTCCATAGATGCTGAAAAAGCATTCGACAAAATTCAACATCCATTCATGATAAAAACTCTCAACAAAATGGGTATACAGGGCAAGTACCTCAACATAATACAGGCCATACATGACAAACCCACAGCCAACATCATACTGAACAGTGAGAAGCTGAAAGCTTTTCCTCTACAATCAGGAACAAGACAGGGATGCCAACTGTCCCCACTGTTATTCAACATAGTACTGGATGTCCTAGCCATGGCAATCAGACAAAGCAAAGAAATAAAAGTCATCCAGATTGGTAAAGAGGCAATCAAACTGTCACTATTTGCAGATGACATGACATTGTACATAAAAAATCCTAAAGACTCCACTCTAAAATTACCAGAACTACTATCTGAATTCAGCAAAGTTATACAGGATACAAAATTAATACACAGAAATCTGTTGCTTTACTATACACTAATGATGAACTAGCAGAAAGAGAAATCAGGAAAACAACTCTATTCACAATTGTAAAAAAGAATAAAATACCTAGGAATAAACCTAACCAAGGAAGTGAAAGACCTATACACTGAAAACTACAAGACACTCTTAAGAAAAATTTTAAAGAGGACACTAAAAAAATGGAAACTCATCCCATGCTCTAGGCTAGGAAGAATTAATATTGTCAAAATGGCCATCCTGCCTAAAGAAATCTACAGATTCAATGCAATCCCTATCAAAATACCAACAGAATTCTTCAATGAACTGGAACAAATAGTTCTAAAATTCATATGGAACCACAAAAGACCCTGAATAGCCAAAGCAATCCTGAGAAGGAACAATAAAGTGGGGGGGGATCTTGCTTCCTAGCTTCAAGCATTACTACAAAGCCACAGTAATCAAGACAATTTGGTACTGGCACAAGAAGAGAGGCACAGACCAGTGGAACAGAATAGAGAGTCCAGATAGTAACCCAAACATATATGGTCAATTAATATATGATAAAGGAGCCATGGACATACAGTGGGGAAATGACAGCCTCTTCAACAGCTGGTGTTGGCAAAACTGGACAGCTACATGTAAGAGAATGAAACTGGATCATTGTCTAACCCCATACACAAAAGTAAATTCGAAATGGATCAAAGACCTGAATGTAAGTCATGAAACCATAAAACTCTTAGAAAAAACATAGGCAAAAATCTTTTGGACATAACCAAGAGCAACTTCTTCATGAACATATCTCCCTGGGCAAGGGAAACAAAAGCAAAAATGAATAAGTAGGACTATATCAAGCTGAAAAGCTTCTGTATAGCAAAGGACACCACCAATAGAAAAAAAAGGCATCCTACAGTATGGGAGAATATATTCATAAATGACAGATCCAAAAAAAGGTTGACATCCAAAATATATAAAGAGCTCATGCACTTCAACAAACAAAAAGCAAATAATCTAATTAAAAATAAGCATAGGAATTGAACAGACAGTTCTCCAAAGAAGAAATTCAGATGGCCAACAGACACATGAAAAGATGCTCCACATCGCTGGTCATCAGAGAAATGTAAATTAAAACCACAATGAGATATCATCTCACACCAGTAAGGATCAACACAATCCAAAAGACAAATAACAACAAATGTTGGTGAGGTTGTGGAGAGAGGGGAACCCTCCTACACTGTTGGTGGGAATGTAAATTAGTTCAACCATTGTGGAAAGCAGTATGGAGGTTCCTCAAAAAGCTCAAAATAGAAATTCCATTTGACCCAGGAATTCCACTTCTAGGAATTTACCCTAAGAATGCAGCAGCCCAGTTTGAAAAAGACATATGCACCCCTATGTTTATCGCAGCACTATTTACAATAGCTAAGAAATGGAAGCAACCTAAATATCCATCAGTAGATGAATGGATAAAGAAGATGTGGTACATATACACAATGGAATATTATTCAGCCATAAGAA
The DNA here is from genome assembly GCF_040802235.1 of Manis javanica. NCBI lineage: Eukaryota > Metazoa > Chordata > Mammalia > Pholidota > Manidae > Manis > Manis javanica. The sequence continues at coordinate 29,408,641 of NC_133156.1, read as the reverse complement.
GAAAACAAATCCTACCATTTGCAACAACATGGATGGAGCTAGAGGGTATTATGCTCAGTGAAATAAATCAGGTGGAGAAAGATAAGTACCAAATGATTTCACTCATATGTGGAGTGTAAGAACAAAGAAAAAGTGAAGGAACAAAACAGCAGCAGAATCACAGAGCCCAAGAATGGACTAACAGTTACCCAAGGGAAAGGGACTGGGGAAGATGGGTGGGAAGGGAAGAATAAGGTGGGGGAAAGAAAGGGGACATTATTATTAGCATGTATAATGTGTGTGGGGCACAGGGATGGCTGTGCAACACAAAGAAGACAAGTAGTGATTCTACAGCATCTTAGTATGCTGATGGACAGTGACTGTAATGGGGTTTGTGGGGGGGACTTGGTGAAGGGGTGAGTCTAGTAACCATAATGTTCTTCATGTAATTGTAGATTAATGATAATAAAATGAATTTTAAAAATCTAAAGGGAAGATGATAAAACAAAAAACAAACAAAAACAAAACAAAATATGACCAACCTGGCCAGACACTTTTAGATCACCAGCATTTTACCTACTTGCTTTAAAAGACTCGTACCTTATTTTCATATTCCCACAGCTGATAAAGTTTCAGATAATTCTTAACCTGAGTCTATCATCCATAACCCTAACCTTATGAAGAAAAGAGTACCGCCTTTCTCTCTGCCAACCCAGCTTCCTCTATTCTGAATTACTTATACTGCTCCCAGAATACACTGTGTTTCCTTAGACGTTAGCATCCATGCACATCCTATTTCTTCTGCCTAGAATGTTCTAGCCTGGATTGTCTGAATGCCAAATTCCCAACTACCTTTAAAACCTTCACTGAAGCAGAGCTCCCTTGATGCCAGTCACCACTTAGGTACAGCTCATCACCCTCCTGTGTGTCACCCTCGTGCCTATCTGCCCTGGTTTCTGCTTCATCGCATCATTAAATGTCTAGTCTCTCCTGCTGGACTGTGAACCTCTTAATAGCAATGCTAGAGCCAGGGATAATTTTTTTAACTATAGCCTCAGTACTAACAGGGTAAAAAATATGGTAGATGCTTACTGCTTATTGCTTAATAGAATAAAAAAAATGAGGTCCCAATAGATTGTCGGGCTAAAGCCCACTACATCTGACGATTAATCACATCCCATAGGCCTCGCACATACTAAGTTCTTTGTAAATGTTTCTGGGATAAAGGGATTAAATGAGTGAATGTGCTTTGAAACCAGCGATTTTCTTGTTCATTTCCAGTTTCTCTGTGATCAGTACTTTCTCCAATGAAAAAATTAGCTTTCTTCCACAAGACTCCATTCTGAGTTTCCCGAAGTTTCTCTCTTTAATCCTGCCACATCCTGCCTACCTGTTATTGAATCTGGATTTTATAAGCATACAGAACAGATGGATTTTGTTACAACAGGCAAGAATCAAAGAACAGACTCTTCCTAACTGATTGGAGTCCCCTGAGGAGGTTACTTCTTAACATCAGTACAACTCTGGTCAGGTTATGAGTTGTGCAGATTAAATATGATAACATAAAGGGTTTTATAAAGAGGTAAATGTACAATAAAATTAATAATGATGCATCAAAGTAATAAAGTTTGAGGGTAATAACTCCTAGGATTTACCCAGTTCATTCTCCTAGAAAACTCAAGGAGCGTATTTGCATGTATTTCTATATATATATATATATATATATATATATATATATATATATATATATATATGATGTTGAGGTCATCAAAATTAAACAGAATGAGGGAAATCCAAGCAGCTGTGAATACTAACTTTGAGGTCAGTAAGAATATAATTTTGAAAAGTGCACCATGTATAATTAAAAGACCCAAAGATTGGATTAATTACAAATTTTCCCGACTGTCAGAAAGAAAAAAAAATCAAAACTGAAATTATACTTGTCATGTCATAAACAATATACTAGGAAGAGTTCTCTAAAACGTATCTTTTTCTTTCTTTGATTAAAGTTAATGATTCTTTGTGTCCCTTTATTTTAAAAAAGTGTTCCTTTTCCTCATGCTTAACGTGTGGATTAATATTACCGATTCGGATTTCACAAGCTATGATTTTCAATGGCATTTTTTAAAATTCATGAAACAGCAGTAGCATATTTAGCTTCTACTTAAATATTGTAAGAATAACAAGGGAAAAGCAGTGTCAAGTTACATTAAAATAGAATTTTTTGCTTCAAATTTTATATTTGAACTTCAGTTGTATAGAGCACTCATTTAAAAAGGAAAACAGTATGAAAATAATTGTTTTTGAAGAGAAAAGAAGGAAAGAGGTCAGAGGTTCTCACAAATCCAAGATAGAGAAAGCATAGTGAAATTAGACTGGGAGTCAGCAAGTGGGTTCTAGCTTCATCTCTGCCACAAAGTAGCTCTTTTAGTTAATTCACAACACTAAGTATGTTTCCCAAGTGAATTTGAAGGCTGCAGCCTGTGATGACAAGCAAAGGGGCCTGTTTCTTGCTTGGACCTAATCAGGTCATCATCCCTCTAAAGGCATATTATTGGATTCATTATTTCACTGTGGTTCTGCTTTATTAGGAGAAGGCACCAAAAGGATTTTGTGGAGAGACATATTACTAGGCAAAATTTCACTCTTTGTCACCTGCCCCCTCAGTCAATGCTGTCTATCCTTAATGCCCCTGCAGGATCCCTGGAGGCTCTGAGCAGGACACACTCTACCTCTGAAAAATTCCGTTTTTGGCATTTGCAAAAAGCTATGGGTGATCTCTTTGGGAGGCTGCTGTGGCAATTTGCAAACAGTAGGGGTGATGGGACTCCGCAGGAGATGGCCCCCTTCTGATTTGAGTCTGAATTAATACCGGTCTGCATACTTCGTCCAGCCAGGGACCCGAGAGTAATGTACCCAGGTCCCCAGGAGAACGTCAAACCGGGCCTGTCTCAGGAAGGACGTGCACGGCATAGCTCTCTGCCCGGCCCCCTCATCCGAGATTGCCCATCTCCCCCCAGCGTCCCCACAACTGCTGAAGTGACAAAATCTGTGACCTTTGTACAAAGGCGGCGGCCGCACACAATGGGACATGGGTTGTGAGATGGCCAAGCAACTTTTCAGTCTGCAAGGGAAAGAGAGGCTGTAGATGACAAACTAAAAGGAAGGGAAATTATTCATTTGTTTTGGAAGGACAGAGAATTGTCTCTGGGAATGAGAAGAATTAGGTGTCACTCCCTGACCTCAAGAAAGCTGAAAGGAAGGTGTGGCTCTCCCAGTGGCCGCGCCAGGGAAAGGCTACGAGTTGTAAGGAAATGGGAGGTGTCTCCGATGTTTATTTTTTCCTAGCAACCCGCAGCCAACAGCTTCCCCAGCAGCAGTCCACACGCGCCTCTGCCTCCCCTTGTCCTAGCGATTGGAGAGCGGTCACTTGGTGTCAGTAAATCGGGGTGGGTGTGCGTGGTGGAGGTGGAGGTGGGAGGGCAGTTCCCTCCTTCGCCTACACGCGGGGTCACCGGGCTAAATTGCGGCCCTCTACTGGACTTGACTTACCGAGGTGATTCTTGCACAACTAAGTTATTGAGATGATAAATTGGGGGTGGATGTGCCACTGGGACCGGGGAGGCGGGTGGTATTGTTTGTGAGCAGCCATTAGGTTCGAAAAGCTGCAATAATTTGTGTTTGGGGGCGCGCATGGAAGACGAGAGGTCTTGCAGTGATTTCGCTAGGAGAGGAGCGGTAGGTTGCGCGGTAGAGAAAAGGAGGGGTTCTGCGGGGGCTGGAGGCTGGAGAGGGAAAGGTTGTTAGTAGGGGAGCCGAGGTGGGCGGTGCAGATGCCGGGAGGGGATTTGGGGGGGGGGGCAGAGGGCGAGCAGAGGCTGCAGTTTTCCGGGGAGTGGAGGGGTGGCCATGCAGATGATTGGGCCGCGGGGAGGGACTTCTGTGGGCGGCTGGGTGCGGGCGGGGTGTACGCCCGAGTGTGTGCCTGAGCGGGGGAGGCTGGGGTCTGGGGGCGGGGCCTGCACCCGCGGTGGCGCGGAGTGGAGGCGGGGTTGTCGTCCCGGCGCGCGCCAGAGCGAGTGTGCGCGTGCGCGTGCGCGCCCGCGATCCCGGGAGGAGGCTCCGAGCGAGTGGGTCTGCGCGGCGCAGCCCGCTCCTCCGCTCCCTATGTGAGGGAATCGGGGAGGCCAGCGGCGCGCAGGGGAGGGCAAAGCATGTGCTCGGGCCGGGGGTTGCTGCAGCCGCCCGAGGAAGAGAGGATGACGGCGGCGAGGAGAGCGCGGGGCTCGCGGCGGCGGGCCCGGACCGAGGGGATGCAGCGGACTGTGTGTGTCCGGCTGTAGCTGACGCGAGGCGGCGACGAGGCACCGGAGACCCGCGAGAGGGGCGACGAGGCGGCGGCAGCGGCGGAGACTGCAGCCCTGAAATGCATTTTCTCCTCCAGCGGCCATGTTAACCAGGAAACCTTCGGCCGCCGCTCCCGCCGCCTACCCGACGGGTAAGGAGGGCCGGGGCCTCCGCGCCGCTCTCCCGCCCCGGGCCACCCTCGAGGCGCGGGCGTCGCTGCCCGCCGAAGCTGGAACAAAGTCTGCGCCGCGGCGGGGCAGCGCGGGGAGCTCCGGTCGGACGGCGCGCCCTCGCCTAGGCTCTGCTAGTGGAGGCCTCCGAGCCTGCCGGGCGGGGACGGCCCCGGGCCTCCTCCCGCCCGGGCTTGGCTGGGCCGTCGCCCTCTGCAGTCCAGTCCTTTTCCCGGCCTGCAACGTGGGGCTCCGAGCTCCGGCCCGCGGGGTCGCGAACACGCGCTTGGGCCCTACTGAACTTTGCAGCTGCCCGAGCACCGCCCGTGGGTGCGCGTTGGGGATCCGCGTCCCAGGCGCCGTGTCGGCCCCCCCCCCCCGACGGCGGTTTCTACAGTTGGGGCTCTGTCGTAGGGAGAGCGGGGTTTGCTGCCCAGAGGGGCGGCGCGGGGCGACGGGGCCTGGGTGACTCCCCCCTGACCCCCTTTTGTCTCCACCCGCGCGTGGTTCCCAGGCAGAGAAGGGGACAGCGCCATTCGTCAGCTTCAGGCTTCCCCGGGGCTCGGCGCGGGGCCCCCTCGGAGCGGAGTGGGGTCCGGCCCGCCCTCCCCATCAGCCTGCCGCCTCTCCGGGCCAGCAACGCTGCCGCCGCAGCCCACATGGTGAGACAGAGCCCGAGGGAGGCCTGGGGGACGGGGTGCGGGAGGTCCCGGGCATCAACACTGGACTTGAGCGGTTCCGACGCCGGGAGAGGAGAGGTCCAAGAGCGAGTGTCTCCATGCCCCTGGCCGGTGGCCACTCCTGGATGCCGTCCTCCGTCTTTTGGGCGAGGAGGCCGAAGCTGCAGCCACAAAGGAAGATCCGTGGCTTGGGTCCCCCACTCCCGCTCCGGAGCCCGCCCATCCCTGCCCTCCTTTTCCTCTGAACTTCCTCCTTGCTGCTTTCCTTCTCTTTTCCCTCCTTTTTCGTCCTTGCTTCCCAGAGCTCCTTTCCCTGTCCGGATAAACATCCCTCCCCCGTCCACCACATCGGGTAGTGGGTATTTATAGAAACAGATCTGTGTTAGGGGACTGCCAGGCCGTCCTGCCTTTCTCTCCCGCTCTCCCTCTCTAAGTTCTTACTGATGAAGTGGGCAGGGGCCAAGGAGGCAGCACATTTCCACGCTCTGTGCTGGGATCCGAGGCAGCTTTCTGGCAATGCCCTGGGCCTTGCCAACTCCATCAGGGACCCCAAGGGTGGCGGGCTCCCTGGAGCCCAGCGCTAATGAGCGCTGAAGCCTCCAGCTTTGACCAGATACACGTCCTCTGCCGGCCCGGCTACCATCAGACAAGGTTGCTGGCGGCCCTTTTGTTTCTTACCTCGGGGTCTGTGTTGGCCTTAAAGGCTTTCGCCTGTTTCAGAGCCTTGGAAGGAAGCTGGGCTTTCATCTGCCTAGAACATGTGGACAGTGGCTTCTGGCAGTGACTCACGAGCTGTGGACTCAACAGAAACTTGTGTGACTCAACAGAAACTTCTGAGTGGCAGTGATCACATTCAGTCTACTCCCCTATGCCCCAGCATCTGACACATGTCGGTCTTAAACTTTATTCACCAAATATTCTGCTACAAACAGGTAAGAAGCCTGGCTCTTAAGGGGCTTCTTCTTTAACCTGCAAGGCACTCCTTTTCACATCTCCCCATTTGCTCTGCTTTGTCCAAACTTTGCCCAAGCCTACTGGACCTAAACATATGGTCAATGCAGGTTGGAAAATCATTCTTTAAAGCCCTTACTGTCCATAGGACCCATGCTATGTGTGTCATCCATTTGACCCTCATGACCCTTATCATCCCCACTTCACAGAGGAGGAAACTGAGGCACAGAGAGGTTAAAGGAAGGTGCCCAAGGCAACCACACTGGGGTCAGCTTTGGGATTAAAGCCCATATTTTCCTGAGTCCTGAGCCAGCCTCCCAAGGTAACAAATTTAAATGGGATTCTTGGCTTCTGTACTCAAAGGAGTCTTTCACAGGTTAATATGAATTGTGAATCCAAAGATGGAGCATTTCCTGAGATCATTTGACCCTTCCTTTTTTTATTTCTGGGCACACATGCTAACATCTGACAGCAGTTTCGGAACGGCTGCTAGGAGGTAATTAAACAGCAAGTGATAATATCCTTAATTAATCCAATTCACTCCCTTTTGTTTGTACTTATTTCCTTATATTGGCAATAGCTCCAACAGGAGGTCTTCAACAGTCAAATCGCTGGTTATTCCCTCTGACTCTGGAAAGAGCATGAACACCAAAAGCGGCATTTTTCAAATAGAGTCTCATTTTGGGTTACTGCTTTGCACCAATCTGTGATGTGATGCTGCCTGTCACAGCAAAGGGCTGGCATGATTTTTGAACCAGAGTTAAGGCCATTACACACACACACACACACACACACACACACACACACACACACACACACACACACATGTCTGATGAATCAGAGCTCACCGTCGGACTTAGCCCTTTTATTTAAAATATTATGTAGTTGCAGGACTTCAAAGACATCCTTCGGATACTTTCCCATTGCTGTATTCCTTTTCACCCATTATTTACTTTTTTGCTGACCGTATCTTGATGGTGGGGCTTCACCTATATGCCTTCTCTTCTCCCTCACAGTCTAGCATAGGGTTGGATGTGCACAAGCACTCAACAGAATGACTGGCTGGTGGGTCTCCTCCATTCGGCAGCATCAAAGCTACCATACAGTGATTGTCTTCTCTGTGTAGACATTGGGCTTCATGCTTTGTAGCTAGGGGTTGGTATACTGCAGCCCATGGGCAAAATTCATCGTGCCTCTTTTCATAAATAAGGGGCTATTGAAACAGCCATGCCTGTTCGTATGTGTATTGTCTGCGGCTGTTTTTGCACTGCAATGGCAGAGCTGAGTACTTAGGATGGAGCTTATAAGACCCTGAAAAGCCTACAGTATTTACTATTTGCCCCTTTATGGAAAAAATTGGTTGACCTCTGCTTTACACACACACACACAAACATACACAAAATTTCTTTCAATTCTTGTGACACCCCTGAAAGGCAATGCTCCCATTTCACAGATGTGAAGATCGCGATTCAAGAAGTTTCAATAATTTGCACACCTGAGAAGTGGCAGATCCAGAGTTTGGACTCAGGTCTGTGACTCTGAAGCCATGGTCTTTACTTTGCTCTGTGTTCCCCATTCCTCAGGACTGCAGAACATTGAGAGCAGTCCGAATTTTTTACCTTGACTGCTGAACATCTGGGGTTGATTCTGTTGGGGGCTGTGAGGGCACTGCCAGCCTAAAATCTCCCAAGAAGATGGGCAGGATGCCTGGGTAGTTTTTACCTGAAAACAACTCTTAGATACACAGATTCCCTTCTGGAGATCAAAGGTGTCTGGAACAGCTGATTCATCAATACCTTTGAAATCTGGTGCCAATTTCACAGAGGCAAATTAATTTCTTTAGCTTCTTAGCTGCCGACAGCTTCAACGCTCCTAGTGGTTCCAACTGTAAAGTGTTCCCCCTCTTTCTCTGCACCACAGATTCCTAGAGCTGTCTGCATCTTTGGTGACTTACCCATGTAGGGGAGGGTAGTCAAGCTCAACTCAGAAGCTCAGCTCCTAAGTCCAAGTGGTTAGGTGGTGGTAAGGGCTGAGAATTTTTGTTTCTCTGGAAAGACCGAGTTGAGCTAGTTTCCGGGTTATTGGTGGAGATTTTTGCCGCTTAAATGTATATTGTACAAGGCTAATAACTGAACCCAAACTCAGCATGTTTTATCGTGTTATTTATTTATTTTCTGGATCTATGGCTGTCTTTATTGAAAGTATTACAAAAGCATTACACCATGTGTTAAAGGAATGGGATTTGTGGAAAAGCATGAAGTGGTGTCTTGTTAAGCCAGGGGGCATGTTGTCTTGGTACTTTTTTGGCACCTTTTTAGGGACATTGAGAAACAAAGTCCCTAAGAAAGGCAATTTTTACCTAGGGAGCATTCCATCATATTAGGAATTCCAAAGCACATTTAAAGAAGAAATGGAAGCTTGTGGATGTATTTGGAGGGATTCCTGATTCATGGGAACTTTTGCTTTTCTGAAAGGTGGGATCTAGGATTGGGTGCAAGGCACCTTTCTATACATCATCTCACTGGTTTCAGAAACAGCCTACCATGTTGGAATCATTACCTCCATTTGTAAAACAAGGGAACTGAAATTCAGAATTTTTGAGCAAGTTGATAAAAGTATCACACCCACTGGATAAGCAGAGATCTGCCTTATTGAAAGTCCTTATTCTTTGAAAATGATATCAACAACAAAACAATAAAAATAATAGCTGTTGACATTGAGTGTTAACTGTGTGCCAGGTACTGTGTAAACACTGTCCATGCATGATCTCATTTAATCCTCACAATGACCTTATGAGGTAGGTCTTATACAATTCCCATTTTACAGGTAAGAGAGACTGACATTCAGGACAGTTGCATAACTGACTCAGGGCTCCTCGTTTGGAAATACCGAAGACAGGGCTTGAATACATACATCCCTGTGGAATACCAGTGCTGCAAAGACTCGAACTGACTCCTGCTCAACTCAAATCGTGCCAAATCACAGGTTCAACCCAGAACTGGGGGTTCATCTCATGGAATTCCCATCCAACAGAGGATCGACTGGGACTTAAGGAGACCCCCTCATGTCTATTCATTTCTCAAAGGGAAGATTTGGCCATTTAAAGCAGAAAGGTCTGAACTTGGCTCTCTTCCTTTTATCAGCCAAGTCTACTCACTCTTCCCCAAGTCTATGTTGCCCCTTACTGAGGGGTTAACTCAGAACCCCAACCCTTAGCACGGAGAGGCAGCCACAGCTAGACCCTGGCCCAGGCCAGCCTTTGTGCCCCACCCTTCATGCCTGTCTTGGGAACAGTCATCACCAGCAGATCCCCCACCATTGGGGGGAGGGTTTATTGAGCTATTGCTGGCCTGGCTTGCCCTTATCATTCATGCCTTGCATCCAAGCCCTGGCCCCAGATCTGGCAAGAGAGGTCTGGTTTCCAATTTGAATGTAGTCTCATGCCGGTTAGCCCCACTTTCTGGGGAAGCCATTGACAGTGACCAGTGAAGACCATTTCCTGGGCATTTCTTATTTCCTTTGTGTGTTTTCTCTTTTCTCTGTCCTCACTGCCTTCCTTGTATTTGAGAAAATGCAGATTCCTAGGCCCCACTCTGAGACGGTCCGATTCAGTGAATGTGGGTTATCTGTATTTGGAAGAGCCTCTGGGAGATCCCAATGCAGATGGTCCAGGAACTGAACTTTGGAAGGTTTTGACCTACACGACAAGGTCCAAACTCCTTCATATGTATCTGTTTGCTTGGGCTGCCAAGGCTGGGTGGCTTAAATAACAACATCTGTTTTCTCCTAGTTGGGAGTTCAAGACCAGGGATCAGTTGATTCTGTTTTTGGTGAGATCTCTTCCTGGCTTGCAGATGGTACCTTTTCACGGGGTCCTTTCCTTGGTGTATGTGCAAGAAGAGATAGATAGAGATGAAAATGGAATAGAGATAAAGAGAGGGAGATAACCTCCTAAATAAATGAAATAACCTCCTAAATAAATGGCCTTTGAAGCTCTAGAAACTTTCTCCTCTATAAATGCATCTTCTAAATATACTTCTTCCAAAGTTGTGTTGTAGAATTCAAATATGATCATGCTATTTTTTCTATGAAAACAATAACAAAAAAACCCTTTGTTTCTTTCTCTATAGACTACTACTACTGTTACTACAATTTTCACCACTAGATTTCCTTTTCCTATGTATAAACTGTAATTACCACTACTAACTATTGCTACTACTACTATTATTTCTAACATTTACTGAACGTGTATTATGTGCCAGACATAAATGTATACTGCTTAAAAACATGGACTTTGGATTAGACAGATCTTTGTTTTAATCATACTCTACCCACTTACTTTAAAATTATTTTCTCAGTTTCCTCTATGGTAAAATATGGATAGTAATATCTAAAGTATAACATTATTCTCTAAAAACTGGGATAATCCATGCAAATCACAACAGTTGTATATAGTAAATACTTGCTAGATAGTTATTACAATGTCTTTCACTTAAAGCTCAATTCTGCATTTTATCCTCACTTGACAAGTAGAGAAATTAGAGTTCAGATATTAAATATCAGAGATGATAAGCCCAAATTCACACAGCTGGGTCCAGCTAGAAAACACAGCCACAGTCTCTTTACCATCTCTGTGTGCCAGATCCCATAGTATGCATTTGACATTGTGAAGACCAATGGCAGGCTGCCCCAAGATTTGCCACTGTGACACGAAGAGTTTTTTAGCTGAAAGCCATCAAGGCCCAAAATCAGGTGTGGTTTTGACACCACTCCCCATCCCTCCCCCCTCAAAAAAAATACTGCATGAAGAGCCTCAAGGGATGGGCAAAGCTGGAGGCAAGGGGGAACAGCAGAGGCAAAGGAAAGAGGAGCAGATTCATTACATATTCAGGGATAATGAGGGGTCTGCTGTGAGGAGAGACAAGAATAAGTTCATGAGGTCCAGGAAGAGGATTGGAGAAAAAGGTTAGAAGGTAAACCTGGGAAGCCCCGTACAGCTAATTTTTTTAATGTTGCTGGGGAGGAGGAAATTTCCTCTACCCCTTCAAGGTTCTTCTAGCTGGTCTAAGAATCAAATTGACACATGAGATAGACTAACAGTAAGAAACAACAAAGTTTAATTACTTATGGACATTGGTTCCAAAGACAGTGAGGGAGAAGGAGATATTACTTCATCCTGAACCAGCCGGTAGGACCTGACACTTCAAAGGAAAAGGAAAGCAACTCAAAGGAATATGAAAAGATTAAATGTTTGATAAACAAAATACTTGATGGGCCACACAGAACCAATGGGGCACAAAGAGGAATTCTAACAGACTCAGCCACATCCCTCCCTCTCTACCACACCTAGTTAACGTTATAGCAAAGCCGTCTACGGTGATAGCTCCTGGAGCTGTTCCTCCATCTACATTTGATATACATCAATTTTTTTTCTACAAAATGATACAGATTAAGATGAAGCCTTCTTTCCCCTTCTCCTCTCCTACTTTCTGATGCACTTCTGTTTATAGGAGAACACTAAATGTGGAGACTTACATATGGCCAGCTGTTTGCTGACACTCTCGCTTTCCTTCTCCCAGCTTAGAGCCACCGTGGAAGGGCCTGTCCAGCAGTGGCTCCATGTCCAAACTCTTCGTCTCTCTAGGAGTAGCCTTGTGACTGTTTCTCCTCAATGGAATGATGGAAGTCACTTCTTACCAAAACTTTTAAGAAGCAGATGTGCTCACTCTACATCTCTTTTCCCCTCTGTTGGCAAGGTCCTAAAAGATGTTCATTTTTTTTTTGGATGTCAGACTTTAAAAATTGCAGGGGTCTGAATCCCTAAATCACTTCATGAAGGAATATATGATGGCAAGAAAATGTGCACTGGACTGTCATATGAGCAAGAAATAAAAATTATTGCGTTAAGCCACTGAAATTTTATTTTGTTAATCTAATTAGTCATTCAAATTAATTACCTAATTAATGTTTTGTTTTTGTAGATATGTTGCTTGACTTTAATTAATCCTTTGTTATACCTGTATTTCCCAAATTATGCTAATTAATCCAATGTTTAGTCTTCTATATTTTGCCCCAATTACCTTAATTAATTCAAATATTTTAAAGTTAACTTTCTAATTAATACAATTTTTGTTTTTATAGCTATCAAAAAATAAAGTTTTGCATTTATATCTTTTTAAAGAAAGTATATCCGAAAAATATAAAGTCAATATTGACCTATGAATTATTTTTTTCACAGAGGAGTAGGTTTTGAAATCTTTCCATGTTGAGACAGGTATGATATATATATATGTATGTATAAAAATATGTATAAAGATAAATATTATATACATATGTATAAAATAAAGGTCACTTATAAAATGTATAAAAATAGATTATTTCTCTTAACTTATATAGGATTCTATTTTATGAATATTAGTCATGGTATTTATTCATTTCTGATGAATATTTAGGTGGCTTTCTTTTTCCTTTGTATTATGCTGTCATAAATTCTATTATGCTTTCTAATACACATGAATAGCTTTCTACAGTTTCCTTGAGCATAAATGCAAGAACCATTCCAGGATATATGCCTATATTTAGAATAGCATTTTAATGTTTTATTGCAATATCCAAAATGCTTGTTCCAGTTTATTTCTACAGCAATGTATAGTGTTCCCATTTCCCTGCATCCTTGCTAGCACATCACCATTCTTGATAATTTGATGCTGATTCTTGTTCGAATTTTCATTTTTCAAATAGCTGAGTATTTTGTTAGTCTATTTGGGTTTCCTCTTATGATTATTATCTGTTCATATTCTTTGTCCATTTTCTGTGGGCTTATTCTTCATTTTCCAGCAGACTTTTTAAGGTTTCAAAAATATTCTGTGTATGAATTTGGTTACCTGTCTTTTGTGTCTCTTACTTCAATGTTGATTATGTGTTTTTATTGACTATATACTTAATTTTGATGTAAAATTTATCAAATGTGTTTTGATCATTTTTCTTTTTGATTTTTATAAAAGAAAATCTTCCTTACCACCAGTATTATGAATTTATTTCTATATTTTCTTCTAATGTGTAAAATTCTATATTTTACATATATATCTTAATCTAGCTGGGCCTTATTAAGGTAGAGATCTATATTTTTTCCATGTAGAACACCAACAGTTGAATAAGTCTTCCTTTTATCTCTGATTTGTAATGCTATCCCTACCACTGTCTAGCTGTGTGACTTGGTCAAGTTAATGTGTCTGTAAAATGGTAATAATAATACTTTCCTCATAGGGTTATTGTGAGTTATAAATTATGTGTGTATTTATGTGTGCATATGGTTACTACTATGTACAAGTCATTATTGCATTATGTCATATTGATGATCCTATTATTTGGAAGTAAGCATTTACTTAAAAACCATTAGATGAAGAGCATATAATTTTAGGGGCAGTGCATATTTTCATGATCTATCAGCCCAAGAGTTCATCCCTTCAAGAGCCAGCACTTTAATCTTGCCCTGCTCATTTGACATAAAGGAAGCACAGTTTGACATAGAAAATATATATGAACTACATAAAAATCTGTTGTGTACAGAAACACTGTAAGCATGATAATTTCTTTAAAGAAATCACTACTGACTAAAGAAACATATTTTTCTTTAGCATAAATGAAAATAGCAGTTGACACAATGTCAAAATGCCCAGCCCTTCAATTTCAGAAGCACTAAGAGAAGCCAGCAATTAATTCTGAATTTGACCCAGTGGTAGAAATTACAGATGGAGAAGGGACCAATCATTTCTACAGAAAAATTGGCCTCATTTGACTCTTCCTTTTTTAAGAATAAAGATGTGAACCTAGGTCTATCTGCCTTCAAAATATGAGCTCTAACTATACACTTGTATAGGAAGAAAGGAAGATCCCCACTTGTGTATAGAATGTGAAAAATACACAAGATGATGCATCAGAAAGATTTAGGTTTGAGTCCTGCCTGTGTGGCTAACAGACCTGTGACCTTGCCTACTTTCCTTCTCACTAAATTGGGAACAATAACAATGACCTTCTAAGGTTGTTGGGAAAATTAAGATAATAGTTGTGATGCTCTTGACATGTCCAGTGCTATCAATGTTAGTTTTTATCTTCTTTCCTGAGAAATCATGTAGCCTGTATGATTAGCAATTAGATCAAACTATCTCTAGCTTCTTTGTGCAAATCATTTCTACAGAAAAATTGGGCTTATTTGATTCTACCATTTTTAAGAATAAGAAATTGCAGCAAAATAAAGGATGATTTTGAGACTTGGAGACAGAAATAGCAGCCTAATTCTGAGCACATATAAACACACACATGTGCATGTGTGCACACACGTCTGCTGTCCTAGATATTGTCCCTCGACTCAGTCCGAAGGTTCTGTCTCCTTATTAGATCTTATTCCCAGGTTACTAAAATGTCAGGCCTGGTATGATTCAAACTTTAGCCAGTATCAAAAATTCTAGAATGACAAGACAATGTCATGATATTATGTTATGATGTTTATGGCATAATTTAATTATAGGTACTAGCAAACAAGTGTGGAAAGTATTTGAAGAGAAGTTTCCCTGTCATACATATGAAAATACAATTTTAAAACTCCTCTTTAGACAAGAATAAACTTGGGATGGTTGCCCTGACTCAGGTCACAGGGAGCCTCAGTTATACCTCAAGATCCAGTGTGATCCAAGAGACGGTATTTAGAATATAAAGCCAGCAGGATAGTCTAAATATGGGATGATGACTGTCAGCCCAATTTGGATTCTTGGAGAACACAGTGCACATCATTTCAGAATTACAAACTTGTAAAAAAGCAGAATGCCTGCAAACTGCTTCAGGAATCGTAAGCCACAATCCGAGGTAAATTGCCCAAGCAGCAATAATGAGATTTTTTATGGATGCTGAAGCAAAAAAACTTCTGAGCCTGTGTTTGCACTCAGTGATATGTATATTTTTTGGTATATTTTTGATGAGTTAGATCACATTTGCATGTCAGAGTTGCAGTTCTTGCATACAGCACAGGTCAGTTCACAGCTGAGTTTTTAGACATTTATTGCAAGTATTATGTCACTTTATAACCACAGCTCTTTCAGCTGAAATCCAGTTTATACATATTCAGTGTACATTTCTTTTTTTCATTTAGGAGTCCCCTGAATTGGAATTGGAACTC